>NC_064838.1:33005454-33308484 GCF_024166365.1 Elephas maximus indicus
AATCAGCCTATACATGTATTATATTTTTACCTGCTTGTGGGAGAGTTGCCATAGGGCTGATTCCTAAATGCAGAATTACCGAGTCAAAGACTACGCTCATTAAAATGTTGAGAATGAATGTTAAAATTGGTCTCCAAAACACGTTGAATCGATTTACATGTCCCACAAATGGTAGATGAGAATGGAGAAGGGCCATGGATGGAGCAAAGTTCCTGAGGCTATAGAGGACTTGAGATTGGGAGACGATTTGGATGAGGACATATCAGGAAGTGTTGAAGAGGCTTGATCAAGGAAGGCACCTGTGGAATCATCATCACAAAAGGGATGACATGTCCCTCACAGATAAATACATATGACAGTTGCCTTTTAGGAATCCACTCCCTTCCCAGAGCTGCATAGAGAGCTAGCAACATAAATTGGATAAACTATTTAGCATTCTTTCCCTGGGCCATCCCTTTCCCCACTGCTTTATGCCAAAAGCAACCAGGGCTCCCTGTCTCCCTTTAAAAACATAATTAACATTCCCAGTGGGCCGGGTTAAGCATATAATGTGCAGATGGATGCTTCCTGTCTTGTTAGCTTGCATGCTGGCTTTGGAATAATAATCCAAACAGTGCTCAGTTTGTCCCTTTTCTCTCTAATTAAGAGAAGCTTTTGACTCTGCCCCATTCTGGCTCTGGCCTTCAACAACCCAACAACCCTGTATTGGGTACGTGCTATGTGCCTGACCCTGTACACATCAGGATAAATCAGACATGGTCCTGCTTTAAAGAGCTCAGTCTTTCAGGCACTCAGGATCATGTATAGCTACAAACTAATGTGTTAGGTATTAGAAAAGCAACAGTGTGGTTTGAAAGTACTTTAGAAACAGAGACAAGGAAAACAGGAATTGGGTCCACCTTGGGTGCAAGATGGAGAAGCTTCCACCAATTGGCATTCCAAAGTGGGGGAATGAGTGAAGGATTCGGTGTCAGGAAGAATCCAGTTCCTGGTTCTAGTTCCCCGCTTACTAGCTGAGGGCCTCTAGGCCTCAGTTTCCACATCTGCAAAGTAAAGACATAGTCCTCCCTAACCTCTTCGAGTGGTTGTGAGGATCAAGTGGATTAAATGCATTAGAATCCTTGAGGAACCACAGCGAGCATACACATTTGAAATAACATGATCACATCAATCATGTAGCTGACATCTATTAAGTGCCAGGCACTGTACTAGGCACTTTATATACTTTAGCAGTGTCAAGCTTTTCAAAAACTCTACAAAGTAGATTAGCTTCATTTCACAACTGAGAGTTAGTCATTAAATAAATTCTAATTGGTGAAGTCAGAACATAAAATGTATCTGCTAAAATATGTGCACTTTCCAACACACCACACTGTCTTCCACTTTTACAATTAGGTCCAGGAATGGCCAAGAAAGAAGCTGTTGGCTAAGAGCGGATCCTGGCAAAAAAAGGTGCCTTATGAGAGATGTAATAAATCTGCAGAATCTGAATCTCTTCCCCAGCTCCTCTTTTTTGAGCATATAAACCACTTACTGTCACCACCAATATTTTTTAATCAATGAAAATTTGTTAAGTGTGCACAATACTCAAAGTCTTGTGATAAGAACGGTTAAGAAAACAGAGTGTAAAGATGGTCTCCAGGTAAAGATGCCCAACAGATAGATAGAAGTTTGTATCTGGAGCTTTGGAATTGTGGAATCATCAGCATACGATTAACATTTGAAATTAGTTGTGAAAGTATTGATTTAGTTATCAATCTCACTCTTACTTCTGAAGTCTACAGCAGCCCACGGGAAAAGGAGAGGAAGAGAAAAATTCAACCTCAAATAATTGTATATTTTCAGTTACACGAGAAAAATATCCTATGGTTTGTTTTCCTTTTTTCCATGTTTTCAAAACAAATATCTCACCATCATTCTCAAAGAAAAAGAGATCTACCGTGAGGATATCAATGAAAGAGAAAGGGTCTTCCCTCTGGCCTTAAAATTATAAATAAATAAATATGAGCATAATGGAGCTAAAAGGTAGTGCATGGAACCTACAATGTCATGAAAGCTGTGTTATTAAGCACCATATGGCATATATTTAGCCCTACACAGCCAGGAGCGGCAAACAAATCAACCCTAGAAGTATTCATTTGTGCTGCAAATGCAGTTGGTCAAGTCCCGACAGGCATTTCCATAATCGTGGTTTTCTATATGCCTGCTCTCCATTCAAAATGATGAGTTTCATAAAAAGTAAGAGCAGTATGATTTTAGTTAAAACCCAATTTACATTTTGCATTTCTGTTCAATAGTCTAGTTGATTGAGGCCCTTTGGGAAACACTCTCATCCTGTGGTATTAACGTTCATTACATAAAAGCATGAATTGTGCAAAATGGTTACACACTTGGTTTATAAGTTCCTTAAATATTATTTACCTTCCTTTTTTTGCCTAAAATATCAAGCAGAAAAACTGTAGATACACTGTGACTGAAATTTACACAAGTATTAGAAATTTTTAGATTTTCTAACTGAATTTACACAATTATTAGAAATAGGAACCTAGCTTGTGTTTGGGACTATAGCACCATATAATTGCCTAGGAAACTGGAAATAGCACATTCTCAATAGTAACCACTAAATCTACTAGATAGGAATCCAGGAATATTTTGATAAATGCTACCTAACTAGGCATAAAGAAGAAATAAGTAATCACTTGGTTTTAGACTTAGAAGCCTATGCAGAAATCTTAGTGTTATTCATGGCCAGCATCCATAATTCAAAAATCCTATTAACTCTATAAACTTTTCCCTACTGTACTTGATCATTCAATTCCAACTTACCATCACTTCCACCTTCTTTGAGCCTCCTCTTAATATCAGAAGAGAAATGGAGAACTACATTTCCCATAATGCCCTTCCTCAGAAGGTTCCTGGTTAGACTTTGACAATGAGAGGCATGTGTGTGAGATATGGAAAGCAGAAACATTTACATGCAGATGCGTGGGTAGATCTGAGGTTTGAAGCAGCTCTTGGGCTAGGTTTTGAGGATCATCTGTACTTATGCTACAGACCAGAGGTTCTCTAACTTTAGTGAGCATTGAAATCCCCAGATGGATCCTTAAAACACAGATTACTGGGCCTCACCCCAGGATTTCTGATTTAGGAAGTCTGGGGTGGGGTCTGAGAATCTGAATTTCTAGCGAGTTTCCAGGTGATGCTGACGCTGCACATTGGGGATCACACATTGAGAACAACATCTGTAGACTGAGATACCTGGAGATGCTTCCCAAAGATTTGAGGAATTCCTAGTAACCTCCAGGTGAAATTCTGAGAACCACCCATGCCAGGGCTGCAGGATGAAATCATCGAATGTACATCTTAATCTTTTCCTATGCCACCATCACCCCCGCCCCAGTGGTCATATAAACCTCTAATTCCCTTTATTTAAGAAACTTCACATATCTAAGTTAAAGAATGGCTTCAGTTTTCCTGACTGATACACTCCACTTCAAATCCACAGCCAAATGTCCTAGTTTACTGTCCTTCTAATCAGTCTCTCTCTAACCCAATCATTCCCTCAAACATTAGGATGTTTTAATTTCTCCCTTGAAATTTTTCAAAGCCCCCAAACTGGAAACAACTCTAATGCCAATTCAATTTTTAATGGATAAACAAATTGTTGTACAATGTAGTACTAACCAAAACTAAACCCAGTGCCTTCAAGTTGGTTCCAACTCATAGTGACCCTATAGGACAGAGTAGAACTGCCCCATAAAGTTTCCAAGGAGCGCCTGGCGGGTTCGAACTGCCAATCCTATGGTTAGCAGCCGTAACACTTAACCATTACGCCACCGGGGTTTCCAAACCAAACCCACTTAGTACTACTCAACAATAAAAAAAAAAACTACAATGTGCAACAACGTAGATAAATCTCAAAGGTAATTTGCTTACTGAAAAAACTCAGACTTGAAAGGCTACCTACCCTTTGATTTCATATACTTGACAATCTGAAAAAGGCAAAACTAGAGTGGGAGAAATTAAATCCAGAGATTTGCTGTTGCCAGGTACTGGGGTAAAGGAAACTTTTTGAGAGAGATATTGTATATCTTGATTGTGGTGGTAATTACACAACTATATATATTTGTGAAAATTTACAGAACTGTACACCTCAAAAGGACAAATTTTATTGTATGTAAATTATACCACAATAGACCCGATATTCAACAAAACTAATGGTCTCTACTGCAAACAGAATCAAGTCCAAAGTTCTTAGACAAAAGGAGTGGAACGGAGACAAGAAGGGGTTTGTGCCTGTGTGTGGTGCAGAAACTAGAGAAGGCCTAAGTTTACTCCAGCATTTAAAAAAAAAAAAAAAAAAAGAGTCCCCTAAATATTCACAACCCTGATGCACGACTTTTCTTATTTTAAACCATGCAGGTATCCCCTTGTTCTGTTTGAGCGACTGCTTCTTGGTCAATGGATAGGTTCCACATGAACACAAGTGTTCTGGAATTCCCATTCTTCACGGTGTTACCCATAATCTGTTAAGATCCACTCAGTCAAATGCCCTTGCACAGTCAATAAAACATGGGTAAACATCTCTCTGGTATTCTCTGATTTCAGTCATGATCCATCTGACATCAGCAATGACATTCCTTGTTCCACATCCTCTTCTGAATCCAGATTGAATTTCAGGTAGTAAGTACTCTGTCAATGTACTGCTACAAATTTTTTTAAGTTATATTCACAAAATTTTGCTTGTATATGATATTAATGATGTTGTTCAGTAATTTCTGCATTCTGTTGGATCACCTTTCTTTGGAATGAGCACAAATAAGGATCTCTTCCAGTCAATTGGACAGGTAGCTGTCTTTCAAATTTCTTGGCATAGACAAGTGAGTAGTTCCAGCATTGTATCCATTTGTTGAATCGTTTCAATTGATATTGCATCAATTCCTGGAGCCTTGTGTTTTGCCAATGCCTTCAGTGCAGCTTGGACTTCTTCCTTCAGTATCATTAGTTCTTGACCATATGCTACCTCCTTAAATGGTTGAATGTCGACCAATTCTTTTTGGTACAGTGACTCTGTGTATTCCTTTCATCTTCTTTTCTATTTTATTTTGTTGTTGTTGAGAATATACACAGCAAAACATACACAAGTTCAGCCATTTTCTATATGTATGGTTCAGTGACGTTGATTACGTTCTTCCAATTATGCAACCATTCTCATTCACATTTTCTGAGTTGTTTCTCCTCCATTAGCATAAACTCATTGTATCCTAAGGTTCCTATCTAATCTTTTGAGTTGTTGTTGTCACTTAAATTCCATATAGATAGTTCTTAAAAAAGTATAATGTTCAAGGCAGACACTTTTTTACTAGTTAAGCTAAACTATTACTTGGTTTTAAGACTTCAGAGGACATTTTTGGTAGAAGTTTTAAAGATCATCTCAGGGCAATAGTTTCAGGGGTTCATCCAGCCCCCATGGCTCCAGAAAGTCTGGAATCCATGAGAATTTGAAATTCCATTCTGCATTTTCTACATTTTGATCAGCATTCTTCTATAAAATCTTTGATCAAAATGTTCAGTAATGGTAGCTGGGCACCATCCGGTTCTTCTGGTCTCATGATAAAGAAGGCAGTTGTTCATGGAGGAAATAAGCCACACATTGCATTTCCTCCTCCTCCTATCTCTGACCCTCCTTCTTCTTCTATCTTCTTTTGATGATTCCTGTATCATTCAATATTTTGCCAATAGAATCCAATATTGCAACTTAAGGCTTAAATTTATGGAGAACACGGCATCAGGATTGGAGGAAGATTCACTAACAACCGGCAATAATCAGATGACACAACCTTGCCTGTACTTACTAATGAAGACCAAAGACTACAGACTTCAGTATGGATTATACCTCAACCTAAAACAATAATCCTCACAACTGGACCAATAAACAGCATCATGATAAAAACAGAAGATATTAACGTTGTTAAGGATTTCATTTTACTTGGATCCACAATCAACGCTCACGGAAACAGCAGTCAAAAAAATCAAATGACATCGTGCACTGGGCAAATTTGCCTCAAAAGACCTCTTTAAAGTGTCAAAAAGCAAAGATGTCACTTTGAGGGCTAAGGTAGACTTGACACAAGCCATGATATTTTCAGTTACCTCATATGAATGTGAAAGCTGGACAATGAATAAGGAAGACTGAAGAAGAATTGATTCACTTGAATTTGGTGTTGGCTATATTTATATACCATAGTCTTCCAGAAGAACAAACAAATCTGTCTTGGAAGAAGTACAGCCAGAATATCCCTTAGCAGTGAGGATGGTGAGACTTTATTTCACATACTTTGGACATGTTATCAGGAGGGACCAGTCCCTGGAGAAGAACATCATGCTTGGTAAAGTAGAGGATTAGAGAAAAAGAGGAAATCTCTCAATGAGATGGATTGATACAGTGGCTGCAACAATGGGCTCAAACATAACAATGATTCTAAGACTGGTGCAGGATCAGGCAGCATATTTTCTCTGCTGTACTTAGGGTTGCTATGAGTCAGAACTGACTCAAAGCACCTAACAAAAACAACATATATTTGCAAAGTCTCTGAGTGGTGCAAATGGTTTATGCTAGGGTGATAACCAAAAGATTGGCAGCTCATACCCTCCCAGGCACACCGTGGAAGAAAATGCCTAACAATCTGCTTCCATAAAGATTACAGCCAAGGCATTAATCCAAAAAACACAAAATAATAAATGTTGGAGAGGCTGTGGAGAGATTGGAACTCTTATACACTGCTGGTGGGAATGTAAAATGGTACAACCACTTTGGAAATCGATCTGGCATTTTCTTAAAAAGTTAGAAATAGAACTACCATACAACCCAGAAATCCCACTCCTCGGAATATACCCCAGAGAAATAAGAGCCTTCACACAAACAGATATATGCACACCCTTGTTTATTGCAGCTCTGTTTACAATAGCAAAAAGCTGGAAGCAACCAAGGTGTCCATCAACGGATGAATGGGTAAATAAATTGTGGTATATTCACACAATGGAACATTACGCATCGATAAAGAACAGTGACGAATCTGTGAAACATTTCATAACATGGAGGAACCTGGAAGGCACTATGCTGAGTGAAATTAGTCAGAGGCAAAAGAACAAATATTGTATAAGACCACTATTATAAGATCTTGAGAAATAGTATAAACTGAGAAGAACACATACTTTTGTGGTTATGAGGGAGGGAGGGAGGGAGGGTGGGAGAGGATTATTTACTGATTAGTTAGTAGATAAGAACTGCTTTAGGTGAAGGGAAGGACAATACTCAATACACGGAAGGTCAGCTCAACTGGACTGGACCAAAAGCAAAGAAGTTTCTGGGATAAACTGAATGCTTCAAAGGTCAGCGGAGCAAGGGCGGGGGTTTGGGGACCATGGTTTAAGGGGACTTCTAAGTCAACTGGCAAAATAATTCTATTATGAAAACATTCTGCATCCCACTCTGAAGTGTGGTGTCTGGGGTCTTAAATGCAAACAAGCGGCCATCTAAGATGCATCAATTGGTCTCAACCCACCTGGATCAAAGGAGAATGAAGAACACCAAGGTCACACGACAGCTATGAGCCCAAGAGACAGAAAGGGCCACAGGAACCAGAGACTTACATCATCCTGAGACCAGAAGAACTAGTTGGTGCCCGGCCACACCCAGTGACTGCCCTGACAGGGAGCACAACAGAGAACCCCTGAGGGAGCAGGAGAACAGTGGGGTGCAAACCCCAAATTCTCATAAAAAGACCAGACTTATTGGTCTGACTGAGACTAGAGGACTCCCGGCGGTCATGGTCCCCAAACCTTCTGTTGGCCCAGGACAGGAACCATTCCAGAAGACAACTCATCAGACATGGAAGGGACTGGACAATGGGTTTGAGAGAGATGCTGATGAAGAGTGAGCTACTCGTATCAGGTGGACGCTTGAGACTGTGTTGGCATCTCCTGTCTGGAGGGGAGATAGGAGGGTAGAGAGGGTTAGAAACTGGCAAATTTGTCACGAAAGGAGAGACTGAAAGGAGGGAGTGGGCTGACTCATTAGGGGGAGAGTAAGTGGGAGTATGTAGTAAGGTGTATATAAGCTTATATGTGACAGACTGACTTGACTTGTAAACTTTCACTTAAGGCACAATAAAAATTACTAAAAAAAAAAAAAAAAAAAAAAAGATTACAGCCAAGAAAACCATATGCAGCAGTTCTACTCTGTAACATACAGAGGTACTATAAATCATAATCAACTTGATGGCATAAGACAATAATAACAGTATATTCACAAGGGGTCCCTGGGTGGCACAAATAGTTACGCACTCAGGTACTAATTGAAATCCATCCAGAGGTGCAAAATAAAGGCCTGGCAAGGTACTGCCAAGAGAGCACAGCCAACAAAAACGGTATGAAATACAGTTTTACTCTGAAACACGTGGGGTCGCCAAGAGTCGGGATCACCATGAGTCAGGATCAACTCAGTAGCAATTGGGACAAAGAATAACCTAATCTCACCATCTTATTTTATGATTCCAAAGAAAAGTTAAGTAACTCGATTAAAATCATGGCACTTTGATACTTTTTTCTAGCAGTTCTGAAGGATATGGTGGTGGGTGGGAGCTTGGCATAGAAGTGAAAACTTGGGCTCACGAAAGCATAGAATTCATCTCTTACTTATCCCATGAGCTGACAGAATATTTTGGAATGATAGTGTCATGGATTGAATTGTGTACCCCAAAAATATCTGTCACCTTGACTAGGTCATGATTGCCCTGTATGATTGTATGATTGTCTACCATTTTATCTTCTGAAGTGATTTCTCTATGTGCTGTAAATCCTGTCACAATGATGTAATAAGACGGATTAGTGGCAGATATACTGATGAAGTCTACAAGACTAGGTAGTGTCTTAAGCCAATTTCTTTTGGTATATAAAAGAGAGAAATGAGCAGAGAAACATGGGAACCTCATATCACCAAGAAAGCAGTGCTGTGAGCAGAGCCCGTCCTTTGGACTGCGGTTCCTGTGCTGTGATGCTCCCAGACCAAAGAAAGACTGATGCATCGCAAGGACCTTTCCCCAGAGCCGACAGAGGAAGCCTTCCCCTGGAGCTGACACCCTGAATTTGGACTTGTAGCCTACTCAACTCTACGAGAATAAACTTCTCTTTGTTAAAGCCATCCACTTGTGGTATTTCTGTTATAACAGCACTAGATGACTAAGACAGATAGAAACTTGATCCCATTATAAACACTCAACATTGTTCTGAAAACATCAGCCATTTAGCTCTCTGGAGACCTAGATTTTTAATGGTTAAAAATAGAATTCCTGTTCATCTATATCCAGTTATCCTCTCCTTCTGGGCACATAGGAGGGTTACACATTCTTGTCCCCTACCCTGCATGTCTGAGGGGCCATGTGACTAATTCCAGTTAATGGGTTGAAAGAATAAGTGGCATGTGCAACTGTAATGCTGGAGCATTTATTTGATGGTGTGGAACCTTCTAGCACTCTTTCCTTGCTGTAGGGATCAGGAAGAAGGCATCACATTGAGAGGGAGGGCAGCCTGGATTGGGGAAAATGGAGAAAAGCTTTTCTGGAGAGTTACCTGGACCTAAAGAGGATTTGCATGAATGACAAATGAACGTTTGTTGTTCTAGGCTACTGAGAACTTGAGGTCCTTTGTTGTAACATCATCACTTGGTATCTCCAACTAATACAGCCATATTTACCCCCTAGCTAAATGTGAACTGAGAGAGGTTACTATTCTAGTCATTTTGCCTGGGGAAAGGATTACTCAATCCACAGGCCTTGTAAATTTTGATATAAAAAGAGAATAACATATGGCTGTAAGAAAGGAGATTTGTTAAATAGGAATCATCCAGCCTCACCTTTATTTCACTGTAGCCCAAAATGCCTCTTTACTTCTATAGGAAACTCTGTAAATAGGCAATGAATCTCAATTCTCTAGCTTCAAACTCCACCAATAATACCCATTACTATACTCGCACTACAGTTTTGGATGTATTGAGTACATTTTCTCTGGATAGTCTAAAGCAACCTTCTCTTCTTTTGCATTTTCAGACTGTGCAGCTGAAGGAAAACATGCACTGACGAATCAATTTCTATGGAGGAGATCTTAAACGGTGATGATGGAAAGGTGAGGAGCCAATGTCCCCAAAATGCCCCTTTTGACATTGTCGCTGATGAGATAGGAGTCTTCCAAAATAAACGCAGCCTTTAATTAGAGCCATAGTAAAAATATAGTAATTTCCTGAACTTTCTAAATCATTGTTGTAGTGATATCTATCACAAATAGTTATTCTGCTTACACTATTTTATCATTTACTTTAACTGGGGCTCAGAGTCAAGTCAATGAATCTGACCAAATGATCTGTTACTATATTAGTCAGCACAAGCTAGGTTACCCTGTGATAAGGAACAATCCCAAAGTATCAATGGTTTTATATTAAAAGTTTGTTTTTCAGAGTGACATCATCAAGATAATGAAGTACACAGCTCCAAGCTCCCATTCCCCCCACATAAATATTGAAAAACAAGTAGAAATTGTCAGGACTCTGGGAAACAGTCAAATGAATACTGAAACAAGACAAAAACAACTTTAAAGTGGTAGAAAAGTTTTGTGGCTTTTTTATGTGCCTGTGTCCAGGCCCTTCCTCAGCTTACTAGCAGTCTTGAAGACAGCAGCCTATGATCCAAGTGTAGAACCATGTTTTAGAGGCAGCAGAACAGACCTCTCTAGAAAATTGTTTGTCTACTTTAAGCTATCTGGGAGCTGAAGAACTGATGGGAGGCACTTGTATCTCTTTTGGCTATCTCAGAGCTCATTCAGAGTGCAAAAGTGGTGGGAATTGCTTAAAAATAATGTCAAGCAAACAGTCATCTAGTAGCCATTTGAGGCAAAACAGTACGACTGAGACATTTAATAGATGACCAAAGGCCTGAAAAAAAAAAAAAAGCTGAAGATAGTATTTCTTTGGAAAATCAGCACATTCAAAAGCACTTATGTATACAGGGCATTTTAGAAATCCATGCCGTAACCAGCAAAAGAGCTACACTCAGAAAAGCTTTCACCACAGTGTAAGCCTGGTTAAGTATTGAAAGAGTGTCCCAGCACAGAGCCAACCTGCAAAGATTGAGAGAGGCAGTTGTTTGATTTTTGTTTTGTTCCTTTGCCTTTGTTTATTTTTGTTTTGCTTTAGCTCCTAGAATTCAAGGAAATCTCTGTCAAAATACTAGCTGAACACAAGCTAAAGGAACAGAGGCCTAAGTGACTACATACAACAAGAAATACAGTCTTTGCAAAAATATTTTGGAAAAGTCACTAAACCAAAGGACTACCACAGCCTTAAAAAATGAAAATTCCTAAAGAAGGTGGATAATCTTTTTTCCAGAATTATCACATTATGATATTCAAAGTCCAATATTCAACAAAAAGAAACAAGGCATATGAAGAAACAAGAAAGGATGGCCTATTCAAAGGAACAAAATAAAATGACAGAAACTGTCCCTGACGAAGCACAGACATTGGACTTACTAATTAAAGACTTTAAATGTCTTAAATTTGCTCCAAGGGCTAAAGGAAAGTGTGAACATAGAACTAAAGGAAATCAGGAAAATGATAATTTTCAAGACATATGCATGACAAATATGTCCAAAACTTTGGGAATCCAAGATATAAAGACATAATTTGTGACAACAACACAAAAGAGGGTAGGGGTGGAATTGTATAGAAGCCAAGTTATTGTATGCTATTTGTCATGGATTGAATGATGTCCTCCAAAAAACATGTGTATCAATTTGTTTGGGCCATGATTCCCAGCACTTTGTGGCTGTCCTCCATTTTGTGGTTGTAATTTTATGTTTTTATGTAATTTTATGTTAAAGAGGATTAGAGTTGGATTGTAACCTTTCTAAGGTCACATCCCTGATCCAGGGAGTTTCTCTGGGGTGTGGCCTGCACAACCATTTATTTTATAAGAGATAAATGGAAAGGGAAGTAAGCAGAGAATTGGGGACCTCATAGAATCAAGAAAGTAGTGCTAGGAGCAGAGCACATCCTTTGGACCTGGGGTCCCTATGCAGAGAAGCTCCTAGTCCAGGGGAACATTGATGAGAAGGCCAACAGAGAAAGAAAGCCTTGCCCTGGAGTTGACACCCTGAATTTGAACTTTTAGCCTACTTTACTGTGAGAACATAAACTTTTCTTTGTTAAAGCCATCCACTTGTGATATTTCTGTTATAGCAGCACTAGTTGATTAAGACACTATTGAAGTTAATTTTGCATTAATTCAAATACATTGTTACATATTAGGATGTTAAATGCAGTCTTCATGGTAACCACAAAGAAAATATCTTAAAGAGCATACACAAAAGAAATGAGAAGAGCTCTATGTAAATGGGTCGGTACAGAAAAATAAACTAAACATAAAAAAGGCAGTAATGGAGGAAATGAAGATTAAAAACTCTACAAGACATACAGAAAACAAACAGCAAATTGGCAGAAATCCTTCCTTATCAGTAATTACTTTAAATGTAAATGGATTAAACTGTCCAATAAAAAGGCAAAGATTTGGAAAATTGATTTAAAAACTTGATCCAGTTATGTGATGTCTACAAGACACTCACTTTAGATCCAAAGACACAAAGCAGTTGAAAGTAAAAGAATGAAGAAAATATCCTATGCAAAGAGTAAACGAGAGAGAGGTGGGGAGGCTATTCTGATATGAGACAAAATAGACTTTAAGTAAAAAAAAAAAAAAAAAAAAAAGTCCTGAGACAAATAGGGACATTATACATTACTTAATTAAGAAGATATAATAAATATAAACATACATGTACCTGACAACAGAGCCCCAAAATATATGACACAAACATTGACAGACTTGAAAGTAGAAATAAATAATTCTACAATAATAGTTTCAGAGTTCAATACACCACTTTCAGTATGAGTAGAATCTATAGACTGGAAATTAATGGAAATATAGAATTTAAATAACTACAAACCACTAGACCTAGCACATACATATGTGAAAATTAAACTACACACTTAACCAATCAATGGGTCAAAGAAGATATCACAAGAAAAATTAGAAAATACTTAGCAAACTGAATTCAAAAGCATATTAAAAGAATTATATACCATGACCAAGTGGGATTTACCCAAGGAATGCAAGGGTGGATCAACATGTTAAAATCAATCCGTGTAATACACCACATTAACAGCATGAAGGAAAAACACACATACAACATAATTATCTCAGTAAATGAAAACAAATAAATTGGCAAAATCCAATACTTTTTCATGACAAAATCACTAGGAAAACTAAAGATAGGAACTTTCTCAACATAATAAAGGGCATTTATGAAAAACTCACAGCTAATTTCATACTTGGAGCCCTCATGGCACAGTGATTAAGAACTCGGCTGCTAACCAAAAGACTGGCAGTTCAAATCCACCAGCCACTCCTTGGAAACCCTATGGGGCAGTTCTTCTCTGTCCTACAGGGTTACTATGAATCGGAATTGATTTGACAGCAATGGGTTTGATTTTTTTTTTTTTTTTCATTTTTAAATGTCATAATTAATCGAAAGACTGAAATCTTTCCCTCTAAGATCAGTGCTTTCTTTGCTGCTATTCAACATTGTACTGGAAGTGCTAGCAAGATCAATTAGGCAAGAAAAATAAATAAAACACAGCCAAATTTGAAAGAAAGAAGTAAAACTCTATTTGCCAGTGAGGAGATGATCATTTATAAAAATTCCACAAGAAAACTACTACAGCCAATAAACAAATTCAGTAAAATTGTACTATACAAGATCAATGCACAAAAATCAGTTGTATTTTTATATACCAGCAATGAACGATCTGAAAAGGAAATTAGAAAACAATTCCATTTATAATAACATCTAAAAGAATAAAATACCTAGGAATAAATTTAGCCAAAGAGGTAAAAGACTTGTACAAATAAAACTGTAAGACATTGCTGAAGGAAATTAAAGAACATCTAAATAAATGGAAAATTAAGTGTTAATGGGTTGGAAGATAGCCATTACCTGTCTTAAAATGATATGGTTGAATGTAACCCTACCCTTCGTCTGGAATTTAAAAAAAAAAAAAAAAGACCCCAAAAATAGTTGATTAACAGTCAGATAAAGCTATCAGAGTTGCTTTTACCCATTTTTTGCTTATGCCTGTGTCTTAGTCATCTAGTGTTGCTATAAAAGAAATACAGGTGGGTGGCTTTATCACAAAGAAATTTGTTTTCTCAGTTTACGAAGCTAGAAGTCCAAATTCAGGGCACTGGCCCTAAAGCAAGTCTTCCTGTGTGGACTCTAGAGGAAGGTTCTTATCTCTTCTTAGCTTCTGTTTCTAGCTTCCTTGGTGTGGCATCTATCTTCCCCCATCTCTTCTTCCTTCCTGCTTGCTTAATCTGCTCTTTTAAATCTCAAAAGAGATTGAGGACTCACCTTACACTAATACTGCCTCACTAGCATAACAAAGAAAACTCTATTCCAAAATAGAGTTATCACCACAGGTACAGTGGTTATGATTTACTACACATATTTTTGGGGGACACAGTTAAATCCATAAATGACTGTTCCATAATTTCTTATAAAAAGTGCTTCATCTACCTGAATATTTACTCATACGTAACAGTTAATTCCCTGATAATACCAATTAAAAGAAAGAGAACTAGAACTTACTAAACAATTACTATATTTCAGGTCCATGTTAAGTATATTAATATATTGTTATGGATTGAATTAAGTCTTCAAATCAGTTATGTTGACATTCTAACCCCATGCCTGTAAATGTGACCTTGTTTAGAAATAAGGGTTTTCTTTTGTTATGTTAAGGAGGTCATACCAGAGTAGGGTGGATCCTAAACCTAATCACTACTGAAAGTTGTGTTATTAAAAACAGCAGAATAGACACAGACACACACACACACAGGAGGAAGACAGATGCAATGTGAGGACTTGTCTAAAAGCAAAGGAATGTCAAGGACTACCAGCAGACACCAGAAGCTAGGAGAGGGGCTCATAGAAGTAATCAACATGGTTGCAACACTGGTTTGGAATTTTAGCTTCCAGAACTGTGAGAAATAAAATTTCTGTTCTTTAAAGCCACCCACTTGTGGTAACTTTTGTTATGGCAGCACTAGGTAACTAAAACATATAGGTTTCCTTGAATCCTCCTCCCTATGAAGTAGATACTCTCATCTCTATTTTACAAAAGAAAAAAATGGGACTATACAATTGAAGTCCTTTTCATAAAGTTACTCAAATAGTAACAATCAAAAAAGGGTAGATTTGAACTCATGTCCAAAGTTTGGTCTCTTTCCAGTAAGCTGCACTCTCTACCAACACAGCAATGAAGAACTAGCATTATTATAAAATCACTCAGAAAACTGGAGGTAGAAAGAACTTTCTCAACATGATAAAGGGCATTTATGAAAAACTCAGAGCTAACTTCATACTTGGAGCCCTGGTGGCATAGTGGTCAAGAACTCAGTTGCTAACTAATAGGTCAGCAGTTCAAATCTACCAGCTGCTCCTTGGAAACTCTATGGGGCAGTTCTACTCTGTCCTATAGGGTTGATACGAGTTGGGACCGACTTGACAACACCTAATACAACATGAGCTTATCAAAACAAAAATGATCGCTGTATATTTTTGTGGCATGCATAGTCAATTCAGCAATTCATTAGACTTGTTTGAGACTGTTAAGCGCCCAAAAGTTTTCCTATCATGGAGTACCAAAAAAACAACTGAAATTATTATCTTTAAAAGCTTAAAACTCTCGTGAGGCTCCAGGGTAATAAATACCTGTTGCCCTCAAGTCAGTTCCGACTCACGGTGACCCCCGTCACACAGTAGAACTGCCCTATAGGATTTTCTTGGCTGTAATCTTAATAGAAGCAGATTGTCAGGACTTTTTTCTGCAACGCCTCTGGACAACTTGGTGCAGCCAACCTTTAGATTAGTAGTGGAGCACAAACCACTGGAGCCACCCGGGCACTATTACCGAAGGTCCATATTTCTAGTTGATAGGATGCTGCACCCAGGATGAGGATAACTTACACACAAGGACACTGATCTTAAGTGTGACTTTGTTGCAGGCAGTACAAGAGAGAGAAAAAGAAATTTTAAAGTCCCTGATACAAATCTCAGATCTCATGCCTAGCAAAATATCCCTGCTTCCCCCTCAGTCTTCATCCGCCTGCTCATTCAAGTCATCAGTATCCCTGTCAGACATGACATCTAATGACTCAACAACAACATTTCTCCCATTCTCTGGTGTAAAATTTTATTTAGAGAGTGACATGCATTTTGACATTTGAGATATTTTACCGAAATTTGAAACACAAAGGCAGGGAAGAGCTGCCAGCTCCTGAAGTAGAAGCATTTACCTCAGATCCAATAATAAGATCTCATCAAGAGATATGGACAGCTAGTGTCCTAATGAAAAATTTGTGCCCACGTTGTTAATATTTCTGCCAAAAAGCCTGATGCCTGAAGCCGGTGCATTTTCCACAAATGATTTTTTATTTGGCGAGATCTCTACAATGCTGGGTAATAGGGGGATGATTAATTGTACACACGCGCCTGGTTCATGTACCTCAGGGATATGGAGGGGGTGCTCTGCTGAAGGTCGCCCAGCTGAAGGGATGAGAGGGGCAGAAACCCAGTCCATGCTCCCAACACCTAGTTGTGGGTGCAGGGCTATGAAAGGAGGAGAGGACTCCATCTAATTCACACAAACGTGACTATTATGGATTGAATTGTGTTTCCTCTCAAAATGTGTGTTGGAATCCTACCACATTATCTATGGATATAATCCCACTGGGGAATAGGATTTTCTTGGTTATGTTAATGAGGCCATATCAGTGTAGGGTGTGTCTTAAACCTAATGACTTTTGAGATATAGAAAGAGCAACGTAGACAGAAACAGAATCAAGCACAAATGAGGGTAGATACCCGCCACGTGGAGATCACCAGGGAACCAAGGAACGCTGGGGCTGCAGAAACTGCAAGAGATCTTCCTTCAGAGATGACAAAAAGAGAGCTTCTCCCTACAGCCAGTGCCCTGAATTTGGACTTCTAACCCTTCCAACTCTGGGGAAATAAATTTCTGATTTTTTAAAGCCACCCACTTGTGGTATTTCTGTTACGGCAGCACTAGAGAACTAAGACAGTGACTGTGCACTGGCAGGGGCCTTTCAGAAAACAACTCTCGAACTTCCTTTCGTCTCTAGCTTAAAAAAAAATAGCCACCTAAGATTTCCCCCCATTCCTATTTCCTCTTCCTCCTTTACTCTTGTATCCTGTACTCTGACCCAATCTTTGCTTTTCAGCTCATTCTAAGACAGCTCAGGAGTTTTTGTGGCAGGCTGGTATGTGACAAGAGTGAAGGGAAAGAAAAGTCCACAGAGCTTTCTTTCTTTGGTATCACCGGCTCCCTTAATCTAAACCCCAGTGGTTGCCTTTCTCCATATTGGCCCCTTACCCTTAGGGGCCTGTTGTCTTGGACCCTCCCATCCCTGATCTGTTTCCTCTGAAAAATCTTGGTGAACCTAGAAAGCAATAGACTCATACATGGCAGTCCATCGATGTACGTTAGCATCTCATGGGGTACTCTGTCTTTCTCAAAAGGTCTATGTGAAAAAAGTTAAGAGGTGAGTGTCATTTATTACCCACCCCTAACAATTTTTTTCTCATCAGGAATATAAAACATTTGTTGTTGACGCTATGAGTTGCCGCTGCATAAGCTCCAACTCGTGGTGAACTTATTACAACAGGACAAAAGGATGCTCAGTGCTGTGTCATCCTCATGATCATTGGAAAGCCTGAACTCTCTTGAGAAACATACGGCAAACACATAATTCCCTATCCAATATCCAGCCAATATTCATGAGAGACATTGCTAACAATCTCTGTATTCCTTCTCACTGATGCCAAAAGGGGCCTCAGAATCCTTTTTAACGCAGTGCTCCAAGCACCCACAGTAGACCAACTGGAGTTAGCTTGGCAAGTTCAGGTCTATGTGCCAGACTTGCTCTAGGCAGCTGAGTTTAGGATTTGTAGCCAAGGGTGGTGCTTCAGAAAACATAAACCCCCGAGGGTAGCTGCTCCTGGACATGTTGGCAGAGTGCTGGGCCCCATCAACAATAATGGGCAGGAGACCTAGACGCAGAGGTGAGGTAACCTCAGGGATGAGGAGTCCATCTGCTTTTCTCCACCAATCCCAAGTGAAGCCCCTGATCGTAGAGACCCGCAGTGAAAAGTATGGTTAAAAAACTCGGTCCAATTTACATTCTTCAATATCAGGCACTTCCATTTGCGTGGCACGTGAAATAAGCCAAAGTTTCATCTCAAATTAATTAATTAGTTCAAGAGGTTCTTTATAAGGAGTAGCTAATCAGGACACTACTCAATACAGAGAAACTCAAAGGAATGCTCAGAATCTTTCCTTTAGGGATTTCCTCCTTTCATACTTGAAAAAAGTGAGCAGTGCTTTTAAGTCCCTCACTAGCAATCTATTTGCAGCTAATGCTTGTGGCTGAAGCTGAAACAGTGCAGAAAGGAGACCGTGGGTGTAGGCAAAGCTTCGCATCCAATTCGGAGGAATGTAAAACTCAACTTTTCAGCCAGAATGATGCACCATCTGCTAGCTCCTGTTCTCTCCAACATCCGCTATTATTACTCTTTCCTAACGACACTTGTTGTTGTTGTTAGCTGCCATTCAATCAGCCCCCTACTCCTGGCAACCCCGTGCACAATGGAAAGAAATGCTGCCCAGTTCTGCGTTACCCCCATGATAGGTTGTAGATCAGGCCATTGTGTTCCATATGGTTTTCACTGGCTGATTTTCAGAAGTAGATCCCCAGTCCTTTCTTCCTTTCTGTCTTAATCTGAAAGTTCCACTGAAACCTATTCAGCATCATAGCAACACACAAGCCTCCAGAGACAGGTGAATGGTGGCTGCATATGAGATGCACTGGTCAGGATACAACTTGAGTCTCCTGCATGGAAGGTGAGAATTCTGCCACTGAAATACCACTGCCCCCATCCTGCTAGAGGTAGCCCATATTTAATGCCTGGCCCCCTGGCCTCATTTGGACAACTCTGAATGGCTATTTCCACTCCAGAGCTCCCAGAAACTAAGTGGTGGGTCAGTTCCTCCCTCTACCCAGTCCTGCTTCCCTCCATCTCTTATAAGGGTGGTGCCTAAGAGCACTCCACAGTGAACCTCCTGTCCACAAATACCTGCCTCAGAGTCTGTTTCCTGGGGAAGCAAACTTGGGCCAGGACGGCCAGCACCCTGCAAGCCAGTGTGCTCAAAAATAGCAAAGGGGTCTAAAGGGATGTTGGAGGGTGGTTCGCTCTCACAAGGGCCAGCCTGGCACAGGATAGTAGCAGTGTACGTTGCCATGTAATCCCGAAAGGCGAAATACAGCATATTTCTTTGTTTTGTTCAGTCAGATGTAAGTAGTGTTCTGCACTCACCCAGCTGGCTGAACGTACACTGAAGCTTAGTTGGTTTTTGAGAACCTGTCCCTTGGGATTGCAGTAAAGGTGCAGAAAGGTGAGGGAGAATTCAGTTCTTCAGCATGCCTTGCCTTGCCTCCTGCAGGAACACTCTGAGTACCGGGAATAGAAGAATGCATTTTCTGCAGGGGTGGTGAAGGTGGGGTGATGGCGCTCAGGGCAGAGAAGGACAAGGGCTACTGGAGCGTATGATCAAACCTCTTCTAAAATTCAGACCCGTCAAGGCCCACCAAAGCCTGAACAAACCAAACCTTTATAATTGGCTCCCTGGTTCTCAGGGAAGAATCACCCTCACTGATAACGGCAGTTATGGATTGAACTGTGTCCCCAAAATAAGTGTTGAAGTCCTAACCCCTGTACCTGTAAATATGACCCTGTTTGGAAATAGAGGTTTTCTTTTGTCACGTTAATGAGGTCATAACAGAGTAGAAGGGGTCCTTTAGGTTTATAAGCTATCCCTTCTTACTGGTACATATAAAAAGAGCAAAATAGAAATACACACAGGGCAGGGGGACAGACACCATGTGAAGATATATCTGTAAGCAGTTGAGGAACCCCAAGGGATGCTCGGAGCTACCAACAAGGAAGTATCCTCCCCTAGAGCCAATGTCCTGGCTTGGACTTCTAGCCTCTGAAACTGTGAGATAATAACTTCTTGTTCTTTAAAGTCACCCCTTCATGGTATCTTTTGTTACAGCAGCACTAGGAAATGAAAATAAATGATAAGGGCAACTACCTTATCAGTTGCCTCTTGTACCAAGTTGAAACTCCTCTTTGCCTTGCAAAGGCACTTTGTTATCTGACCCCTTTCATCCTCTCTAGTCTACTCCTCAAGGAGCCCTGGTAGCGCAATGGTTAAGTGCTCTGCTGCTAAACCCAAAGGCTGGAGGTTCGAACACACCCAGGAGCATCACAGGAGAAAGACATAGCAATTTGCTTCCATAAGTTACAGCCAAGAAAACCCTATGGGGGAGTTCTACTCTGTCACATGGGGCTGCTTCGAGTTGGAATTGACCTGCTTGCTTTGGCTATGTCATGAGGAAGTATCAATTGCTGGAGCGGAATATAGTGTTTGGTGAAGTGAGAGCTGGTGAGGGTGAGGGAGATTCTTGGTGAGATGGTGTCATGGATTGAATTTTGTCCTCCCAAAATATCTGTCAACTTAGCTGGGGCATGAGACCTAGTATTATGTGATTGTCCACCATTTTATGTGATTTCCCTATGTACTGTAAATCCTATCAATATGATGTGATAACATGGATTAGTGGCAGTTATATTGATGAGATCTACAAGACTAGGTAGTGTCTTAAGCCAAACTCTTTTGAGATATAAAAGAGACAGTGAGCAGAGAGACAGGGGGAAATCATACCACCAAGAAAGCAGTGCTGGGAGCAGAGCCCATACTTTGGACCTGAGGTTCCTACACTGAGATTCTCCTAGACCAAGGGAAGATTGATGACAAGGACCTTCCTCCAGAGCAGACAGAGAGAGAAAGTCTTCCCCTGGAACTGAAGCCCTGAATGTGGACTTGTAGCCTATTAGACTGTGAGAGAATAAATTTCTCTTTGTTAAACTTGTGGTATTTCTGTTATTGCAGCACTAGATGACTAAAACAGACGGACTGGTACAATAGCCACCATAGGGACTCAAACATGCCAGTGATTGTGAGGACGATGCAGGATGGGGCAAAGTTTTGTTCTCTTATATATAAGGTTGCCATTTTTGCATCTAGATGAGGAGCCCTGGTGGCACAGTAGTTAAACCCTCTGCTACTAACCAAACATTCTGAGGTTTGAACCCACCAGCTGCTCTCTCTAGAATTAACTTCCCCAAGAGCCACCACTAGGAGTGAACTGTAAGAATCAAGGTCAGAAGCTAGGCTTTGGTAGAACTGCTGAAATAAACCATCATGTAGCCCCACAAGGATGTAACCGAGCTGGCCTGCCTGAGATGACCTGCCCTGAGGTGTTCTAACAACTCTGTTGTTGTTGGTTGCCGTCAGGCTGATTGTGACTCACGGTGACCCCATGCGTGCAGAGCAGAACTGCTCTACAGGGTTTTCAAGGCTGTGACCTTTCAGAAGCAAATCACCAGGCCTTACTTCTGAGGTAATTTTCGGTGGGTTTGAACAACCAACCTTTCAGTTAGTAGTCTCGCACTTAATTATTTTCACCACACAGGGGCTCTTCTAACAACTCTAGGGGGGTTCTTTGAAATGCCTGCAATCTCTACCTCAAAAACTGTTAACTCAAAACCTCGAACCCAACTCCATCCTTGGAGATTCCGAGGGGAAGAAGAGGGCTTGATGTTGCATAAAGGGTGACAATGGAATTTTTGAGACCTCACCCCTGTTCTGCAAACGGAAGTCACTGTGGACCTTTTCTAAGGAGTCCTCACATAGTCATTACTAAAATGTATTTAATCTCTTAGGCCTTGGTCAGCTGCTAAAACTATCTCATTCTCCCTCTTTGCTGAGGTCCCACCATGTCGTCTGGTGTCTGCCAAGGCAGAGAAATTTCAATGTCCTGGAGTCTTCCACATCTGTTCTCCCCAGTGTCACATGGCAAGAGATGATCAAAGCCCTATTTTGAGTTTTTTTCTCTGAAATAGCCTTCCCTATTTTTACTATCTTTTGACTAAAAACAGCCAAAGTTTTTTCAGGCGCAAGACAAAGAATCATCACACAATGTTCTGAGTGGGCTGACTTTTTTTAGCCACACCACCCCCACCTGTCTTTGACCTATGATATTTTCACCTTGATCTGCTGAATACTTTATTCTTGTGTTGCTCTGAGTGTGAGCTGGGTACCACATTGTTCTTTTGTGTTTTCTTTCCATTTTTTAGAATCTGATATACATTTTTGTTGGAACAGTTAAATAACACCAGAAGTTACAGAGCCACACGGGTATGGTAGTATATTAGACGGCATGTCATGCTTTTTGGCCATTTTAGGAAGCCCTGTTTGACTAAAACTGGGAAATGAAAAGAGTTAAATAACAGAGATAAGAACACTCCCCATTTTTTCTTGGCAAACAGAATGGCATTTCTTGACAAGACAGAGAGTATTATATTATCTATAAGTTATTCCCATTTTATGCAATCACTCACTATAATCACAAACCCTGTCAAATGAATCCAAAAATATCTTTTACCATGCATCAAGGTGAAATAATGGTGAGACCATTAGGAGTACGAGCAAATTACTGTGTTTTACCTCACTAATTCCACTGTCAGATCTAAGCACCGTTATTATTAGGGGGATGAGTTTAGGCCAATCCATTTCTAAATCTCACCTGGCCCCACCTGGGACCGATGATATTTATTTACCAGCAGGTAGTCAGCACATAGGAGTCCCTGGGTAGTGCAAACAGCTAACATGCTCGGCTACTAACTGAAAGGTTGGCAATTTGAATCCACCTAGAGGTGCTGCAGAAAAAAGGCCTGGAGATCTACTTCCAAAATATCACAGCCATTGAAAACCCCTATGGACTTAAGGGGGAAAATTCTTTGAACACATGGGGTTGTGATGAGTTGGAATCAACTCAGTGGCAACTGGTTTGGATTGGGGTTAATCAGGACACAATTTCCATCTACCATGGCCATCACCAACAAGAGGCTAAAATTTACAATTCATCCAAAGACTTCATTAAACAGCAACAAGGTACAAAGATTTGTGCTAGGGACTGGGCAGCGTGGGAGAGATGAATTTTCAGCTCTCTGGAAACTTACAGTCTAATAGCCAGTTGCCATGGAAGCAGCCCCAACTCATGGTGACCCCTGTGTTTCAGAGTAGAACTGTGATCCATAGGGTTTTCAACGGCTGATTTTTTAGAAGTAGATTGCCAGGCCTTTCTTCCAAGGCATCTCTGGATGAACTCAAACCTCTAAACTTTTGGTTAGCAGCTGAGCACATTAACTATTTGCACCACCCAGGGCCCATAGTCTAATAGAAGTAAGCAGTAAAAGGCATAAATATGCAAAGAAAAATGCATGTACTCAGAGATAAGAAGAGGGAGTGGTTTAGCAAAGACCAAGAGATATGGACACAGAGGGTTTGACTCTCACCCTCAGTGTCTTAGTCAGCTATTGCTGCAATAACGCTATGTAACAAAAAAAAACAGCACCCTTGAAATTGGAATAGTTTACAGCAACAAATACACTGCTCTCACTCTGCAGGACAGCTGGACTTTGGGTGATCTAGGCTGTGCTCTCACTAGACTCCTGGACTTGGCTCCAAGTTGTAAGTTGGATTCAGATCTTCTCCACATAACTGTCACCTTCTTAGACCTGTAGCTGCCTGAGACATGTTCTTGTCATTGCGAAAGGGAGGTACATGGCTCCTGACTTTGGCTACATCAGCCTTATACACTTCACTTCTGCTGGAAGAAATGTGTTTATGAGAAAGACCATTTATGAAGGCTATAATTTCCAAACATAACAAATCATATGCATATGAAAGCAAGAAAGTCTTTTCCAGCCTTTCCTCCCTGCCTTTCTCTCTCTCTCTCTCGGTTTATTCTTGGGGGTAGAACATATGTTACAATAACAACTACTACAGCCATCATAACAATTCCCAATGCTTTCAAAACTCTGCTGGTATTACTAAGGTCGATGATCTCTCAGGGGTGCATTGTGTTTGACAGAGCTCCTTAACAAGTTTGGGGGTATGAATTGCTTTGGAGCCTAATTCGTGGTAGGGTATATAGAAAGTAAGGCCACTCGAAACAAAATATCTCACAGATTTTGGTAAGTTGGAGTCTGGAGTCTAGTGAGAGGAAAATAATGGTGAGAATTCTCTAAAATACTGTGGTGAGCTAGGGCTTGAGGGGAGCACAGTTCAGAGACAAATTCACTGTGGTGAGAAATGGTTGATAAGTCCTTTGGGGAGTAATGACGTATGTTAATTTTTAAGCCCCAGTAGTGCAATGGTTAAGCACTTGGGTGCTAACTGAAAGGTTGGTGATTTGAATCCACCTGCCACTCCATGGGAGAAAGATGTGGCAGTCTGCCTCTGCAAAGATTTACAGCCTTGGAAACCCTATGGGGCAGTTCCACTCTGTCCCATAGGGTCACCATGAGTTGGAACTGACTAGACGGCAATGGGCTTGGTTTGGTTTATGTTCCACCAAAGTGGGCAATGAAGCACTGGTGGTTCGGTGATTGAGGGCTTGGCCACTAACCAGAATGTCGGCAATTGGAATTTACCAGCTGCTCCTTGGAAACCCTATGGGGCAGTTCTACTCTGTCCTACAGGGTCAATGTGAGTCAGAATTGACTTGATAGCAATTTTTTTTTTTTAAGAGGGCAGTAATGGCTCAATGGTAGAATTCTCGCCTTCCAAGCAGGAGACCTAGGTTCAATTCCCAGCCAATTGACCCCATGCACAGCCACCACCTGTCTGTCAGTGCAGGCATTCGTGTTGCTATGATGCTGAACAGGTTTTAGTGGTGCTTCTAGACTAAAACAAACTAGGGAGAAAAGCTTGGCAACCTAATTCCAAAAATCAGCCAATGAAAACCCTATGGATCACAAGTGTCCAATCCACAACCAATCATGGAGATGGTGCAGGATTAGGCAGTGTCTTAGTTATTTATTTTTTTTTTTTTTTGGTTATTTAGTTAGTGCTGCTATAACAGAAATACCACAAGTGGATGGCTTTAACAAAGAGAAATTTATTCTCTTACAGTCTAGTAGGCTACAAGTCCAAATTCAGGGCGCCAGCTCCAGGGGAAGGCTGTCTCTCTCTGTAGGTTCTGGGGGAAGGTCCTTGTCATCAATCTTCCCCTGGTCTAGGAGTGTCTTCACACAGAAACCCTGGGTCCAAAGGACTTGCTCTTCTCCCAGTTCTCCTTTCCTGGTGGTACGAGGTCCCCCTGTCTCTCTGCTCACTTCTCTCCTTTACATCTCAAAAAAGATTGGCTTAAGACACAACCTAATCTTATAGATTGAGTCCTGCCTCATTACCATAACTGCCACTAATTCCATCTCATTAACTTCATAGAGATAGGATTTACAACACATAGGAAAATCACATCAGATGACAAAATGGCGGACAATCTCAAAATATTGGAAATCATGGCCAAGCCAAATTGATACCCATATTTTGGGGGGACATAATTCAATCCATGACAGCATTTCTTTCCATGGTGCATGGGATTGCCATGAGTCAGGGGCTGACTCAACAGCAGTTAACAACAACAACATATTCTTGCATGCTGAGTTATGTTTTCCCTCAAATGTTCCATGCCTGCAGAAAAGTCTGCAGCATACAGCAGCCTTCTATAAGTGAATTTTGAGGAAATGAAAGAATAGATGTTCTCATGAACCAGAAACTTACATCATCCTGAGACCAGAAGAACTAGATGGTGCCCGGCCACAACCGATGACTGCCCTGACAGGGAGCACAACAGAGAACCCCTGAGGGAGCAGGAGAACAGTGGGATGCAGACCCCAAATTCTCATAAAAAGACCAGACTTAATGGTCTGACTGAGACTAGAAGAATCCCAGCGGTCATGGTCCCCAAACCTTCTTTTGGCCCAGGACAGGAACCATTCCCGAAGACAACTCATCAGACATGGAAGGAACTGGACAATGGGTTGGAGAGAGATGCTGATGAAGAGTGAGTTACTTGTATCAGTTGGACACTTGAGACTGTGTTGGCATCTCCTGTCTGGAGGGGAGATGGGAGGGTAGAGAGGGTTAGAAACTGGCAAAACCATCACGAAAGGAGAGACTGGAAGGAGGGAGCAGGCTGATTCATTAGGGGGAGAGTAAGTGGGAGTATGGAGTAAGGTGTATATAAACTTATATGTGACAGACTGACTTGACTTGTAAACTTTCACTTAAAGCACAATAAAAATTATTAAAAAAAAAAAAGAATTGATGTTCTGAGTAGCAAGAGGCAAAGTAGTCAGAGAAGAAGATGGAGTTGCAAGATGCAATACAGGGACAGGAGATGGTTAATTTAGCAGCTAGAAGAAATCAGGGTGAGAGGCAACACAGAAATATAAACTTCCCCAAAAAATCCTGGATGCTGGGCTGTCTCCAAACTCTTCAACAATCCTCAGTTTCCCCTTGTTTCCTGTAGGGAACATCTTCTCTTCCTCCCGTTGTTGGTGCTATCAAGCACATGGCCCTGTATCCATCCCATTGATGGAGGGTGGACCTGCAACCTGGAATGCTCAGTACACAGCCTTCTATCCTCCTAAGCCCAATAATGGGTCCAGGTTGGGCATATAGCTCAGTCAGGGTCCTAAGGGCTGGGGATGGGGTTGCAATAGGTACTGGGAGAAAGAGGGTGTCTTTCCTTTGACAACTATGAACACTGAAGGAAGTCTGCTTGAAAATGAAGCCAACCCAGCAGAAAGCAGAAGAAAGAGATGGAGAATAAGAGGGAAAGCCCAGGTGACATCCTTCAAACTCTTGAATCCAGCCGTATTTGCAGTCCTATCCACACCCACAGTCTCCACACCCAGACTTCAGAAAGAATTCTGTCATAACCAAAAGAGTTTCACCTCAAAACCTCAGGTTATGTGTACAGCCATTTAACAAGTCCACTCTCTACAGCTGTTGTTGTTAGGTGCTGTCAAGTTGGGTCCAACTCATAACAACCCTATGTACAACAGAACGAAACATTGCCCAGTCCTGCACCATCCCCACAATCAAATAGAAACCAAACCAAACTCTCTACGGCAGGAGCCAGCAAACTTTCTGTAAACCATCAGAGAGTAAATATTTAGTAAGTATTTTAAGCTTTGTGGGCCAGACAGTCTCTGTTGTAACTACTCAACTCTGAGTGAAAGCGACTAGACACAGTAAGTAAACAAATGTGCATGGCTATGTTCCAATAAAACTTTACTGACGAAAACAAGTTAACAGGCTGGATTTTGCTTGCATGCCATAGTTTGCTGACCCCTGATCTACAGAACCTTTAGATGGTAGGTTTCAGAGTTGGCCAATGATCTTATTCTTTAGAACATCCCATAAGGAGAAAACACTTTAGGGGTAGATCTTAAAAGTCATTGCCATGGTGAAAAAGTTTTATTTTTTTAGTTTTACTGCAACAGTTGATAAATAGTATAAATGACATAGCAGATTATGCAATGTTTCCTCTTACTCATTCTGTCTGTGTAGTCAAGCATATGAAATTTCCAGTGTTGCTAAAATTTAGCTTTTAACACTGAACTTTCTAGCCCCAAATCCAGTGAAAATTTTAAAATTCATTGATTAGTACTGACCAAATCAGTAGTAAAGGCACTAAAAAAAAAGAACGTGCTTCACTTTGTGTGTGTGTGTGTGTGTGTGTGTGTATAAAACAAAAGGGTGGCAGATTGAATCCACCAGCCTACTCCTTGGAAACCCTATGGGGCAGTTCTATTCTGTCCTATACGGTCGCTATGATTCGGAATTCACTCAAGGGCAATGGATTTTTATTTAGCTTAAAACAATGAACACTTATTATCTCATGTTTACCCACGTCAGGAGTCCAGGCACAGCTAACTATGTCCTCTGTTCAGAATCTCACAGATTTGTAATCAGGGTGCTGACTGGACTGCATTCTCATCTAAAGGTTTGCCCGTCATCAAAGCTTTAAAACTTATAGTTTTATAAATTATTTTTCTTATACATGACTACTACCATATATTAAAGTAACAGCTCCTTCCACTGTACTCCACTCCAACCACCCACTACCACAACACACTAAGCTATGACATCATTCGTCTCCTAGATTATTCCATCTTTGAATTCTACTTGCTAATATAAACCTCATTGTCTCTTCATATTGGTTAATCTTTCTATGAAGGGAGCACTGAAGACAGGCGTAAATTCAGGAAGGCTAGCTCATGAGGCATCTCCAGCTGGTCAGAAGAGCTGGGTATTACAGTGCCAGTCTACCCCACACAGGCAGGGGAAGCCTGAAAAAGATATTGAAGCCTGGAAATATTATAGCAGGAAAATCTTGAATTGATATCTATCTCAGAGTCTAGGTCTTATGCCATGTGGCCTTTCCAAAGAGTCTCTGTCTGAGTGGTTTCTTATAGGCACCAGTGGTTTCTGGCATTAACCAAGCTGGATTCTAGTTTGGCAGCTCCTGCTAGATGCACTCTGCCTATATAGTATTTGAATCTTGTCCTGGACTCTGACCTTCTCCTGGGCTCTGAAGCTGTTTCGATTTCTGCCTGTTCCTCCTTGCTCTGTCACTCATCCTCATGAAAACTCTTGGCTGGCCATGTCCTGGTGGAAGTTTCCACCTTTCTTGTCTTTTGCTATAAGTAAAGATTCTTACCATCTGAGCACAGGCTTTTCCTTGATTCGGTTTACTTAGATGCTGTAATTCTTTGCCTGATTTCCAGAGTTCTGAGACTGTAACTTCACATATTTTTGCTTGGAGCTTTCTATATTTGTTGTGCAGAGACAGGAGCATACCACTGCTTACTCTACCATCTTGCCTCTTCTCCTCTGTATTGTATTTTTGATGACCATTGTTGCCATCTGTGATACTCATTAAGCTTTACCAGGACATTTAATGAAAACTTACTTTCCAGCTTATTAATCATATCACTTTCCAAATTTTTTTATTCTCTAAGAAAAATCCCCTTCTTGAGATAGTCTTAGCACTCTGTGACCTCCTGGCACAAGTGGATGAAACATTAACCTAGTTAGATTTATCCATTTCTTGTGAAATGCAATCAGAATGGTCACTAACAACATGTAGATGAATCTATTGGAGGATATCTTTGAATATCAGTTATGACCAAACATCAGGTTTACATGTATCAGCTAACCACAAATGCAGGAAATACAGACACAAGGCTTAACTCTGCCATCATCTAACCAGTCTGTCTACTACTTCTGTGAATTCTTGAAGCTTATGTTTAGGTCACATATCTCAGTGGGTTGAATCTGACCAAATTCTAGAGCTCTCCAAGATGGCAGCCATTTCTCTGGGGGCCTCAGAATCCTGTCAGCTAATATCTATATCTGTCAGGGCCCTGGTTCTAGAAATCCTTGTCTGGTGCAGTCAGTCTTCCTGATTCACTTATGTTTTAATCTCAAGGAAATGGGCAGCCACTAGAGAATTTGGAGCACAGAAGTGGCATCACCTGTTTATGTTTTAAAAGATCACTCTGGCTGCTTTGTTGAAAATACGTCGTTGGGGGTCAAGGACAGAGCAGAGAGACACTATGGAATAATACAAGCAAAACATGATGCCGACTCAGACCACAATGGCAGCAGTAGAGAGACTGAGGAGGGTAGAGCCGATGGGATTTTCTGATTGGTCAAATGGGAGGGGGGCATGAAAGAGAAAAATCAAGGATATCTCCAAGGTTTTTGTCCTGAGCAACTGAAAAGAAGAAGTTGCCATCAACTGAGATGGGAGAGGCTCCAGGGATGGGACAGGTTTGGAGAAGGGAAGATTGGAGTTCTATTTTGGACATACTGAGTTTTAAATGCCTATTAGACGTTTAAATGGAGACATCAGGTAGGAAGTTGGATAAGAGGCTGGAAATCAGAAGAGAGGTTCAGCCTGGAGATATGGCCTTAGCCCAGGCTCGCATCATCACTTGCCTGCATTATTGCACTAACCTCATAATTGTGTTCCCTGCCTCCAATTCTCTATTGTCTACATTTGCCCTCCACATTCCTACCAGAGAAGTATTTCTAAAACCAAAATTAATTCCATTTCTCATCTGCTTAAGAACTTCTGACTTCCCATTATATACCAAATTCAATCCAACTCCACAGGGTGGCATTCAGGCCTATATTTCGAAGCCTATCTCATGAGGTCTAACCACACTGAGATGAACCCTAGTTCCCAAACTAATTAACAGTGCTGAAGGTGTCAGGCACATCATGCCTCCAAGCTTTTGTTCATGTTTTTCTTGACCTGCAACCCTGCTCCTGCCTTGTATCCCTGGCAGATTCATTCATCCTTAAAGTCCTAATTCAAATGTCACCTCCTTGCTAGACCTTGCTCTACACTTCCCAGCAGAATTAATTGCTCTTCGTCCATCTTGCCATTGCACTTTATATATTCCGGTGATACTTGCCATGTGGTAATACAGCTTTCCATCTGTAATTAACCCACTAACTACCCATACCCACTGCCATCGAGTCAATTTCGACTCATGGTGACCCTACACAACAAAGTAGGACTACCCCATAGTGTTTCCAAGGAGGCACTTTACGCAGCTCTATAAGTCAGCAGGTAGTATGGTGCCCAGCGAAAGTGCATTGAATTGAAATGAACCAAAATAAATCCAGGATGGCTTGTTAATGCTCACATCATGCTGGCACAATCTAGGAGCCTAGGGATGTGGGAGAGGGAGTGGGGAGAGATGTTCTCCATAATGTGGGCAAACCAGAAGTGATTAGATAGGGAGGGGTCCCCCTATTGGTTGTTGACAGTCCTGTATGCCCACCGCTGGTAGAAGCTCCTCCTTCACCCTGTCTTGGATCCTGGCAGAGAAGAGTAGAGGAGGTAACAGGCTTGAGTTCTAACAATACGGTTTTTGTTTAGGCAAAAAGAATGCCCACATTAAAGCAAGAAGTGAGATGAAACTTGCAAAGAAACCTTAAGGGAGATAGAAAAAATGTTCTCGAAATTCATCAGGAGCCAGGGACATCAGCAGGCACCTGGGATCACCGCACTTTGCTTCTCTCATATATTCACAAAGCACTCACAGGGCCTGGCTCTGCAGTTCCTTAAGAAGCGTGCCCCCCAGACCTGGATCCTGCATGTCCCACTTCCCCGCCTTCTCCCTGCCAACTGCAGTGATCCTCCAATGTTTACAACAACCATGTCCATGGTCCAGTTCAGCAACCCCTTCAAAGGTCTCTTGAAAACTTAGCATTTTAAAAATATATTTTTTTAAAAAAAGAAAACCCTTTTCCCTAGTTGAGTGGAAAAAGAGATCAGAGCAACCTCTCCCCATTCCAAATGAAGTAGAACTTCCACCTCCTACTAGGGAAGTAGCCAACCACAACGTTACCTCTGTTCTTTTCTAGGGGACTCTGGACCAATTCCTGGTTCTTATAAACATGAAAGGACTCTAACTCCGGTGGCATAGTGGTTAAGTGCTACGGCTGCTAACCAAAGGGTCGGCAGTTCAAATCCACCAGGTGCTCCTTGGAAACTCTGTGGGGCAGTTCTACTCTGTCCTATAGGGTCGCTATGAGTCAGAATCGACTTGATAGCACTGAGTTTTTTTATAAACATGAAAGGCTACAGGGAGTCTCTGACCTGACTGTCATAAATGAGGCTCTTTGGGAGAAAGCCAGAATAAGAGTGACTTAGAAATGAGATTTATTCTTTGGCAGGGCTGAGGTCTTAACTGCTTCTAAGGAAAACAGAGTTACAGTCAGAATGTTCAAGCCTGACCAACATGCAAAAAAACAAAATTCTGAGATTCAAATAGGGCAAGACAGAGACCACCCCAAAAGGACAAGGAATTTTATTTGTTTCATTCACTGTTGTATCCTCAGGCTCCAGCACAGCACCTGGCACAGAGTAAGCACTCCATTAATGTTTGTTTAATAAACAGTGGAACCGGGGACTTTCAAATAAGAGGCAAGAGGAAAGATGAGAAGTTGAAGATCAGGTGCCATGAGAAGGTGCCAAAATGTTGTTGCAGATTTTTAATCTGTTTAAACAAAATCTCTTTGAAAAATATGAATGAGGAATATGATCAGGTATCCTTCTGGCATCTCACAGTTTTTTGTATCTAATGTGTGTGCAGATAGTGGAGCAAAGTTAATAAGGCTAATGGAATAGTTTGACCCAATATTTACCAAAGGTAGGAATCTCAAAAGTATCCCAGGCTTTCTTTTCCTTCTCTTTCTTCCTCCTTTCCTCCCTTCCTCCCTCCCTTTATTTTTTCTTCTTCTTGCTGTTCTTCTTCTTCTCCTTCATCTTCTCTCTCTGTCTCCCTCTCTCTCTCATACTCTCTCTCTCTCTCTCTGTCACACACACACACACACACACACTGTCAACAGGCAACCAGCCACCAAACCTTGAGGTTCCAACCTCACTGCCAGATCTTCTTTGTCACAGTCATTACATCTTTCTTCTGCAATAGTCTCCCAACAGTGGCTGCCTCCAGTCTCCTGTGGATCATTCTTTCTTCACTGTGCTATCAAGGTGACAATTCTGAATCACCTGTCTGACCACATCTCTTCCCTCCTTACAAACCATAATGGCTGATTTCTGCCTAAAGGACAATGCTCAGGCTCACATGGGTGGCATTCTAGACCTGGCCAGCTTCACCTCCAGCTGGTCTAGTGCACGCCACGCCCTATGTGTGAACTCTGACGTGTGCCCGTCATCCACCCTCTGCCTGACAAACCCTTACTATCAAATAAGAAAGAAATCAGAACTGGCTAAGGACAGACTTTATGCAAAAGGATTATTGCAAGGGTGGGGAGGGGGGAAGGGACTATTGTAACAAGGAAAATGCTCTAAAATGCTCTCAAAGTTTGGCAAAACGGGTTTTTCTTTTACAGAAAGAGAGGAGTAAAGAAGGCTAGAATGAACAGGGTGTGGTGAAGTGAGATGAACGGATGGAGTGATCAGACAGTAGACCTGAGAATATTTTACACCCAAACAGTCCATCCTCAGGAGGGGCCCTTAAAAAGGGGCTGTATGTTGGCTCAGGCTGGGGGTGGGCCAGAGGGAAAAGGAGAGACGCTTAACCAAACTTTAGTTAACAAGTATTTTGTTCCAGTTAACCAATGGGGACAAGCAGTTCAGCTAATCATTAATGAGGCAAAGACTAGGAACTTGGAGGGTCTACATCGGACCTTTTTACAGGTGAATAAGGGGTCATCTGTGACTCTTATCTAAGTCATATGAGAAAGGGAGTTTCTTTGCAGAAAGCTGTTCTCTGGAACACAAAAGGGTAGTGGAATTTCTTTAGCCATTGCTATTTTTTCAGGATCATGGGGCTCAGGTAAAGTTCAGCATTGGCACTACCTACCTTCAAGGTCCAAAAGTCCTAAGAACTTAGTGATAAGTGAAAAGACTTAAAAGCTAAATCTATGGGCCCTTATACCACACAACAGTCCTAGGAGCAGAGAAGTTATTGTCTGCACTTTTCCAAAATCCTAGAAGAATTTCTGGTTTAAAATATATAAGAACAAAGAAATAAAATGTACCTCAGGTCCCAGGCTGTGGTGAGCCCCCTATTCTGTAGTTACCGGATACATATGTGGCCAGAGCACATTAGTAACAAGAACCCACACAGTGGCATTTGCTGTTTAATCTATCAAGGCATCTTACTTGCCTTTGATTTTCTGATTTCTTAATTGTTTCATTTTCTACAAGGATGGGGGTGCCCAATTATTGTCATCTTAATGAATTAAAATGATATATTCTCTCTCTCCAGCAGCAAGGGTTAAAATAATTTAGGATCATATAATATGAGCAGTTTGGAATTCATTTCACTCAATTTGTTTATTCCTGTAAAATTAAAAGCAGGAATTTTCAGAAAGAGAATAAACTATATATTTAGTACTATGTCTCTTCCTGGAAACCCTGGTGGCATAGCAGTTAAGATTTCGGCTGCTAACCAAAAGGTCAGCTGTTCAAATCCACCAGGCACTTCGTAGAAAGCCTTTGGGTCAGTTCTACTCTATCCTATAGGGGCGCTATGAGTTGAAATAGACTCGATGGCAACGGATTTGGTTTTGGGGTTTTATGACTATTTCTATAACCCTGGTGGCATAGTAGTTAAGAACTTAGCTGCTAACCAAAAGGTTGGCTGTTCAAATCCACCAACTGCTCCTTGGAAACCCTATGAGACAGTTCTTCTCTGCCCTATAGGGTCGCTATGGGTCAGAATTGACTCAACAGCAACAGGTCTATTTCCTTCTGTCTCAGAAGTGGCAGACCAAGGTGGATGGCCAGGTTTGGAGACAGTCAGTCCAGTTATGAGTTCTTTTCTTAGTTGTTAGGGAGGCTGTTCTCAGTCATCTCAGCCACAGAGATGAAAAGATCAATAAAAGGAGCTTCAAAAGCATAGGAGAAAACCACTGTAGAGCTCAGTCAAAATAGACTAAAAAAATGAAAACAAAAAGGACTTTCTTTAAAAGTCTTCTGTTTAAACACAGCCTATAAAATATAATGTCAGTGAGGTAAAAATCAGACCCTTTATTTAAATTTGAATTTCAAGCCCTGACGTTGGTTTTTTTATGGTAGTTAATTGATAATACTTAACATATAGTACAAAGTCTCTTTTAAATTGCTTCTAGGTTTCAAAGAACTTAAAATTAGTTAGAAGAAATAGTAAATGGAAGGGAAATCCCACAACTGGAAAAACACCATCCTAGGGAAAGCAGAGCTATAAGTAGTAACTTTTCTTTGGTATATTCTGTTTACAGAAGAGGGAAGAGGCAGAGTAGCTTTCCCTCATATGACTAAAACACAAGGTGATCTGAGTTCCCAGATAAGGATCTCACCCTGAACAATTAATTAGAAGAGCCTCCTGACCTAATGAAAGGCTCAGAGAAACCCTGAGACCTTCTCTTTTTATATAAAAAGTAAACACAGCAGCTGGTCCAGTCCAGTCTGCTTGATGTAAACCTTGCTAGATTAAGCAGTGAGTAAGCTGAACCAGAGTGAGGGCAGTAGCTTTTTGTACTAATGTGTTCATTCCTTGAGATCACGCTCAAAATTTTGAGTCAAAGTACGTCTCACCTGGGATTTTGTAAGTCATTAAGACAAAGCCATGGCAAGGAACACGGGTGCAGATTATGCTAGTGGTAGTTGCTGTTAGTTGCTGCCCAGTCTGCTCCAATGCACATGGTGACCCCATGCACAAGAGAGTGACACCATGTACAACAGAATGACCTCATGGAAAACAGAACAACCCCATGTACGACACAACGAGCCCATGTACAACAGAATGATCCCATGTACAACAGAATGACCCAGTGTACAACAGAACAACCCCATGTACAACACAGCAACCCCATGCCCAAGGAACACCGAAAGGAACGTTGCCTCATCCTGCACTGTCTCCATGATCATTGGTGTGAGTCCATTGTTGTGGCCATCATGTCGATCTATGTCACTGAGGGTTTCCCTCACCTCCACTGGTCCTCCACTTTACCAAACATGATGTCCTTCTCCGGTAATCAGCTCTGCCTGATGACATGTCCAAAATAAGCAAGTCAAAGTCTCAGACAATATTCTGTAATCCATAGATTTTCATTGGCTAATTTTCGGAAGTAGATCACCGCACTTTTTCCCTAGTTCGCCTTAGTCTGGAAGCTCTCCTGAATCCTGTCCACCATGGGTGACCCTGCTGGTATTCGAAATACCAGTGGCATAGCTTCCAGGGTCACAGCAACACACAAGCCACCACAGTATGACAAACTGAAAGACAGATGATGGATGCCAACAGTACTTCCTCGAAAGATTTTATGACTGTATGGGCTCCCAAAGAGATAGCACTAAACCTTGAAAGGGTTGGGTCAAGACTACATCTGAGTTCCCTGTTAGGTATCCCATATCTTGTTGACTAACACAAGCTGCTTTCTTCTACCTTCTTTTCTTTATTCAAGAGGTATTTACTGAGACCCTGAGCTAGGTATTAGACATATAAAGATAAACAAGAAACAAGTCCCAGTCACCATCTTCACAGACCTCAGCGACTTTAAACTCAGAAGGTAGCAAGTGCCAACGCCTCTAGTGGTGAGGAAAGATGATAGTTTGAAAGAGTATATTCCAGTGTTATAAAATAATTTTACATTTGAAAAATACAAAACTTACTCTTATTTTCATAACACGAATTGGAGGAAATTATGCTTGATTACCTTCTGTGTAGGCTGGTGGGGCTACACAGAAAGCATGATAAACTTCTGGCTGGGAATGGGGGGAAAGCTCTTTTAGAAAGAGTGGCTAGGGAAGGCTTCTCTGAGGAGGTGACATTTAAGGTGAGACACGACAAATGAAAAAGAATCAATCACAAGAATGTGAGGAGATATATAAGTCAGTGTTACCATAGAATTTCTAAAGAATCTTTTTAGTTACTATTAGAGTCAGCCCTCGGGAAGACTTAATTCTGTACTCAGACATCTTTGCATTCACTTTCCACCTTGTTTTTTCTCCAGGGACCTGCAAGCAGATTGAGGTGTCCTTCTAGTTGGAGAGACAACTGTCCTGATGAATGTTGAGGACTTGATGTGCGAATCTACCTGGAATTTCTGTATTCCTTAACATTACTAGCAAGATAAAAAAAGTGACTATGGTAGACATAAAAAGCCAGTTGCCATGGATTTGATTCTGACTCATGGTGACCATATGTGTGTCAGAGTAGGACTATACTCCATACGGTTTTCAATGGCTGTTTTTTCAGAAGTAGATTGTCAGGCCTTTCTTCCAAGGAGCCTCTAGGTGGACTTGCACCCCTACCTTTCAGTTAATAGCCAAGCACTAAACTGTTTGTACCCCCCCCAGGGACTCCCATGGTACACATACATTTGTGTAAAAAAAAGGGGAGGGCTGATATAGATATATACAGTGTGTTGTTGGTTGGTTGGTTTGCTATCCATGTATTTATATATATATATATATATATATATATATATATACTGCTTTTCAAATTTAAATTAAAAAAAAGGAAAGTCTACCAAAATGAAGACAATCACTATAATCCCAAAGGAATGAAGGAATGAACTACAGGAGTTTATTTTAAGACACTGTGGCATAAGGGTGGGAAAGTTATTTGATGGGTTGTTGTAGTTAGCTGCCATTGGGAAAGCTCCTGACTCACGGTGACCCCATGCACAACAGAAGGAAATGCTGCCGGGTCCTGTGCCATTCCCGTGATCAGTTGTGGATTGAACCATTGTGATTCGCAGGGTTTTCACTGGCTAATTATTGGAGGTAGATCATCAGGCCCTTTTCCTAGTCTGTCTTAGTCTGGAAGCTCCGCTGAAACCTGTTCAGCATCATAGCAACACAAAAGTCTCCACTGACAGGTTGGTGGTGGCCGTGCTTCAGATGCACTGGCCGGGAATAGAACCCAGGTCTCCCACATGGAAGGTGAAAACTCTATCACTGAACCACCACTGCCCTCTATTTGAGGTGTACAAAAAAAACAAACCAAACTCACTGTTGTTGGGTTGATTCTGACTCATAGCTACCCCATAGGACAGAGCAGAACTGCCCCATGGAGTTTCCAAGGAGTGCCTGGTAGATTCGAACTGCAGTCCTTTTGGTTAGCAGCCATAGCTCTTAATCACTATACAGGGTTTCCATTTGAGGTGTAGAACCAAAAGAAAAAGAAAAAACCAAACCTGTTGCATCTTTTTGAGGGTTAAATCTTTCGACAAAGTAGAGCTGCTCCATAGGGTTTCCAAGGAATGGTTGGTGGATTTGAACTGCCGACCTTTTGACTACCAGCCAAGCTCTTAACCACTGTGCCACCAGGTCTCCATCTGAGGGGTAGGAGAGCCTTAAATCAGAGTTGTTTGCTCCCTCTGCCTGTTAGGAGTAGCTTAGCCAGTGCTAACGTGCTGCCTTTATTATGCTGTTTTTAAGTTCAATACATATTTGATCACTTCAAGCAGGTTTACCTTGTGGACAGAGGTCTCGTTCAGAGGGCTAGCTCTTAAAGAACACTCAGTGTGGTTTTGTGCTGAACCTTTTCTTGGAAGTGAGTAAGGGTTGAGTATGGCACCTGGCAGGGGAAATGCTTTCCCCCATGTACCCAGGAAGACTGAAGAATGGAAGCAAAGTAGGCTCATTAAAAAGTACAAAGCGAGTAATAAGGAAAGCCTTATTGCCTCCTGCTATGGTTTCCCCTTATATCAAAGGGTAGAAAGCTACCCCATAAAGCGAAGTAAAACGCCATCTGTGCTGTTGCTGCTGGAAATTGCTTAATTGATAGTATAGGAGGAAACAAAGTGAAGCTGGCTTCTAATTCGTTCTGCACAGTCCCACCTCAGGAGTCTCAAAGACACAGGGAGCCATGTGTTATGCCTCATTTGGAAATATAAACTCTTCTTCCTGCAACAGATTTGATTACCTAAGATTTGAAATATGTCACCGCAGTTATGAGTCAATCTTGTGAACATCCGGTCTTGGTTACAGCCGGGCTTGAAAATCACCACGGAGGTGGAGTTTTTCTATTCCTAGCAGCGCTCCGCAGATAGAACCTTGGAGGTTGCAAATGGGTTTCCTCTATTTCCCTGAACAAATTTACCTGTAGTTCCATAAAGGTCCATTTCATAAGAAAGGCAGCATGTGCTTTCTGAGAAGAGTAGGCAAACTTAGAGCCAAAGAGGATTAACAGAACAGCAAGTATCTTGAACACTAAATACAAGCTTGTTTTATCGCCTCTCACTCCTGAATTCCATTGAAACCCACAGGCCCGAGATCAATATTCCATCAGCCCAGGCTGTCTCAACACCACTGGCAACGTGCCACCCTCCTAGACCATACGCAGCTATTGACCCGGCAGCGGTGCCGGCTGCGAATTCCGCCCTGTTCCCCCCTGGTCATCAGACCCTCCTGATAATCCACGCTTGACGGCCAGAAAGATCTCATCAGTTATTATCTGCCGGCTAGAGGATCATATAATAGCACAATAGGTGCTTCAAATTGTGTGCGGAGTCAATCAGACCAAGGTCTGAGACCCTTAAAAACCCAAGGTTCTTGGATTGATTCTGTTCTGCAAAGCACTTATTTCAATCTGCAGCTGCACTGCCAAGAAATTGAATATTTTGATCCTTGATTAGGAAGCTTCGTCTCAAGGGGGGGGTTAAATTTTTAGCTTCAGGAAGAGCCGAAGTCTTTTTCTTTCCCCTGGGCCTGTTTCTGTTCATAGCAGTATGTGCTACCCATGGGGCATTGCCATGGTAGAAGTTATTCAAAGAAATGTAAAGCAAGAAGGCAAAAAAAAAAAAAACAGTGTTAGGTAACCCGAGCGTGCAGGGCAATAACAGCTGGTGTTTTGTTCCACTTCCAGCGTACCGGGCCCTGGCCTAAATGCTGTGTGTACATCTGCGCCCTTCAGGTCCATAGCAAGGAAGGAGGCGCGTGCCATTTTACAGATGAGTGAACTGAGGCACAGAGAGATTATGTAACATTCCAGAATAAAAAAAGGACCAGGGCATAAATGCCAAGGAGGCCCCTGGTTACTTTTAACCTGAATATCACCTTCTGTTTAATTTCTTATTTTTTTTCCCCAGGGGGAGGAGTGCACAAACAAAAAACAATTGAATACTGTATCCCTGATATTTTCAGGACTCTTATGGAGGTACAATAGGGACACCTTCCTCCCTTTCTGCATAAGTGAACCAAGCAGCCCAGTGCCCTTACAGCTAGTAGATATTCAGTGAATAATGGAGGAAGGGAGGAAGGCTCCCAGTGATGTTTCTATACTACTAGAGTTTCTAGCCACCACCTGTCTGTCAGTTTTTTGTATTGTGGTAGCTTACATGTGGCTAGGATGCTGGATGCTATGCCACTGGTATATCAAATACCAGAAAGGCCACCCATGAGGGACAGTTCTAAGTGAAGCTTCCAGACTAAAACGGACTAGAAGGAAAAGGCTGGTGATCTACTTCTGAAACTTGGCCAATGAAAACCTAATGGCTCACAAAAGAGCATTGTCCTATGTAGGGTTAGAAGATGAGCCCCCCGCCACCTCCCCGGGTTGGAAGGCACTCAAAATATGCAGTGGCTGCAACAATATACTTGAGCATACCAATGATCATGAAGATGGTGCAGGAACGGGCAGCATTTCATTCTGTTGTACTTGGGGTCACCATGACTCAGAGCCTACTGGATGGCAACTAACAAGAGTCTCTGTAAAGCCCCTCCCAGAGACATGGCCTCTGGGCAGAGAAAGAAACAAAGGAAGTGTTTTCTCACTTGTCTCAAGATCGCTCTAGACCCTCCTCCTCCTCTCCCCAACAAATTAATGCCTGGCTGAGCCATTAACTTCTTTTCTGTGAGTTAATATCATCCAGTGCCATTGATATATCTTCTGTTTATCTCTGCATAGCTTGCATACCCCCTTCCCACCAGCTCATACTCTCATACCCCAGGCAGCCAGGGCAGAGTACATGGGGTAGACCCACAAGCCCTTCTAGTGGTCCAAGCCAATTGCACAGGATCACCACATCACAGATCATGTCACTGTCACCTCTTCCCACTGCTTCCTCTGCCTCCCCCAGTAAGAGGAGTCTTAAACTAGAATACACTAGATTACTAGATTCAGGTATAGGAAGTAGACAACACAGCAGAAAAAAGCACTTGAATTCAAACTAGAGACTTGGGTATATCAGGCTACTCTTTGCCACTAACTTGCTTGTAGGATCTGATCGTGGGAAACCTTACCCTGACCCCACCCCGAACCACCATAAAAACCCAGGCCAAACACCCCTTATTGCTCACTCTCAAACTATCTTTGGAACAGTTTGGGCGATCTACCCTCCTCTCCCAGAAAACCTCATTACCTGGGGTTTAAATCTTGTCATCGCGTCTTGATGTGTATGTGTGCCATCATCGGTCTTGACATCCAAACCAGGTTTTCGGTGGCAGTCTTTCCTCTTTCTTCAGGATGGCCAAAGCAAACATCAATTTGGCGGTAGCCTTATAAGTAACTTCTCAGTTTCTTGCAAATACCTTTGAAAGATAACCACTGATTTTATTCACATTCCTCCGTCTGACTTTGGGTAAGTCTCTTACCTCCTATGAATCGAAGGGCAGTTGGACTGCTTGGGAATAGAAAATTCCTGACATGTGCCACTGGCCCCGATTCCCAGAAGCAAGGTAGGCATCACTAATAAATCATTCCCCCTGAGCCAAAATTAAGCGCCACAATTCTTCTCAATAGACAAGCACTATCAATAGACCAGGCTTAGTATACTGGTTTAAACCTCTTTGTAATCCCAAAAGTAGATTATCCCTAAAACCTTTTCCACTAATTGATTTGTTCCATCTAGAGTTAAAATCAGGGGCAACTGGTCTATAGTTCTTGTTTTGTTTGTTCATGTGTTTTTCATCAGAATTTATTTGTCTGTCTCATTTTCCATTACTTTCTCCATTTTCCATGCCTCCTGAGGGAACATGGACATCTACTGTGATGGTGAATTGTATGTGTCAACTTGGCTGGGCTATGATTCCCAGTTGTTTGGTCATAGTCTAGATGTCCTTATGAGACATTTACATGTGATTAACATTTAAATGAGTTGGCCTTCAGTAAAGTAGGTGACCCTCCATAATGTGGGCAGTCCACATCCAGTAGGTTGAAGGTCTGAAAGGCAAAAGCTGAGGCTTCCTGAGTGAGAAGGATTCTGCCTCAAGATGTCTGCTGGATTTTTAGCCCACTGACTGGCTTACCGATTTCAAACACAAGGCTGTTGGAATCTCCAATAGGTCTTCTAATTCTGGATGTTAGACTTGTTAGCTCCCCATGCCCCCGCAACCATGTGAGCTAATTCCTGGAAGTATATCAATCTATTTATCTATTGGTTCTGTTTTTCTGGAGAACTCTAATACATCTACCAAGTAAATTTGTCTACACATACTCTCAGTACCCAAGAAGGTATTTTGTTCAGATTACAAAATTTGAAATATAGCAATCCATTCATTCATTCGTTTAAACTCACCCGACAGATATTTTTTGAGTACCAGCCACAGCTGCCTGGCCCAGATAGGTGCTCTCTTGTTAATCGCTCACCTATTTGGGGGTGGTGATCCCCATTTCTAGTGTTCGTTCCATTCTTTCCAGTGAAGCCCATTTTTCCTGACAGACGACATTACACTACCTGGTTCTGGGTGGTTATCTCCTATGGTTTCCTTTAAAACTGCTAATCTCCCAGGGAAGTGCTCCAGTTTAGTCCCCAGCACCTTGTAGTAAATAGACCCGTTAGATGGGGCTTGGCCGTGGCCAACCCTAGGGTAACAGAACAACTCTGAGCTCCTAAAGGTAGAATTTTGGAAGAGAGGACCCAGAGGTGTTACAAGAGAATCTAACATCAATTTTGCTGACTTTTTAATTCTGTCCGGGTAAAGGAGTTGTTATGGGTTGAATCTGTCCCCCCAAAATTTATGTTGAAGCCCTAAGCCCTGGTACATGTGTGACTTTGTTTGGGAATAGGGTTTTTGAATATTCTGTCAGTTATGTCAACCTGAGCTCATACTAGAGCAGGGTGCGTCCGAATCCAATCTAAGGATGTCCTACAAAACAGGAGAAGAGACAGAGACAGAGGAAAGATGACCCTGGAAAGACACATGTATAGGACAAGGAATGTCTGGGACTACCCAAAAGTAGGAGAGACAAAAAACAATATTCCCCTAGAGCACGGCCCTGCCAACCCCTTGAATTCAGACTCTAGCCTCCAGAACCGTGAGGCAATACATTTTGGTTCTTATAAGTCACCCAATTTGTGGCACTTTGTTACGGCAGCCCTAAGGAACGAATACAAGCACGTTTCCTGCCTATTCCCTGCCCACCTCACTCCCCAAAAGGAGAGTTCATAATCCAAAGTTAGGACCAAATAGTGATACAAATTAAAGAAATAACTCAAAGGCACCTGGTCACTTTTATCAGTATCTGAAGGAACCTGGGGAAGTAGAAAGCCCAGAGGCCTCTATACCTATAATATGCCAGTTATTACAGTGAAGAACAACTGGGATCGAAGGATGGAAGTTATCAGGAAATAGATCCTGGCTCAGCGTGAAGAACTTTTGAACAGTCAGAGCAATCCACAGAGAGAGGAGATTCCTTAAGGAGTAAGGAGCATCCTGATTTAGGGAGTAATCAAGCAAGGCTATATGTAGCAAAACGGCAGGGTCCATGCTTGTCTTGTTCACCTCTATAACTCATGCGCCTGGCGCATAGTAGGTGGTCAACAAATGCTTCTAAAGGAGTGAAGGAGCGACAGAGGGGAGGAAAGGGAAGAAAGTGAGCGAAAGAGAAGGAAGTTGATGATCCTGGTTCTTGGGGAACTCTGGCTCTGAGAGAGTAGTTGCACTAAATGATGTTTGCCCCCTCCTGGTTCTGAGATTCTGTGATTCTAAGAAGAAAAGAGGGTACAGGCAGTCCCCAGGTAACAAACAAGATTCGTTCCTAAGTTTATCTTTAAGTTGAATTTATAAGTAAGTCAGCACAGGTACATACGGTTCTTACTTAGCGTCCGTTAGTCAAGTGTTTGTCTTAGTATAAACCAAAAACCAAACCCATGGCTGTCGGTTTGAATCTGACTCATAGCAACCCTATAGGAAACAGCAGAACCGCCCCATGGAGTTTCCAAGGAGGACCTGGTGCATTCAAACTGCTGACATTTTGGCTAGCAGCAGTAGTTCTTAACCACGATGCCACCAGGGTTTCCTTGTCTTAGTATATAAAGCCAAAAAAGCCAAGCCCGTTACTGTCTGGTCTATTCTGACTCCTAGTGACCCAACAGGACAGAGTAGAAGTGCCCCATTGGGTTTCCAAGGACTGGCTGATTGATCCGAACTGCCGCCCCTTTAGTTAGCAGCCGAGCTTTTAACCACTGTGCCACCAGGGCTCCGACTTAGTATATAGTATACATTTTATCTTTCTAAGCATATAAAACGCTTAAGAAACACTTCCAAACCGTGCCGTTCTGAGTGTCACAAAGTGGTGCATGCATTCATTATTATGAACCATTGTTTATGTATTTAACTCAATTTTTTAATATAATAGGTTTTATGGCAGTCTGTTCACAAGTTGTCCCTAAATCAGACGTTCTTAATCCAGGGACTGCCTGTATTTGAAATCCCAACCCAAGGATCAATGTGACTTTTAAATGAGAGAGCTCCCCCTACTGGACATAAATCTTTTCTTAAACTCTGAATTTTTCCATTTACTCAGCCCTTGGAACAGGGAGGTAGCAGAATGCCTTCTCCAACCAATATCTTCTAACCCCTGTAGAGACCACTGCTCTGCTCAATATGCCACACGCTACTCTGTAGAATCAACTGTGAAAAAGAGATGCTGTCGTAAGCAGAGAACACCAGAGAGCAGAACCCCGCCCCTAGTCTAGCTTTTGTTGCTATCAATTTCCTCGCCTCACAGAATCTGGGTCACCACCTGTAATAAGGCCATATCCCATTCAGTTCCGTCCACGAAGCCAGTCAGTTAGCCAGTTTGTATCTAACACCTACTGTGTGCCTAGCCCTGTGCTGCTTGGCACCAAGAATACAGTGGTGACCAAGCAAACAAGATCAGTGCCAAGAAGGAAAAGCACAGAATCCACTGAGAGCGTATGACAGGGACTCGCTGTGTGTGCATGAGAGAGTGTGAGTGTGTGAAGTGTGTGAGTGTGTGAATGTCAGTGTATGAGTATACTGTGTGAGTGTGAGAGCGTGTGTGTGAGTGTGAGTGTATGTATGTTGAATGTGTGTAAGTGTGTGTGAGTGTGTATGTGTGTGTGTATGGTATTGGGGAGGGTGTCTCAGGAAGGATTTCTCAAAGACCTAATTTCTAAGCCAACGTCTGAAGGATGAAGGAGTGTTTACCAGACATAGAATAGGTTCTTCCTAAATGCTTATAAAAGTGACTAAACCCCCAAAGCCCATCATTTCTATTTCAGAAGAACTGATGTTTTTCACATGCCCACTCTTGAATAGACCTTGGGTGCTTCGATGGCAGGTGCCACAGTGTGTAAACCTGGTAGCCCTTAAACTGAATTATTTAAACAGAGGATATCAGGTCATTCCAGGCAAATAACACTGGTCCCTACATTGAGTTAGGAGATTATACGAGAAGCCTGTGTTGGGTGTATTTTCAATAATGTCATCTTTGACTTGAAAGTAATCGGAATGTTAATAACATTTAAAATGTTATCTCCAAATATGCCTCACAGGTATCACATTTAAAAAGAGTTTTCTGATAATGTTGACCCCTCCTTACCCATTCGAAAAGTTTAATTCATGAAGAGTAATAAATAACCATTGGAGTAGGATGGACTCAGGAAAAATAACTGTTAATCCATGCAACAAAGGTATAGCCAACATCTGCTCTTGATGAGACGGAATGGGAAACTGGCATTTATTGAGCACCTACTATATAATCCAGACATAGGTCCAAACCAGGAAAAAAAAAAAAAAAAACGTTGCTGTTGAGTCAGTTCAGACTCATGGGAGACCCGTATGTGTCCGAGTAGAACTGTGCCCCGGAGGGTTTTCAATGGCTGTGACCTTTCAGAAATAGATTGCCAGGGCTTTCTTCGGAGGCACCCGAGTGGGTTCAAATTGCCAACCTTTTGGCTACAAGCCAAGTGCTTAACTGTTTGCCGCACACAGGAACTCCAACACAGTTCCAGGTTACTACATTTTGCCTTCATAAAAACCCTATGAAATGGATACTGTCGTCAGCAATTGACTGGTAAATTGACATATTTAGATCCTGGGTCACAATGGCTATGTAATAGTAAACAGTTACATTTCTTCCAGTCTTCTCTAAATTTCAACACAACAAACACAGATTCTGAGCCATTACCATGTGCCGGGCTCTATGTACAGCATTCTATATAAGCACATCGCTTCTCTTAATCCTGGGCACCACTATTCTCCTTTTTAAGATGAGGTTACTGGGACACTAGGAGATTCTGGCCCTTCCCAGAGCCACACAGCTGCAAAGTGGTGGAAACAGGACCTGAAGCCCCAGCTCCTGGACACCTGCTACCCCACATCCCCGTACACCCAGAAGGCAAGTCTAGAGGACTCAAAAGCCTCCAATCACATAAGGAATCATCCATGGAGAATACCTTGTTTCCAGCCTGTCACAATTCCATCAGTGGTACATGCTGAGTACTCATGGTCACAAAACGAAATAATCACCCTTTTGCCCAGGTGAGAAGGAAAGAAGTGAATTTCATTTTCCTTGCAGCACACCTCAGGCAACAAAAATTCTAATGGGAAACCTCAAACTTCTTAGATGATATCTATGTGAAGAGGATGCTCTAGGTCTCTGTAATTTAAATTTTAAACTTATTGCCATCATTTAGACCCTTAAATTTGTTGTTGTTAGCTGTCGTCAAGTTGGCCCTCGACTCATGGCAACACCACGCACAACAGAAAGAAACTCTGTTTGATTCTGTACCATCCCCATGATCGTTGCAGATTGGACCGTTGTGATCCACAGGGTTCTCACTGGCTAATTTACAGAAGGATATCTCCAGCCCTTTCTTCTTAATTCACCTTAGTCTGAAAGCTTCGCTGAAACCTGTTCATAGTTATAGCAACCCACAAGCCTCCCCTGACAAACAGGTAGTGGCTGCACACGAGGTGCACCAGCTGGGAATTGAACCCAGGTCTCCCATATGAAAAGTAAAAATTTTACCACTGAACCACCAATGACCTCAAAATACCCGAAAACAAGCCCATTGCCGTTGAGTCGATTCCAACTCGTAGTGGCCCTAGAGGACAGAGTAGAACTGTCCCAGAGGGTTTCCAAGGAGCACCGGGTAGATTTGAACTGCCAGCCTTTTGATTAGCAGCCAAACATTTAACCATTGCGCCAGCAAGGCTGGACACTTAAATAAGTTATATTAAAACCAAGCCTGACTAGGAGAAATTAAACACAGGATCATGCAGACAAGGCCAAGAGCGGGCCTTAATCTACACACTTTGGAAGGCCCTGCACCCTCTTCTCCAACCCAACCCAGACTGAAGGTCATTTCCTACATGAACTACACTCAACTCTTCTCTAGACTTAGCTGCACTTGTTCCACACTCTGGGTCTTGAATACATGTGATTGCCTCCTTGGATACTTGGCAAATTCATCAAGGGCTGAGACCAGGACTTATACATCTCTGTGACCCCTATGCCCCCAGTTCCTCTCTCGAAATAAGTTAGCTGTTGTGGCTGCTGTCATTAATTTCACCAACGTCTTTCTCACCTCTGTATTTCCAGTGCCAGCATTGCCGTAGAAACTCCAATGGATATTTACTAAATTGAATTCCATTTCATTGCATCCACCAGCTAGCAGTCAGTGTAACCAGCTGTGTGCTACACGGGAATAAGAAAGGAAAAAAAGCCATAGAGCTGTAAATCCAAGTTTCCTGAGTTAGGAAGGAGATAATCATCCACTCATTCAAGATAAAGATATTTATGGAAGATGCAAAAAATGAAAATGAGATCTGTCAAAAGACAGAAACAGAAAAAATGAACGTGAAGGAATGAATGAGTAGATTAATCAATTATGTTATGTTAAATTTTTTATGGGGTTCAGCGGAGGAGCTGCTGGTATTTCCGCTGGGCCTAGACTGTAAAAGCTGAACCACTTAGCTTGTAGTTTTGCTCTCTGATCGGGCCATCAGACACACAATTTGGGGATCATAAATTATAAAAACTGTCTCTTACTGTTAGACTCGCAAAGGCTTTTCATGTAGATGAGAGTGTTTGCAAAATCATCAGGACAATAGACATTAAACGTAATTAAACGTTGATTGTAATGCCAATATTTTTTACATACATTATATTACAAATATCACACAACTTGAAATTCACCTAGTTACTGTTGGAAGAAAGATAAATTCCTGCTCCTGAAGTTATCTGGAGTCATTGACTCTTTTATTAGTTCAAACAATTAATATTACCTCTCTTGTGAGAGGGACTTGTGGCATGGTAAAGAGTGATCTCAAGGTGTGTTCTTTGGGATCAGGTTACATGGATTCAAATTTCTGCTGTGCCACTCATCACCTGGAGAAGATATTTGACATATTTTGGTGTCAATTTCTCATTGGAAATACTGTTGTTAGCTGTTGTCAAGGCAACCCTGTGTTCCAAAGGATTTTCACTGGCTGATTTTTAGAAGTAGATTGCCAGGCCTTTCTTCCCAGTCTCTTAGTCTAGAAGCTTCACTGCAACCTGTTCATCATCGTAGCAACACACAAGCCTCCTCTAACACACAGGTGGTTGCCGTGCCTGAGGTGCGTTGGCCAAGAATCAAACTCAGGTCTCCCACGTGCAAGGAGAAAATTTTACCACTGAACCACCATTGTCCCCACAAAGGATAAGCATGCCAACGATTAGATGTAATAGCATATGGGAAAGCCACATAGCTTTTCTTGCATTTGAGAGCTTCAATGTTCTGTATCATCCATAAAGCCTTTACTCTTTCTTCCGAAAGCGCTGCTACACTAATGAGGGACCCTATATACTTCACAGCCTTAAGAGAAAATAAAATCATCAAAAGCTCTTTTCAGAATAACACTAAAAAATAAAAAAAATAAAAAAGCCAGTAGCTGTCAAGTTGCCTTTGACCTGTGGTGTGCCCATGTGTTGCCGAGCAGAACTGCACTCCATGGTGTTTTCATGGCTGTGATCTTTAGGAAGCAGATCTCCAGGCCTTTCTACCAAGGTGCCTCTGGGTGGGTTTGAAAGGCCAACCTGTCCGTTAGTAGGCAGGCACTCAGCCATTTGCCCCACCCAGAGATCCACTTTAACACTAGTAACCTATATTTGATAATTAAATCTTAAATGTGCATTTATATGATGAGTCAAAACATGCACTAGAGGCATGGAATTACGACACAAATCCTCACAATTCACTTGCAAGAACCAGTCCTTGACTCTGGCTTCACCTCGAAGGACAAGGCCACTGACACCTGGGAAGTGATGGTTCAGTGGCAGAGCTGAAACTCAGAAGTTAGGGAGATGTCCCACAGTCGCCCAGGTATTAATTAAGAGCCAGAGTTTGAACCCAGGTCTGCATGACTCCAAAGCCTGAAGGATTACCCATTATGCTACCATATTTTCCCCTCCTGGAAAACATCCCCTTGCCCTCAGACCTTTGCTATTTCAAGATAGGCCTTAAAGATGACCTGCGCAAACTTGGCACAGAATGGGCTCTTACATCAATAGGTGTACTTGAACTGCAGGTAGTAAGAAGCTAAAATCCAAGCAATTCAGCCAACACATAGGCTGCTGGTTCCCAAGGCGTCAAACAGCCTGCCTGGGCTGAAATGTTTACTGCGTAGTCTTTCAGTTTTGAATCATGTATACCCAGCTCTGGACGCACCTGCTCTGTGTGTACATGGTAGCCAACATCTGGAGTCCCATGAAATAAATTAGCCCCTCATCCAGATGTTTTGATGTTCATCGATATGACAAGATCTTATTAAGGACATGTTATATTCATAACACTGCACTGGCTGGATATCCGGTGGGGAATTGGCTAATTTTTCATATTTTCCAGATGTGTCATATGGTAGAAATGAAAACATTGTCTGATCCTCATGGAAACGAAATCAGTGAAATAGAATGACAGGGATTATAAAACAAATGTCTCTGACTAATTAGCATTGAATTAGCAGGATCTATTATTATTAATAATAACATAATAGCAGCTTACATTCATGGAGGACTAACGGTGTGTCAAACAGTATGCTAAACGTCTTACGCGTGTTATTGGCACATTTAATTCTGTACCCTTCCCGTTTGAAACACAAGGAAATGGGGCTGGGAGAGGCTGGTCATTCAAGGAGGAAGTAATCAAGTTCGATTCAGACTGTGACCCTCTGACTCCAGAGCCCTAACTCAACTGTCCCATGAGTGACTTTTCTATGTCCTGGCTACTCAAAGCTTGGGACAGCAATGCAGATTCTCAGCCTCCCTCCCAGACGTACTCAAAGAGAATCTGCATTTTATCAGGATCCCCAAGTGACTCATCTGCTAACTATTGGTGCAGTTCATGGACCACTTGCCTCACATCACCTGAGTGCTTGTTAAAAAGGCAGTTCCTTGGGCTCCATTCCAAACTGGATGAATGAGATTCTCTGGGAATTTTAACCAATTCCTCAGGTTATCTTGACAGCAGACTGAATTGGAAAACTAACACTATGTTATATACCTTTAATTTAAGGTCTGGATGTGGGGTCCTGTGTTTTCTAATGGAACTGGAAGGTGTACCCAAAAATAGAGGGGGAGGGCTGTAAAAAGGGGACATTGATCCTAGAAAGTGATCCTAGGAAGACATCCAGTCATTACCCTTGATCTGGAATCGTTGGAATGATTTCATCCTTCTTTTCGAAGCCATCTCATCAATCCCATCCAATTCAGCACACATTTGCTGAGCCCCTATTCTCAGCATTAGGGGCCGGGGAGAATAAGAATGGTTTATGAACTAGTAGGGCGATAAGCAAAGACACAAGTAAACACAACCCAAAGCACAGATGCTTGGTCACACAACACAGGTGCACATCATTGGCACCAGGTCTCCTGATGGAAACTGTTAGGCCTTCCCTCAGCCAACTGGCCCCACCTGGTACTGAGCCACCACTGCTGACCCAGGCAGTGAGTAGACTGCCCACGGCCTAAGTTCTTCAGCTGGAGCTGTCTGAAATCAGGCTGGCAAGTGGCAAGCTCTATGTCTAAGTGAGCTCCCAGCATGTTTTTGCACACCAACCACATTCAACTCGGTTTTCGCTTTGATTTCTGTTAGCTATTAAATAATCTACTAAGACTAAGGCCTCTGTCCCTGTGGGGGTACACAACTCCTTGCTGATGTCTAACAATCTCCCTCTCAGACAGATGATACTCCCCGAAATGGCCTAGAGTCTTGATTTTGAATATTCATTCGTTTTTCACAAATACGTGCCCAGGATGGAGATACTCCGGTGGACAAGATAATGTAGTCTACACCGGTAAATGTTAGAGTCTAGCAGTGAAGACATTTAGCCATTAATTAATTACACAGATCAATGCCGTGAAGGTGAAGTTCAGAGTCCTGTGAAAGTGAATAATGGTGGAGCCTAACTTTTGGGGGAGTGCATAAACACTCCCGGAGGAAGCGGCGTTTCAGCAGGAACCTGACAACCCACTGAGAATGGACTGGTTCCCTGGAGTCCTGCCGTCTGTTGCAGGTCAGGAAGACTTTGCCCCTGAACTTCCACTGCACTGATAACTGTTGTTAGCTGCCATGGAGTCGACCAAACTCATGATGACTCCAAGCACAATGGAATGAAACACTGCCCATTCCTACACCATCCTCATGATCCATTGCAGATGGGAGCCCTGTGACCTACAGGGTTTTCACTGGCTAATTTTCAGAAGTAGGTCTCCTGGCCTTTCTTCCTGGTCCAGAAACTCTGCTCAAACCTGTTCAGCATCATAGCAACATGCACGCCTCCACTGATAGTAGGTAGCTACTCATGAGGTATATTGGTCAGGTTCTATCCCAGGTCTCACATGGAGGGTGAGACTTCTTCTATTGAACCACCAAAGTCCCCTTGAGACGTGGGGTTTAATGTCTGCAACCTAGTAAACCCCATCAATGCCCCCTTGAGAAGTCAGTTTAGTGTTTGAACAGGCATCCTAATAAACGGTGCAAGTTGGCAAGCCCATTTGGATAGACGATTTTAAGTGTTTGCATGTAGAGAGAGGCCACTCAAACCCAGAACTCACCTGTCTCATTTCTTAGCATCAAAGCCCAAAGCAAAATGAGCCCTAGAATGACCTAATGGGGCATAATCACTGGTTGCTTTTACTTTTCCTCTCTTCTCCCCGGAAAGTTCTAGTTCACTTACATGGGATGCCATGAGTTGGAGCTGACTCTACGGCAGCTAACAACAACTCAGTGAAAATTTCAGCCCAGGTAGCCTGTCGTTATGGGAACCAAAAGTTTATGTTGCTTGGGTTTCAGCAACTTGCTATCTGCAGTCCGAGCACACCTAGGGACGTAAGAGCTCGTTCTTTCCCACGTTTGCGCAGGTCATCTTTAAGGCCTGGCAATCTACCTTCAAAAGCCAATCAATGAAATCCCTATGGATCACATGATCCAATCTGCAATGATCATGAGGATGGTGCAGGGCCAGGCAGCGTTTTGTTCCATTGTGCATGGGTGTCACCGTGAGTCACGGTTGACTCAACAGCAGCTATCGACAATGATAGCATCCCAGGGATTAATCTTGTAAGGCAGGGTTTCTTAACCTTAGCACTATGGACATTTTCACCTGAATACTTCTTTGTGACGGGGATGGGGCAGGGGAGCAGGGGATACCCTGTGCTTTGCTGGATATTTAGCAGCATCCTGACCTCTACCCACTAGATGCCAATAGCACTCCCTCCAGTTGTGAATATCAAAAAAAAAAAAAAAATCCTCAGATATCTTAGGTACAAAAATGCCCCTGGTAAAGATCCATAACTATAAGGTGTTAGCTTATCTCTAGATGTCCTTTTCTCCAGCCTCTACATCTGCCTTCACCTGGCTGACTCCTACTCATCCTTCCCCAGTTGGCTGAGACATTGTCCCCTTCTGACAGCCCTCCCTGACTTCCCAGAACCTGTTCAGTCCCCCTCCTCTGGCTCTCATCAATTTTACTCACCTGGATTATGGTACCTGTCATACTTTATAACAAGTGCCTGATCATGTCTTCTCCTTCATTAGACTGTGAGTTCCTTGGGGATGGGCCCCCTTACTGTTCATGTCTGGGGTGTTAAACCCCCATTGCCTAGCAGTGTGAGTTATATCAGGTAACTATTTGGAGGTAAAGAAAGATTAGCCCCATTGTGCTAAAAAGGAAACTGAGGTCAAGGCAGTTAAGTGATTTCCTTGCCCAAAATCATGAAGCTAGGTAAACAGTTCAGCTGATTTTACTTCCTAAATTTCTCTGAATTCCAAATATTTTTCTCCATCTCCATGGGAACTGGTGGATTCAAAATCATCATTTCTCACCTAAACTGACAAAGCTTAGCTCTGCCCACCTCCACTCAAGCCTCTATCATCTGTTCTTCACATCAGTCAGGTGGCCTTTCTAGACCCAAGTCTGACCGTAACTATGATGACTAATGTTATGTGTCAACTTGGCTAAGTCATGATTCTCAGTTCTTTGGAAGATATTATGTAATCATCCTCCATTTTGTGATCTGATGTGAGAAGCCAATCAACTGGAACAGGAGTTTCCTTGGAAGTTTAGCCTGCATCCAATATACATAGATGTTCCGGCAAAGCTCACTCTCTCTCTCAGTCCTGCGTCCATCTCATCATCTGAGTTTCAGTTCTTGGGATGTGAGCCAACAGCTTGCTGCCTGATCTGCAGGTTTTGGATTTGCCAGTTCCCTCAATCCCACGAGCCAGCAGCCTGCCTACCTGACCTTCAGATTTTGCATTTATCAACTCCTGAAACCACATGCGTCAGGAGAAGCCTCCAGCCTTTCCCTGACCCATAGATTTGGGACTTGCCAGCCTCCACAATTGCATGAGTGATTTCTTTGAATTAAATATTTCCATATATTTATATATATATGCTTAATTGTTTTTGTTCGTCTAGAGAACCCAGCCTAAGATGGTAACCATCCTATCTATAACCTCTTGATAGTCTCTAAATTTCTAAACTGATATGAGAGCCCCCGACTACCTCTCCACCCATCTCCTGCCTTCTCCCTGTCTCCCACTCTTCACTCCCTCTCTGGCCATCTTTCTGTTCCTTAAGTGGGCCAATTTCTCTCACATCAGGGCTTTGGCACATACTTTTTCCTTTCCTGAAATAGTCCAACCCTCCTTTTCATCTAATAAACTCTGCTCTACCTTCTGCTCTCAGTTCTAAGGTCACTTTCTCTCCCTTCTTCACAACCCCTCTCTTAGTCACTAGGACTGACATAACAAAATACCACAAGTGGGTGCCTTTCAAAAACAGAAATTCATAGTCTCACAGTTTTAGAGGTTAGAAGTCCAAATCAGGGATTGGGTCTAGGAGAAGGTCCTTCTTTGTCAGTAAAACTGGAGTCTCTAGGCATTCTTTGGCGTCTGTCTTCCTGTGTCTATTCTGTTCTTTTTATAAGACATCTCAAGAACCGATTAGGTTTGGTCCCATCCTACTCTGGTATGACCTCATTAACATAACAGAAGAAAGCCTCTATTTCCAAACAGGGTCATATTTGCAGGTATAGGACTTAGGACTTCAATACATAATTTGGGGAGACACAACTCAATCCCTAACAACCCCACAGCGTGAACTAGATCAAGTGCCCCTTGTTGTGGGCACTCATGGCCCTTATAACTTACTTTCATAGTACTCACCATACTTTGCAATTACAAATTTGTGACTTTTTGTGTTTAATGTCTGTCTCTTCCACCCTTCTTCTATAAGCTCCATGAGAGTAGGTCTGTGTTCATTTTTCTCATCATTGTAATACCATGACATTGCACAGTAGCTCAGTACATAGTACACAGTAGGCACTCAGTAAATACTTTGGAGAGAGGGAGGGAGACAAGGAGGGAGGGAGGGAGGGAGGGAGGGAGGGAGGGAGGGAGGAAGGAAGGAAGGAAGACAGGAAGGAAGACAGGAAGGAAGGAAGACAGGAAGGAAGGAAGACAGGAAGGAAGGAAGACAGGAAGGAAGGAAGACAGGAAGGAAGGAAGGAAGGAAGGAAGGAAGGAAGGAAGGAAGGAAGGAAGGAAGGAAGGAAGGAAGGAAGGAAGGAAGGAAGGAAGGAAGGAAGGAAGGAAGGAAGGAAGGAAGGAAGACAGGAAGGAAGGAAGACAGGAAGGAAGGAAGACAGGAAGGAAGGAAGACAGGAAGGAAGGAAGACAGGAAGGAAGGAAGACAGGAAGGAAGGAAGACAGGAAGGAAGGAAGACAGGAAGGAAGGAAGACAGAAAGGAAGGAAGACGGGAAGGAAGATAGGAAGGAAGGAAGACAGGAAGGAAGGAAGACAGGAAGGAAGATAGGAAGGAAGGAAGACAGGAAGGAAGGAAGGAAGGAAGGAAGGAAGGAAGGAAGGAAGGAAGGAAGGAAGGAAGGAAGGAAGGAAGGAAGGAAAGAAGGAAGGAAGGAAGGAAGACAGGAAGGAAGGAAGACAGGAAGGAAGGAAGACAGGAAGGAAGGAAGACAGGAAGGAAGACAGGAAGGAAGACAGGAAGGAAGACAGGAAGGAAGACAGGAAGGAAGGAAGACAGGAAGGAAGGAAGACAGGAAGGAAGGAAGACAGGAAGGAAGGAAGACAGGAAGGAAGGAAGACAGGAAGGAAGGAAGACAGAAAGGAAGGAAGACGGGAAGGAAGATAGGAAGGAAGGAAGACAGGAAGGAAGGAAGGAAGGAAGGAAGGAAGGAAGGAAGGAAGGAAGGAAGGAAGGAAGGAAGGAAGGAAGGAAGGAAAGAAGGAAGGAAGGAAGGAAGACAGGAAGGAAGGAAGACAGGAAGGAAGGAAGACAGGAAGGAAGGAAGACAGGAAGGAAGACAGGAAGGAAGACAGGAAGGAAGACAGGAAGGAAGACAGGAAGGAAGGAAGACAGGAAGGAAGGAAGACAGGAAGGAAGGAAGACAGGAAGGAAGGAAGACAGGAAGGAAGGAAGACAGGAAGGAAGGAAGACAGAAAGGAAGGAAGACGGGAAGGAAGATAGGAAGGAAGGAAGACAGGAAGGAAGGAAGACAGGAAGGAAGATAGGAAGGAAGGAAGACAGGAAGGAAGGAAGGAAGGAAGGAAGGAAGGAAGGAAGGAAGGAAGGAAGGAAGGAAGGAAGGAAGGAAAGAAGGAAGGAAGGAAGGAAGACAGGAAGGAAGGAAGACAGGAAGGAAGGAAGACAGGAAGGAAGGAAGACAGGAAGGAAGACAGGAAGGAAGACAGGAAGGAAGACAGGAAGGAAGACAGGAAGGAAGGAAGACAGGAAGGAAGGAAGACAGGAAGGAAGGAAGACAGGAAGGAAGACAGGAAGGAAGGAAGACAGGAAGGAAGGAAGACAGGAAGGAAGGAAGACAGGAAGGAAGGAAGACAGGAAGGAAGGAAGACAGGAAGGAAGATAGGAAGGAAGGAAGACAGGAAGGAAGGAAGACAGGAAGGAAGGAAGACAGGAAGGAAGGAAGGCAGGAAGGAAGGAAGGCAGGAAGGAAGGAAGACAGGAAGGAAGGAAGGCAGGAGGGAATGCTCGAAGTCATGATTAATAAATGGCATGTAAGAAACAGAATTTTCATTGACAGTTTACATAGCATGTCATTCTTAAATTCTTCTCTCCCCTTTGACAATACCCAGACCTGCTTTCCATATTAAACCATCCACTCATCTAATCTGTCATGTAAGCAATTGTTGCTTGGAATTTGCTACACACAAAAAAATCAGAAATCAATAGAGCCGTGACCTTTAAAGGAAATGGCATTTTGCAGATATATCAGTACATGCAGAGAACATGATGGCTCTCGGGCCGCACTTGTGCTCTCTGGAGATACAGTCCAGGGTCCTCTCTCCCTTGGTGCCTGCCTGCACCTAGGCTGCGCTGATTTTCCCCACTTGGGAACACTGAAGTCAGGCCTCCTTCCTCTTTCAGGCAGAGAAGGCCTTTGGAAACAGGGTGGCCCTTTGGAACAGAGGCAGTTGTATTGGATAGAGAGTGGGAAATGGAGCCAGTAAAGGATGCAAGGGGACAGTGGTGTCTCAGTGGTAGAAATCTCACCTTCCATGTGGGAGACCAGGGTTCAATTCCCAGCCAAAGCACCTCATACACGGCCACCACCTGTCTGTCAATGGAAACTTACGTGTTGCTGTGATGCCAAACAGGTTGCAGTAGAGCTTTTAGACTAAGAAGAACTAGAAGAAAGGCCTGGCAATCTACTTCTGAAAGTAGATGAAAACTGTATGAATCACAGCGGGAGCCAGGAAACATTTTGTTTCATGGTACATGAGGTTTCTGTGAGTTGAGGTGACTCAATGGCAGCTAGCAACAGAAGATGGAAGCAGCCTGGGGAACAGCAGAAGCAGCAATGGGGCACTATCTCTCTCCATTTCCTTTATGGCTTCTCTGATCAGAGATGGGGAAAAGGGAGAACCCTAGCTTCCCTCAGCTTTCCGTGGATATGTCTAGTTCTCAGCAAAAAGGGTGTTTTGGCACAGGTGTGACATTCTGCACAGGTGTGACATTGAGTCTCATCTGCCCATATGTCCCCTGCTCTCTGGCCCCCGGATGTCTCCACACCTCTCCTTCTGTCTCCATTCAGAGCTTCCACCTCCATCACCAAGTGCTCCAGATTCTCAGAACTTCACACACCTCCTTCTCCCAATCACAGATGCACAGCTTTGGGTCTGGCCCCTGGCCATGTGGTCTTTTAGCTAGGGACAATTTGATGAACTGTCTCTGGGTACAACACTATTGCATTATTGGATATGGATGGAGGGAGAGGTGGCCCTTCCCTGAAACCATGCCCTTTTACTGGGGCCAACAAGTGTGTTCACAGGCTGACTTCAATCTCATACCCCCCCAGATGAACAAGAGGGGAAAGGGCTAGTGTGTCCATTGTAAAAATGAGGAACGTTGAGCTCAGGGAGGTGAAGTGATTTGTCCAAAGTCATGTCTTGTAGGTGTCAGTTAGCACCCCAGCCCAGGTGTGTTTGTCCTCAGTTCCAGGCTCTTCCCTGGATGCTGTGTTGACCTGCCTGGAGACAGGATCTCGACATTTCAGAGTCTAATGCTGGGACCCTGAGGCACACTGTATGGCATGGGGAGAAACAGAAAACTGTGGCAGAAAGAATGTGGATTTCTATCGTGTCAGTACTGGATTAAGCATCCCAACTGTGTTGCTAACTCCTTGTGGGATCTGGGATGTGGGATGACTATTTCATCCATATGAGCCTCAGTCTGTTGTTATTTATTGCCATCAGGTTGGCCCTGACTCATGGCAAGCCCATATGGAACAGAATGAAACATTGTCCAGTCCTGCACCATCTTCAAGATCCTTGGCATGTTTGAGCCCATTGTTGTGGCCATTGTGCCCACCCATCTCACAGAGGGTTTACCTTGTCTGCTGACCCTCTACTTTACCAAACATGATATCCTATTCTAGGGATTGGTCTTTCCTAATGATGTGTCCAAAGTAAGCGAGCCAAAGTCTCACCATACTCACTTCTAAAGAATATTCTGGTTGTATTTCTTCTAAGACTGGTTTGTTCATTTTTTTTCTTTTTTTTTGGCAATCCACAGTATGTCCAATATTCCTTGCCAGCACCACTGTTCAAGTGCATTAATTCTCCTTCTGCGTCACATGGCTTCAGTTTATCCACCTTTAAATTGGGGAGGGTGGGGGGCTTGGACAAGACTAGGTGATTGAGCCCTAGGGAAGGTCTCTCTCTTCATGCAGCCTCCAATGTCCCATGTATGGGCGGAAATGGCCAAGCACCCAGAATAAACTAACCCGAGAAAGATACAAAGGTTTCTAGTGTGTGTGTGTGTGTGTGTGTGTGCTGTTTTTATCACTTCTCCTCACTGCCAGGATCTGTTTGGAGTTTTTCCACCCCTGACACCTGTGTCTGACACATCTCTGCAGCTCATAATGAGCTTTCATTCAAGCCACTGATCAACAGCAGGAACCAGCAGGTCTGTCTTGCTTGCTTGTTTTCTCTATCTTCAATCTGCCAAGACAGATTAGGCTATTTTCGAGGTCACTCAATATTCAGGGAGAGAATGAAAAAGATATCTCGTGGGCTATTCGTAGAACAAGGCTGCAAACAGACCAGATGAGAGCTCAGTTGTGTGTTCCATGACAGATTCCATTTATATCAGGGTCAAAGAGGGTATGTTTTCTTACTGAACCTTTCCCCACCTCGGAGTGGCTGGCTTGTCCATCAGCTACCAAGTCAGGGTCCTCCCTGCGGAACACTGACTTATCAGCATGAGACCAGCCTCACCTGTCAAGAGGTGCTGTGTAATCTCGTGACCCCAGGTGTCCCTTGCTATACAATCTGTTTTATCAGTCTGTTGAAACATTCATCATCTGGCTAAAGAGCAGAACAGGGCACAGAGCCTCTTTCCCTGCCAATGACATCCTAATATTTTTGTTATAAAAGATGGAGGAGTCCCTGGATGGCGCAAACAGTTAACACACGCTGCTGCTAACCAAAAGATTGAAGGTTCAAGTCTACCCAGAGGCACCTCAGAAGACAGGCCTGGTGAATTACTTCTGAAAAATGAGCCACTGAAAACCCTATGGAATACAGTTCTCCTCTGATGCACATGGGGTCATCATGGGTCAGAACTGACCCCACAGCAACTGTTTTAATTGCTTGGCAGGTACTTACACTCACCCAATCGGCTCACTGGAGTCAGAGAAAGAATCTTCTCAGCCTCCACCCTGAAAAGGAGTTTTCTGGTTCTGAACAACAGCACAATAAGCACCGTGGTCACCATAGTTCCCCAAGTATTTGACAGGAAACTGGAAAAATAAAATACAGACTATCACAAGCGTAAAAGGTTTTCCATTTCAAACCAGTAAACATTGCTTCGAAAGTAAAAATGAAACCCAGGTCACAACGTGTAAACTTGGAGGAGGGTTTGCCTTGCCTCTTTTAAAAAAAAAAAAAAAAAAATTGCTCTTGAGTTGATTCTGATTCATAGCAACCCTATAGGACAGAGTAAAACTGCCCCGTAGGGTTTCCAAGGAGAAGCTGGTGGATTCGAACTGCCGGTCTTTTGGTTAGCAACCGAGCTCTTAACCACTGCACTGCACCACCAGGGCTCCTGCCTCTCTTTAAAGACACTAAATATTTGCCAAAAAACCAAAGAAGTTGATTCGAAGTAGGATCCTCTCTCTCAACTAGAATGCTCAGGGTTTAGAAGTGGATGTTTTCTAGGAAATATGTAAACGTAATACAAACATATGAGAAACAGGGAGTCCCTGACTTGTGCAAACAGTTAATGTGCTTAGCTGCAAACCGAAAGGTTAGAGGTTCGAGTCCACCCAGAGGCACCTCAGAGGAAAGGCCTCGTGATCTACTTCTGAAAAATCAGCATTGAAAGCCCTTCAGAGCACAGCTCTACTCTGACACGCAGGGAGTCACGAAGAGTACACGTTGTCTCAGCGGCAACTGGTTTTAAGAGAAAGAGAGAGAGACTTTTCCCTAACCCCTTATTTTCTGTGATACTTTAAAGCTGCCATACTCTGCTCAGTGAACCACAAGGCTTTTTCAGGGGTAATAGTCTCTGGGTGTTGTTAAGGAATTCATTTGTTCATTCCACAGATTGGATTGAATGCTCACTGTGTTCCAGTCACTAGGTATTGGGAGGTACAGCTGTGAACAAAATCACTGCCCTCATGGAGCTTACATTCTAGTAGGGGAGACAGACAATAAATAAGTACATATACAGTATGTTAGGCAATGATACTGGCTATGGAGCAAAACAAAGCAGGGAATGGTGGGAGTCATCATTTCACCAGGGGGACAGGAAAGACATGCTTACTACAGCCCATAGCTCAGCTCTCTATAGCAGGAGGATGGAAGCTTGCAAATTACATTTCCTAGATCCTCTTGCCAGCTGGGACAGGCGAAACCCAAAAACCCAAACCCGTTGCCCTTGAGTCAACTCCAACTCATAGCAACCCTGCAGGATAGAGTAGAACTGCCTCATAGGGTTTCCAAGGAGCACCTGGTGGTTTCAAACTGTCCATCTTTTGGTTAACAAGCAGAACTCTTAACCACTATGCCACCAGGGACAGGTTAGGTTCTGCCAATAGGAGGCACTGATGGCAGACTAGAAGGCAGAAGAAAGGGGAAACCAATATTCTTTCTGCTTCTAGTGGTGTTTCATCCAACTGCCGCTACCACAGTGGTATGTGGGGCTCCTGGGTCCCTGCTTCAACAGTGATACCAACAGCAGCAGCTGGACAGCACTCAATTGCTTGGGGCCTAGACGTGGTGACGTCAGTAGTAGGTCTCTTGTAGCTTCTGAGCACCAGTGGGAGTGAAGACTCGTCTTCCTGCTAGGTGGCAGTGGTAATGGTTCCAGCCACAGCATGGGTTCCAGCGATCTCCATGGCACAGTGAGTATGAGGTCTGGGTTATACCATGTTATGGATGCAATCATGTTGCCCCAAAAATATGTATTGGAATCCTAACCCCTATACATGTAGATGTAACCTAATCCTATATAATGTAATCATTTTATAATGCAATCTAGTATGATGTAATTAATCAATTGAGGTCATGCCAGTATAAGGTGAATACTAAACCTAATCATGTCTGAGTTATATAAGGAGCAGCATAGGCAGAGTGACGTACCAGGGAAGACAGATGCCATGCGACGATCACCAAGAACCAAGGAATACTCAGGGCTATCAACAAGAAAGGAATTGACATGGCAAAGTTCCTAATTTGGAATTTAATCTTCCAGACTATGAGAAAATAAATTTCTGTTCATTAAAGCCACTGCCTTGTATTATTTATGTCACAGCAGCACTAGGACACTAAGACTCATACTTACCTTTTCTCCTCCAGGCCTAGGGATGAGAATGGCTTCCTGCTGTCCCTAATGTCTGTGTAGGTTTACCTATCTCTCCAGTCCTTTTTTTCTTTTTTTTGGTAGCTAATTCCCTCTATTAAATTCTCTTTTTGAAATACCTAGATTTGTTTCTGTATTTCTGACTAGACATGGACCCATCCAAAAAGTCTCACTGAGAAGGTGATATCACTGAGTAGACATCTGAAGAAAATAAAGCTTTGTGACTAGTAGATGGAAGAGTAAGTGCCAAGGTCCTGAAGCAGGGGCATGCCTGGTAAGGTAGGAGAGCAGCAAGGAAGCTAGGGGAGTTGAAGCAGAGTGAAGAAGGGAGAGAAGAAAAGGAGACGAAATCAGAAATTGAGATCAAACTGGGTGGCCCTTATAGGCCAATGAGATGTCTCCATTAGCCTAAAAAACTCTAAAGATACCCTACTGAATATGTGGAAAGGGAGGGAAACAGCCATGTAAGCTGGGAATCACTATAACTCTGGAAGAATTTAGAGTCCAGTGCACACCCGTCCCAACAATATGATGATGGAGAAACTGTGAGAACTCTGATTTAGAAAAGGGATTGGCCAACTATGGCCCACGGGCCAAATCCAGCCCACCACTGTTTTTGTAAAGAAAGTTTTACTGGCACAGAGCCCTACTCATTCAGTTAAATATTGCATATGTCTGCTTTTTCACTACAACAGCAGAGCTGAGTAGTTGCAGCAGAAGATTATATGGCCCACAAAGCCTAAAATATTTATTCTCTAGTCCTTTACAGAAAAAATGTGCTAATGCTGATTTAGAGAGTTAGTCGTCTCAGTAATGGAGTGGAGGTAATTTCAGAATAGGAGAGGAAACATATTTGGCTAATTGAGCAAAAGGATAATAAAATAGAAACCTCCAAGCCTTGAATCACAGAAATTTTCACTTCAAAGGAGTCTGGGTATTGTCAGGAAGGTATCAACGGTACCCAGGCAGTGATTGAGGCAATGAAGAGAGGCACTCAAATCGGCCAGTGGCATGATCTCTTCAGCAAGACCACACTTGCTTAAAAGTAACCAGAACAAAATAAAGCCAGTGTCCAATATGCGGTGGAGATGCAGGAATGTCAGACAAGAGGAAGCTTTACGGCCTTTGAAAAACCAAAAAAAGGTAACAAACTAGTTGCGGTGGAGCCTACTCTGATTCATGCTGACCCGGTGGGTGTCAAAGTAGAACTGTGCTCCATAGAGTTTTCAATGGCTGGTTTTTCAGAAGTAGGTCACTGGGCCCTTCTTCTGAGGTGCCTCTGGGTAGATCAAACCTCCAACCTTTGGGTTAGCAGTGAGTATACTAACCGTTTGCACCACTCAGGGGCTCCTTGAAATGCAAACCCTAAACCTAAACACCCTTCACAGGGGTAGTTTAGGGGGTGCATCCTCAGTTTCCACTTCCTCCTCCCGCATCCCATCTCCCCTAAACGAATACCTCACTCTGCTTCATCTTTCTTTCCTTTGCCTAGGTTGGTTATACCCTACTCTGCAGGCTGAGAATGGAATAGTAAAATCTGAAGGTGAAAATTTAGCTCCTCATCTCCTTAAAGTGTCCAGAACCAGAGACTAACATTTGCATTTCAGTCTCCAGATTCCCACAGACCTTGATGAGCCAAGAGGCAGTTAACACAAGCATTCCTGGGGAAACTCCGTTTTCTATTGGCAAATAAATCTTTTTATATTAAGGTGAAACAATAATAATCATTTTAAACAATCATGTGGAGTGTGATTACAAAATAGCTCATTTGGAAAGCACATTATCAGCTTATGGGGTCCTGGGAGATTCTAAGATGGAAGGTGCTACGGATAAAACCGACTGTTACAGGGCTTTGCTCCTTTCTCAGCACAGGGAGGCAAAATTCACATTTTAATACTGTAATGAGAAATCAATGCAAATTCTGATTAAGCAAAAAGGGAGAGCACTTGTTACAGCCAAACCCAGCATCTCGTATATCCGTCCTGGCATTGAGGAGGAATCATGGGAGAGGTTTCTAACCATCTGGGGCACCCAGGTATCATTCAGTTCTGCGCACAAGCATTCTGAGCATGCTCCCTTTGGGCGGGTAGGTAATGGTAACGTTTGACAGCTAATGCAAACAATTACACTTTTGTAAGATTCCACTCACTTGCTACGTACCCAAAGTTTCCAGAAAGCAGAATTCCATCTGGCCCAGCTTAAGTCATGCTGAGTTCATTTCAGTGGTGTGTTTTCTAGAAGGGTATAACCTCCCAGACTTGGGCTTGCTGGTAAAATGTTGATCTTGTGTTACTCATCGTCAGAAGGGTAGATACATTAAGCCTTGTCGCCAAGGTATGACTTTGCTATTTCTGAGTACTATAGTAACTTCTAGATAAGAACAGAATAGCTAGCATTCATTCATTCAACAAACAGTAACTGAACCCCTTCCTTGTACCAGATGCTGTTCTAAATGGCAAGGATACTATAATGAAGACAATAGTTGGATCCTTCCTTTATGGGACTTGGTATCCAACAGAGATGGGAAGGATATTTGATCATGAGATCAATGACTTTATGGAAAGATGTACCCAAAACTTTTTTTTTTCTCCTGAATATGGTAGCTGCCCCCTTTATCTTATTTACACAAAGACAAATATTATTTACATTTTTTTCTTAACAAAATTAACAGCAGTTTGGACCAAAGCCATTATCTAAATCCTAAATTCTTGAAATCTGAGCCAATGCAATGTTAACTCCTAATTGCCCTGGTAAAGATAATATCTACTTTCTAAACTAACCGTGAACATTTTTTTTAGCTCATGCTGGTTTTTTACTACTGTCATGCACATCAGGCCTGCTTGTCCTCAAAACAGAAACTGTGGGTGCTGAAGAATATATTCTCATTCTAATCAGCCATTTCTATCTTTATCTTCTCACCTTCTGCTCCTTATTTGTTGTTAGGTGCGGTCAGTTGGTTCTGACTCATAGGGACCATATGTACAACAGAACAAAATGTTGCCCAGTCCTGAGCCATCCTCACAATTGTTGCTATGTTTGAGCCCCTTGTTGCAATCATTGTGTCAGTCCATCTCGTTAAGGTCTCCCTCTTTTTTGCTGACCCTCTACTTTACCAAGCATGATGTCCATCTCCAGAGACTGGTCCCTCCTAAAAACGTGTCCAAAGAGAGAAGAAGTCTCGCTGTCTCATTTCTAAGGAGCATTCTGGCTGTTTCCCTCCTCAATCCACTATAATCTGGCTTTTGCCTCCATCATGCCACTCAACTCTTATCCAGTTTATTAATGACTTCCCTGTTGCCAAATCCAACGGGCGTGTTCCACTCCTCAGCTTACTTAGCCTCTTAGCTGCAGTCAACATAGCTGACCACTCTGCCTTCCTGCAAACACATTTATCGTGTCCCAGGTCATTGCATTCTTGTGGTTTCCCTCTTACTTTTCTTAGCCTCATTTGCCCACTAATCCTCCTTTAAATAACGATATTCCCCAAGGATGTCTCTACAGCCTTTTCTCCTAGTTTCATGCCCTTACTTCTAACTTCCATTACCATCTTTATGCCAATGACTTTCAAATTTACTTGCCCAATTTAGGTTTCTTCTCTGAGCTAAAGAACAAAATACTCAACTGTATATTTACTATTTCCCCCTGTTTATACCACAAGTACCTCAAAATCAGCATATGGAAAACTAAACTCTTGATCCAACTTCCCAACCTATATTTCTCCAAAGTCCCCTTTCTCCATGAGTAGCATCCCCAGTTGTTGCAAACCAGAAACTTCAGAGACAACCCCCCTTCTTCCATAATCACCCACAGCCCAATCAATTGTCAAGAACTCTTAATTCTACTCCCCGGGTATTTTAGGACCCACTCACAGCTCTCCAAATCCACTACCACCACTAGAGTTCAAGCCAGTATTTTCTTTTCTCTGGATTACTGGAAGTGCCATCTTCCATTTTTACCCCTTTTTGTCCCATTTGCCCCATTGTATTTAACCAGAGTAACTATTAAAACACAAATCTGACAATATCACTCCCTTGCTTGAGAACATTCTATTGTTCTCGATTGCTCTTAGGATAAATCCAGAGCCCTCAACTTGACCATCACTGATCTGACACCTGGCCTTTGTCCTTTGCTGTTCAGCCAAACTGGCCTTTCAGTTCCTCAAACAAGCCAAGCATCCACCAAACTCAGTCCTTCACACATACTATTTCCACTGCCTAGATTGATCTTCCTACCCCTTTGAGATTTTCTTTTCAGAGAAACTTTCACTGACTCTAGACTATGCCAAGAAGCCCCCCTTTCCATGCATAGAGGACCTCACTGCCCACCTCCCCTTCTTTTTTTTTTTTTAATTAATTTTTATTAAGCTTCAAGTGAACATTTACCATTCCAATCAGTCTGTCACATGTAGGTTTACATACATCTTACTCCCTTCTCCCACTTGCTCTCCCCCTATTGAGTCAGCCCTTTCAGTCTCTCGTTTCGTGCCAATTTTGCCATCTTCCCTCTCTCTCTATCTTCCCATCCCCCCTCCAGTCAAGAGTTGCCAACACACTCTCCAGTGTCCACCTGATTTAATTAGCTCACTCTTCATCAGCATCTCTCTCCTCCTCACTGACCAGTCCTTTTCATGCCTGATGAGTTGTCTTCGGGGATGGTTCCTGTCCTGTGCCATCAGAAGTTCTGGGGAGCATTGTCTCTGGGATTCCTCTAGTCGCAGTCATACCATTAGGTATGGTCTTTTTATGAGAATTTGGGGTCTGTATTTTTATCCCATTGGTCTCCTGCTCCCTCAGGAGTTGTCTGTTGTGCTCCCTGATAGGGCAGACATCGATTGTGGCCGGGCACCAACTAGTTCTTCTGGTCTCAGGATAATGTAGGTCTCTGGTCATGTGGCCCTTTCTGTCTCTTGGGTTCTTAGTTGTCGTGTGACCTTGGTGTTCTTCCTTTGCCTTTGCTCCAGGTGGGTTGAGACCAATTGATGTATCTTAGATGGCCGCTTGTTGGCATTTAGGACCCCAGGCGCCACAGTTCAAAGTGGGATGCAGAATGTTTTCATAATAGAATTATTTTGCCCATTGACTTAGAAGTCCCTTCAAACCAAGTTCCCCAGACCCCAGCCCCTGCTCCGCTGACCTTTGAAGCTTTCATTTTATCCCAGAAACCTCTTTGCTCTTAGTCCAGTCCAATTAGGCTGACCTTCCTTGTATTGAGTGTTGTCTTTCCCTTCACCCAAAGCAGTTCTTATCTACTGATTGATCAATAAAAAGCCCTCTCCCTCCCTCCCTCCCTCCCCCCTTTGTAACCACAAAAGTATGTGTTCTTCTCCGTTTTTTCTATTTCTCAAGATCTTATAATAGTGGTCTTATACAATATTTGTCCTTTTGCCTCTGACTCATTTCGCTCAGCATAATGCCTTCCAGATTCCTCCATGTTATGAAATGTTTCAGAGATTCGTCACTGTTCTTTATCGATGCGTAGTAGTCCATTGTGTGAATATATCACAATTTATTTACCCATTCATCCGTTGATGGACATCTTGGTTGCTTCCAGCTTTTCGCTATTGTAAACAGAGCTGCAATAAACGTGGGTGTGCATATATCTGTTTGTGTGAAGGCTCTTGTATCTCTAGGGTATATTCCGAGGAGTGGGATTTCTGGGTTGTATGGTAGTTCTATTTCTAACTGTTTAAGATAACGCCAGATGGATTTCCAAAGTGGTTGTACCATTTTACAATCCCACCAGCAGTGTATGAGAGTTCCAATCTCTCTGCAGCCTCTCCAACATTTATTATTTTGTGTTTTTTGGATTAATGCCAATCTAGTTGGTGTGAGATGGAATCTCATCGTAGTTTTAATTTGCATTTCTCTAATGGCTAATGATCGGGAGCATTTTCTCATGTATCTGTTGGGTGCCTGAATATCTTCTTTAGCGAAATGTGTGTTCATATCCTTTGCCCACTTCTTGATTGGGTTGTTTGTCTTTTTGTGGTTGAGTTTTGACAGAATCATGTAGATTTTAGAGATCAGGCGCTGGTCTGAGATGTCATAGCTGAATATTCTTTCCCAGTCTGTAGGTGGTCTTTTTACTCTTTTGGTGAAGTCTTTAGATGAGCATAGGTGTTTGATTTTTAGGAGCTCCCAGTTATCTGGTTTCTCTTCATCATTTTTGGTAATGTTTTGTATTCTGTTTATGCCCTGTATTAGGGCTCCTAAGGTTGTCCCTATTTTTTCTTCCACGATCTTTATCGTTTTAGTCTTTATGTTTAGGTCTTTGATCCACTTGGAGTTAGTTTTTGTGCATGGTGTGAGGTATGGGTCCTGTTTCATTCTTTTGCAAATGGATATCCAGTTATGCCAGCACCCTTTGTTAAAAAGACTATCATTTCCCCAATTGCCTGACACTAGTCGTTTGTCAAATATCAGCTGCTCATACATGGATGGATTTATATCTGGGTTCTCAATTCTGTTCCATTGGTCTATGTGCCTGTTGTTGTACCAGTACCAGGCTGTTTTGACTACTGTGGCTGTATAATAGCTTCTGAAATCAGGTAGAGTGAGGCCTCCCACTTTCTTCTTCTTTTTCAGTAATGCTTTGCTTATCCGGGGGTTCTTTCCCTTCCATATGAAATTAGTGATTTGTTTCTCTCTCCCCTTAAAATATGACATTGGTATTTGGATTGGAAGTGCGTTATATGTATAGATGGCTTTTGGTAGAATAGACATTTTTACTATGTTAACTCTTCCTATTCATGAGCAGGGTATGTTTTTCCACTTAAGTATGTACTTTTTAATTTCTTGTAGCAGAGTTTTATAGTTTTCTTTGCATAGGTCTTTTACATCTTTGGTAAGATTTATTCCTAAATATTTTATCTTCTTGGGGGCTACTGTGAACGGTATTGATTTGGTTATTTCCTCTTCGGTGTTCTTTTTGTTGATGTAGAGGAATCCAAGTGATTTTTGTATGTTTATTTTATAACCTGAGACTCTGCCAAACTCTTCTATTAGTTTCAGTAGTTTTCTGGAGGATTCCTTAGGGTTTTCCATGTATACGATCATGTCATCTGCAAATAGTGATAGCTTTACTTCCTCCTTGCCAATCTGGATACCCTTTATTTCTTTGTCTAGCCTAATTGCCCTGGCTAGGACTTCAAGTACGATGTTGAATAAGAGCAGTGATAAAGGGCATCCTTGTCTGGTTCCCGTTCTCAAGGGAAATGCTTTCAGGTTCTCTCCATTTAGAGTGATGTTGGCTGTTGGCTTTGCATAGATGCCCTTTATTATGTTGAGGAATTTTCCTTCAATTCCTATTTTGGTAAGAGTGTTTATCATAAATGGGTGTTGAACTTTGTCAAATGCCTTTTCTGCATCTATTGATAAGATCATGTGGTTTTTATCTTTTGTTTTATTTATGTGATGGATTACATTAATGGTTTTTCTGATATTAAACCAGCCTTGCATACCTGGTATAAATCCCCCTTGATCAGGGTGAATTATTTTTTTGATGTGTTGTTGGATTCTATTGGCTAGAATTTTGTGGAGGATTTTTGCATCTATGTTCATGAGGGATATAGGTCTAAAATTCTCTTTTTTTGTAATGTCTTTACCTGGTTTTGGTATCAGGGAGATGGTAGCTTCATAGAATGAGTTGGGTAGTATTCCGTCTTTTTCTATGCTTTGAAATACCTTCAGTAGTAATGGTGTTAAGTCTTCTCTGAAGGTTTGGTAGAACTCTGCAGTGAAGCCATCTGGGCCAGGACTTTTATTTGTTGGAAGTTTTTTTGATTACCGTTTCAATCTCTTTTTTTGTTATGGGTCTATTTAGTTGTTCTACTTCTGAATGTGTTAGTTTAGGTAGGTAGTATTTTTCCAAGAATTTGTCCATTTCTTCTAGGTTTTCAAATTTGTTAGAGTACAATTTTACGTAGTAATCTGAAATGATTCTTTTAATTTCATTTGGCTCTGTTGTGATGTGGTCCTTCTCGTTTCTTATTCGGGTTATTTGTTTCCTTTCCTGTTTTTCTTTAGTCAGTCTAGCCAATGGTTTATCAATTTTGTTAATTTTTTCAAAGAACCAGCTTTTGGCTTTGTTAATTCTTTCAATTGTTTCTCTGTTCTCTAATTCATTTAGTTCAGCTCTAATTTTTATTATTTGTTTTCTTCTGGTGCCTGATGGGTTCTTTTGTTGCTCACTTTCTATTTGTTCAAGTTGTCGGGACAGTTCTCTGATTTTGGCTCTTTCTTCATTTTGTATGTGTGCATTTATCGATATAAATTGGCCTCTGAGCACTGCTTTTGCTGTGTCCCAGAGGTTTTGATAGGAAGTATTTTCATTCTCGTTGCTTTCTAAGAATTTCCTTATTCCCTCCTTGATGTCTTCTATAACCCAGTCTTTTTTCAGGAGGGTATTGTTCATTTTCCAAGTATTTGATTTCTTTTCCCTAGTTTTTCTGTTATTGATTTCTAGTTTCATTGCCTTGTGGTCTGAGAAGATGCTTTGTAATATTTCGATGTTTTGGATTCTGCAAAGGTTTGTTTTATGACCTAATATGTGGTCTATTCTAGAGAATGTTCCATGTGCACTAGAAAAAAAAGTATATTTTGCAGCAGTTGGGTGGAGAGTTCTGTATAAGTCAATGAGGTCAAGTTGGTTGATTGTTGTAAGTAGGTCTTCCGTGTCTCTATTGAGCTTCTTACTGGATGTCCTGTCCTTCTCCGAAAGTGGTGTGTTGAAGTCTCCTACTATAAATGTGGAGGTGTCTATCTCACTTTTCAATTCTGTTAAAATTTGATTTATGTATCTTGCCGCCCTGTCATTGGGTGCGTAAATATTTAATGTGGTTATGTCTTCCTGATCAATTGTCCCTTTTATCATTATATAGTGTCCTTCTTTATCCTTTGTGGCGGATTTAAGTCTAAAGTCTATTTTGTCAGAAATTAATATTGCTACTCCTCTTCTTTTTTGCTTATTATTTGCTTGATATATTTTTTTCCATCCTTTGAGTTTTAGTTTGTTTGTGTCTCTAAGTCTAAGGTGTGTCTCTTGTAGGCAGCATATAGATGGATCGTGTTTCTTTATCCAGTCCGTGACTCTCTGTCTCTTTATTGGTGCATTTAGTCCATTTACATTCAGCGTAATTATAGATAAATAAGTTTTTAGTGCTGTCATTTCGATGCCTTTTCATGTGTGTTGTTGGCCATTTCATTTTTCCACATGCTTTTTTGTGCTGAGACGTTTTTCTTAGTAGCTTGTGAGATCCTCATTTTCTTAATGTTTAACTTTACGTTTGTTGAGTTGTTACGCTTTTTTCTTGAGTTATGAAATTGATATTCCTTTTTGTGGTTATCTTATCATTTACCCCTATTTCTCTAAGTAAAAACCTAACTTGTATCGTTCTATATCGCCTTGTATCACTCTCCATCTGGCAGTTCAATGCCTCCTATATTTAGTCCCTCTTTTTGATTATTGTGATCGTTTATTGATTTCCATGATTCCCTGTTATGTGTATTATTTTGTTTATTTATTTATTTTTTAGAATTAATCTTAATTTGTTTGTTTTTGTGCTTTCCCTATTTGAGTTGCGTTGATATCAGGACGTTCTGTTTTCTGACCTTGTATTGTGCTGGTACCTGATATTATTGGTCATCAGGCCAAACAATCTCCTTTAGCATTTCTTGCAGTCTTGGTTTAGTTTTTGCAAATTCTCTAAGCTTGTGTTTATCTGTAAATATCTTAATTTCTCCTTCATATTTCAGAGAGAGTTTTGCTGGATATATGATCCTTGGTTGGCAGTTTTTCTCCTTCAGTGCTCTGTATACGTCGTCCCATTCCCTTCTTGCCTGCATGGTTTCTGCTGACTAGTCTGAACTTATTCTTATTGATTCTCCCTTGAAGGAAACCTTTCTTTTCTCCCTGGCTGCTTTTAAAATTTTCTGTTTGTCTTTGGTTTTGGCAAGTTTGATGATAATATGTCTTGGTGTTTTTCTTTTTGGATCAATCTTAAACGGGGTTCGATGAGCATCTTGGATAGATATCCTTTCGTCTTTCATGATGTCAGGGAAGTTTTGTGTCAGGAGTTCTTCAACTATTTTCTCTGTGTTTTCTGTCTCCCCTCCCTGTTCTGGGACTCCAATCACTCGCAAGTTATCCTTCTTGATAGAGTCCCACGTGATTCTTAGGGTTTCTTCATTTTTTTTAATTCTTTTATCTGATTTTTTTTCTGCTATGTTGGTGTTGATTCCCTGGTCCTCCAGAAGTCCCAGTCTACATTCTAATTGCTCGAGTCTGCTCCTCTGACTTTCTATTGCGTTGTCTAATTCTGTAATTTTATTGTTAATCTTTTGGATTTCTACATGCTGTCTCTCTATGGATTCTTGCAACTTATTAATTTTTCCACTATGTACTTGAATAATCTTTTTGAGTTCTTCAACAGTTTTATCGGTGTGTTCCTTGGCTTTTTCTGCACTTACCCTAATTTCATTTGTGATGTCTTTAAGCATTCTGTAAATTAGTTTTTTATATTCTGTATCTGATAACTCCAGGGTTGTATCTTCTTTGGGAAAGATTTTGATTCTTTTGTTTGGGGGGTTGGAGAAGCTGTCATGGTCTGTTTCTTTATGTGGTTTGATATGGACTGCTGTCTCCAAGCCATCACTGGGAAACTAGATTTTCCAGGTAATCAGCTGGTACGCTGGCTCCTAGTTCTGAAAACGGTCGCTGTCTGCCCGTATTTGTTCGTTTTCCGTCTCTAAGTCTGTGTTTGTTGTTCAGAGTTCGTAGATTATTATGTATGTGATCGATTCACTTGTTTTTCCGAGTCTTTGTTGCAAGAGGGATCCGCGGTAGCATCCACCTAGTCCCCCATCTTGGCCCCCCATCCCCACCTCCCCTTCTAACATTTATTGCAATTATAATCAAGCAATTGGCGTACACCTCCCATGAAAGAACATCAACTTCATGAGGGCACATGATAGCTTAACAAGCACATTTGAAAGAATGAACCAGTGAGTGAAGAAATGACTAAGAGTTTCAAGGACTTTCTATATATAATGTGTGGCAACCCACGACTTACAGTCCAAAGTGATTTGATGAGATGTCTCATGACTTTTTATCAATTCTATGAAAAAGTAAATAAATGTTGCTTTGTCATCACAAGATGGTAAGCAACATGAGAAGATGCAGGTTGTTTAGTTAATTCATACTCAGTTTTAATTAATTAATTGGTTAAGATGTTATCTCACAGCCCCATTTTTCTCTATCTTCTCTCCATGTTTCAAGCAGCCAAGAACTCAATAAGGAAAATAGCATCCTGTTATAAGGATGACACAGGACTAGGCAGCATTTTGTTCTGTTGTGCATGAGTTGGAACCAACTCGACGGCATCTAACAACAACAAAAACAATGTCAGGCCTTGTCTTGGTGTTGACTCAAAACAGTACTCATTTATCCCTTCTCTGCTCAACTTTACATATAGTTCACTGTCCATACAAGTGTGCACTGAAAATATTTTAAAAGTCTAGTGGTTGGCATTCACCTAGACTATTCTGTTTCACCTGCTGTGACCTTCTGTAAGTGTGCTTATCTTTTTTGAGAGTATCTCCAACTCCTGATTCTGCCCCCCTACCTCGGTCGTGTATCAGACACACGACTCCAGTGTGTCAGGTAGCTATTGCTGTGTAACGAATAAGCCAGAAGTTGAGTGGCTTAAAACCACAATCACTTATTATTTATCAAGTGTCCGAAGGTTGACTGGGGTGCACAGATTTACACTGGGTTCAGCTGGAGGTGGCTGTGCTCCCCATGCCTCCCATCTTCATCCAGAGACCAGTGGAATCACCTTGGCATGTCCCTCTCATGGCAATGGCAAAGATGCAGAGATAAAATTTCTAATGCCCAAGTCCAAACTGAGCCTCTGCTTGTGTCTTATCTGCTAGCATACTATTGGCTAAGAATGGTCACATGGTAAAGTCAAGAATCAAGATGTAGAATATTTACACTTCCACTACAACTAAGGATGTAATCACCCATTATTATGGACTGAATTGCATCCCTCAAAAATGTGTGTTAACTTGGCTAGGGCATGATTCCCAGTATTGTGTGGTCCTCCATTTTATAATCTGATGTAATTATCCTACGTGTTGTAAATCCTAACTTCTATAATGTTAATGAGGCAGGATTAAAGGCAGTTATGTTAATGAGGGAGGACACAATTGACAGGATTAGGTTGTATCTTGAGTCAATCTCTTGAGATATGGAAGAGAGAAGTGAGTAGAGAGGAGGGGAACCTCATTACCACAAAGTAAGAAGAGCCAGTAATGGACCATGTCCTTTGGACCTGAGGTCGCTGCACTGAGAAGCTTCTAGACCAGGGAGAGATTGATGACAAGAACCTTCCCCCAGAGCTGACAGAGGAAGATAAAGCCTTTCTCTGGAGCTGGCACCCTGAATTCAGACTTCCAGCCTCCTAAACTGTGACAGAATAATTTTCTGTTTGTTAAAGTCATCCATTTGTGGTATTGCTTTATGGCAGCAGTGGATAACTAAGACATCCATACTCCCCTAAGATCCGCCTTAAATATAGCCTAGTATTCCATACACAGCACAGGTTGGAAATTCTCCAGTATCTGTTCTCTTTAATCTTTTCAGTCCTTTAGCTGGCTCTGCTTCCTGGCTGGACTCATTTTCAGAAAAAAGAGCATCAGACAGCATGGTTGATGATGACTATTTGATGGTGAGGACCAAAAAAATGCTCAATATTGTTAATGTTCTTCTTTGAAACTTTTCTAAGGTGAGTTGCTATCTCTTGGCCAAGAAGAATTCATCATAAAGGCCAGCTTAAATAATATGAGGGTTGTGTACTGTTTGTAGTCATCTATGCCCTTGTTACTCAAAGTGTGGTCCAAGGACCAGCAGCATCAGCAGCACCTGTGGCCTTGTTAGAAATGCAGAATCTCCAGCCCACCCCAGATCTACTGAGACAGAACCCAACTTTTGACAAGGCCCCCAGGTGATTTGTATGAACAGTAACATTCGAGAAACACTAAGTTATACCACAACCCCTTCAAAAGCAGGGAAATACCAAGAGGTAACTTTGGAAATGATGACCAAAAGACCATATGATGAGTCGCCTCTTTTTACAGGCATAGAAATGAATATCAAACAGAAACATTGTTGTTGTCACTGGATTAATGAACTCAAAGCTTTGGTAGGGGTGATACCCTCCTCAGTGAAGAGTCCATTTCTTTTGAAATCATGAGATTTCAAAGAAATTACAAGAAAGGTCTGTAATTTTATTGGGTGACTCCTCTCAGGAAGACAAAGCTGTTTTTCCTCACTGAATCACTTTTATTGAGTTCCTGAATCATTTAAAATGGGAAGGAAGAAAAAGAAGATATACCCAAAACGAATGGGCCAATGCAGTCTGGTACTTGAATAAAAGTGTAAAACATTCTCATTAATTATGAAATACCACTTTACAATGGATGACAAAATTAACATGGTAAGCATTTAGAAAAGACAAGCACCCTAGCAGTTTTCTTATGTAGGAATAAATATAGATTGTTGTTGTTAGGTGCTGTTGAGTTTGTTCTGAATCATAGCGACCCTATATACAACACAACCAAACACTGCCCCGTCTTGTGCCATCATCACAATCATTGTTATGCTTGAGTCCATTGTTGCAGCCACTGTGTCATTCCATCTCATTGAGAATCTTCTTCTTTTTCTCTGACCTTCTACTTTACCAAACATAATGTCCTTCTTCAGGGACTGATCACTCCTGATAACATTTCCAAAGTATATGAGATGTAGTCTCACCATCCTTGCTTCTGAGGAGCATTCTGGCTGTACTTCTTCCAAGACAGATTTGTTCGGTCTTTTTCCAGTCCATGGAATATTCAATATCCTTCACCACCACCATAACTATATAAGTATAGATAGGAAATATGAAAAAGGTAGTGCATTTTCAAATATAATCCATTTATCAAGAATGTAGGTAGAATTGTGCTAAATGTAATCTGGGCAAAAGCAAAATACATATATCTGTAAAAGGTTCCTTGTGCCTCTATGTAATTCATGCCTTCCTCCATCCCCATCCTTAGGCCATCACTGACCTGCTTTCTGTCATTATAGTCTGCATTTTTTATTATAGAAAGGATATATAAATGATGTACTCTTTTTTGATCTGGTCTCTTTCACACAACGTAATGATTTTAAGATTAATCCATGTTGTTGTTTATACCAGTAGTTAATCCATTTTTATTGCTGATTCGCTTATCCATAACCTGAAAATGGATACCTGGGTCATTTCTGAGACTATTAGAAATAATGTTGCCATGAAAATGCATATATGAGTCTTTATGTGGACATATGTCTTTATTCTTCTTGGATAAGTACCTGAGAGTAGAATGGTTGGGTCATAGGTGTATACTTAATGTTTTAAAAAAAATGTTCTCAAACTTGTGTTAGTGGCTCTACCATTTTGTATTCCTACCAGTAGTGCATGAGAGTTTTAGTTCCTCTATATCTTCATCCACACTTGATATGGTCAGTTTTTTAATTTTACCCATTTAATGGTATGTAGTGTTATCTTTTTTTTTTAGTATTATCATAAGGAGCCCTGGTGGCGCAATGGTTATAGCACTCAACTGTTAACCAGAAAGTTGGTGGTTCGAACCCACCAGACTACCACAGGAGAAAGATGTGGCAGTCTGCTTCCATAAACATTACAGCCTTAGAAATCCTATGGGGCAATTCTACTCTGTCCTATAGGGTAGCTATGTGTCAAAATCGACTCAACAACAATGGGTTTGGGTTTTAGAGTAGTATAATACTATGGTTTTCATTTGCATTTCCCTAACAAATAATTATCCTATCTTTTCATGTTATTTTTGCCCGTTTGTATGTCTCCTTTTTGAAGTGCATGTTCAAGATACAAGTCCTTTGTCTGACATATGGGATACAAAAAGTTTTAAGGTCCTTTCTGGCCCTCATATTTTACTATTTCATGATTTGGATGTATTCCTGAATATTTAGATACTTTTAATCATGGAGTCAAATTGTGGAATGAACACTTTATTTTTCACTCAACTATTTGCACATTATGCAGATGCCATTCGATCAGAGTGGATAGATAAAAGTTAAAGGATGCCAAAGCTTCTTGCTTATTTATTTTGTGTTTTAGGATCACAGCAGTTTAAAATGTACAGCGTGGCTTCTTAAGTCTACTATGAGCAATTATTTTGCCCATTGCCCAGAAGCTGTGGAAGAAATGGGACCTATTTTATAGCAAGAAGAAAGGAAAAAAAAAAATCACAGAAAAAGAAATCTGTCATTCCTTAGGGCCCAAAACAGCACTTGCCCCCTAAACCAAAGGAGCTACCTAAATACCAGAATACGATTATAAAAAGGAGTCACCAATGGGATTGACAAGAGATAACATACATGACACTGGCAGATAAACCAGGTCTCACTGGGAGACTAAGTGGACAGGCATGGTTGCAGGTCACCGTGGCCAAGAGAGTGAGCAAGATCTGAGAGGTGCCAGGAAATGTCAAAACCTCTGGGTTAGTGAAGCCGAGATTGGGGTTCCTCAGAGTATCAGGGCCTCTGATGCCTCCTTAACTGTTAGGAATGTATCCAACTCTGTTCTAGAGCTTGGAACAAATAAGGTGTTATGGCAGGATTCTTGCCTTCAGGCATCTTACACACTAGTAAAAGCAGATAACTAAAAAAAAAAAAGTGTAGCCTGGGAAGGAAGTCCAAAGGGAAGTTCAAGGACGGCGTGCAGGTTAGCGTGCTCATCATGTAGAACAGCACCAGACATCAGAGCCCAGCACAACTGAGCAGTGCAGTACAAAGTGTAATTGGTCATGTGCCCTCGTTTCTCTGACAACCCAGAGCAGACGAATTCAAGTGGAGGCCTCAAAGCAGCAGAGGCAGAGTACGACCGAAGGGTAGAACCACAAAACACTATGCTATCAGCAACAATGATGGTATTAGTTAAGAGAGAAAGCCACATATTTCAGATAATGAACTTAAACTGCAGATAAATGTAACCCGCAAATTGTCTCTCACAACCACACGCATCTAGACATCTATAGCCAGCAGCAAATGAAAGCTTGGCAAAGCAAGTACACCTAGAAAAAGAATGACCCCAAAGAATCCAGAGGTCATAGATGGAGAAGGTACTTTGCCTCTAGCTACTTCCCTTGGCTAAAAGAGTTTGCCTGTTCCAAGAGAGAAGATTTTGTTATAATTGCTTTAATTAATTAGACATATGCTCAAGTAAATTTCTGGTAAAACTCTGTGGAGTGATGTTTAGATTCTTCTCTCACCAATTCTTTTATGTGCTTGTCGTTTGAAAACCATATTCAAGTGTTAATAACGTATAAATATGCATACGTGTCAAATTGATCACATTATTTAGAAACATCAGAACATATCAAAGGACACTTGGTAGCTGTGTACTCTCCGGGTGGTTGAATTCTAAGCCACACTTCAGAACTGCCCCAGTGAAGAAGGCCCCATTGCCTTGGGGTCACAGGCACCGCAGCTCGGGCCCACCAGTCAGGCCCCGCGCATCAGGACCCCACCTTACCCAAAATGTCCCGAAAGGCAGAAGCTCCCCTACCGCTCTTCCAGAAAATGCACACTGTGCCCTGCCTGCTTCCTCCTGTCACTTCGCATCAAAAATCCTGCGTGTTTGTGCATCTGATTGGCTGAGCCTAAGTCACATGACTACATCCAGCAAGAAAGGAGGCCGGGAAAATGAATGACTGACTTCCATCTTGTTGTTGTTTTTAGGTGTCGTGGAGTCTGTTCTGACTCCTAGCAACCCTATGCACAACAGAACAAAACACTGCCCAGTCCTGCACCATCCTCACAATTGTTGCTATGCTTGAGCCATTGTTGCAGCCACTGTATCAATCCATCTCCTTGAGGGTTTTCCTTCTCCAGAGACTGATCCCTCCCGACAACATGTCCAAAGTGTGTAAGAGGCAGTCTCGCCATCCTTGCTTCTAAGGAGCATTCTGGTTGTACTTCTTCCGAGACAGATTTGTTCATTCTTTTGGCAGTCCAATATTCTTCATCAATACCACGATGCAAAGGCGTCAATTCTTCGGTCTTCGTTTTCATTATTCAGCTTTTGCATGCGTATGATGTGATTGCAAACACCATGGCCTGGGTCAGGCACACCTTAGTCTTCAAGGTGACATCTTTGCTTTTCAACACTTTAAAGATCTTTTACAGCTGATTTGCCCAACGCCATGCATCTTTTGATTTCTTGACTGCTGCTTCCATGGGTGTTGATTGTGGATCCAAGTAAAAAGAAATCCTTGACAACTTCAATCTTTTCTCCATTTACCAGGATGTTGCTTACTGGTCCAGTTGTGAGGATTTTTGTTTTCTTTATGTAGAGGCGTAATCCATACTGAAGGCTGTGGTCTTTGATCTTCATCACTGAGTGTTTCAAGTCCTCTTCACTTTCAGCAAGCGAAGTCATGTCATCTGCATAAGGCAGGTTGTTAATGAGTCTTCCTCCAATCCTGATGCCACATTCTCCTTCATATAGTCCAACTTCTTGAATTATTTGCTCAGCATGTGGATTGAATAGGTATGGTGAAATGATACAACCCTGAAGCACAACTTTCCTGACTTTAAACCATGCAGTATTCCCTGGTTCTGTTCGAAAGACTGCCTCTTGATCTATGTGCAGGTTCTTTATGAACAAAATTAACTGTTTTGGAAATCCCATTCTCCACAACGTTGTTGTGATCCACATAGTTAAATGCCTGTGCATGATCATTAAATCATAGGTAAACATCTTTCTGGTATTCTTTGTTTTCAGCCAGGATCCATCCAACATCAGCAATGATACCTTGGTTCCACGTCCTCTGCTAAATCAGGCTTGAATTTCTGGCAATTCCCTGTCAATATACTGCTGCGGCCTCTTTTGAATGATCTTCAGCAAAATTTTGCTTGCATGTGATATTAATGATATTGTTCAATAATTTCTGCATTCGGTTGGATCACCTTTCTTGGGAATAGGCATAAATATGGATTTCTTCCAGTCAGTTGGCCAGGTAGCTGTCTTCCAAATTTCTTGGCATAGACGAGTGAGCACTTCCAATGCTGCACCCTTTTGTTGAAACATCTCAGTTGGTATTCCATCAATTCCCAGAGCCTTGTTTTTTGCCAATGCCTTCAGTGCATCTTTGACATCTGCCTTCAGTACCATCAGTTCCTGATCATATGTTACCTTCTGAAATGATTGAACATAGACAAATTATTTTTGGTATAGCGACTCTGTATTCCTTCCATCTTCTTTGATGCTTCCTGTGTCATTTAATATTTTTCCCTTAGAATCCTTCAGTATTGCAACCAGAGGCTTCAATTTTTTCTTCAGTTCTTTCAGCTTGAGAAATGCTAAGTATTTTCTTCCCTTTTGGTTTTCTATCACCAGGTCTTTGCACATGTCATCATAAATACTTTGTCTTCTCGAGTCACCCTCTGAAATCTTCTGCTCGGCTCTTTTATGTCATCATTTTTTTCTTTTGCTTTAGCTACCCAACATTCAAGAGCAAGTTTCAGAGTCTCTTGTGACATTCACTTTGGTCTTTTCTTTCTCTCCTGTCTTTTTAATGACCTCTTGTTTTCTTCATGTGTGATGTCATTACACAATTCATCTTGTCTTCAGTCATTAATGTTCAACACATCAAATCTAGAGATGGTCTCTAAATTCAGGTGGGATGTATTCAAGGTCATACTTTGGCTCTCGTGGACTTGTTCTAATTTCCTTCAGTTTCGGCTTGAACTTGCTTATGAGTAATTGATGGTCTGATCCACAGTCCACCCCTGGCCTTGTCCACACTGATGATATTGAGTTTTTCCATCATCACTTTTCACAGATGTAGTCAATTTGATTCCTGTGTATTCCATCTGGCAGGGTTCATGTATATAGTCACTGCATACGTTGGTGAAAAAGGTACTTGCAGTGAAGAAGTCATTGGTCTTGCAAAATTCAATCACGTGATCTCCAGCATCATTTCTTTCACCAACACCATATTTTCCAACTACTAATCCTTCTTTGTGTTTCCAACTTATGCATTCCCATCACCAGTAATTATCGGTGCATCCTCATTGCATGTTTGATCAATTTCACACTGCAGGAGTTGGTAAAAATCTTCAGTTTCTTCATCTTTGGCTTTAGTGATTGGTGCATAAATTGGAATGAGTCATTATTATCTGATCTTCCTTGTAGGTGTATGGATATGATCCTATCACTGACAGCATTGTACTTCAGGATAGATCTTGAAATGTTCTTTCTGACGATGAATGCAATGCCATTCCTCTTCATGTTGTCCTTCCTGGCATAGTAGAACATATGACTGCCCAATTGGAAATGACCAGTACCAGTCCATTTCAGCTCATTAATGCCTAGGATATTGATCTTTATACTTTCCATTTCATTTTTTACCATTTCCAATTTTCTTAGATTCCAGTTATTAATGGGTGTTTGCAGCTGTTTCTTCTCATTTTGAGTCATGCCAGCCACATCAGCAAATGAAGGTCCTGAAAGGTTTACTCCATCCATGTCATTAAGGTCAACTCTACTTTGAGGAGGCAGCTCTTCCCCAGTTGTATTTAGAGTGCTTTCCAACCTGAGGGGCTCATCTTCCAGCACTATATCAGGTAAAGTTCTGCTGCTGCTCATAAGGTTTTCACTAGCTAATTATTTTCAGAAGTAGACCACTGGGTCCTTCTTCCTAGTCTGTCTTAGTCTGGAAGCTCACCTAAAACCTGTCTGCCATGGGTGACCCTGACAGCATTTGAATACGGGTGGCATAGCTTCCAACATCACAGCAATACACAAGCCCCCACCGTATAACATACTGACAGTCCCATGGGGGTCCATCTTGGGTAGGAAGGATTTATATTGTGGGAAATTTTTCAACAAAGAAACGTTTTTCAGAAAATTTTCTGTGCCATAAAACATATTAAAAGTCCACACTGCACTTGGGCAAACAGACATGATTATGGTGGACAGAATGGTGATATCCCTTAATGAAATCCACCAGGTCCATGATTAACCAGACACTTGGGGGTAGAAGAGCGGAAAAGGCTAGAAGTATTCATGATATAGGTATGACCATCCATCAAGTATTAAACTTCATACTAATTTCCACGCGGTCAAATGGCTATTACCAATGTCCAATTTCTTCTTCTCATCTCTTATCAGGGGTTCAAGCTAAGCTTTAGCCACAGTCGCTGCCATGGAATGATGAATCAAAATGAGTCTGTAAATTACCATTGCTGCTACACAAACTTACATTCATTTTAAAGTGCTTTCGTCTGTTCCACACATAATAATGATTAGCTAACAATCGTTACTGTGTTTTGACAAGTACATTGAGACTTGTTTAAAAAAAAAAAATCCTTCTACACTTCTAGGGAAGCAAAGTCAAGTACCCTGAACAATGATAAATACATTGGAGGCCACAGAAAGTGGAAGAGTTCCAAAGAATAACAAAGGCTATTTCTCAGATAAGAGCAGGCTGAAAAGAAGGTCATGTTGGCAAGATAAAGAGAGTCTCTTAAAACGGAGGATCAAAGCAACCTATTGAAATGAATCTATACTCTGAATATCACAGAGATGTCATTTAATTCTTTTGCTTGGTTTCATGAAATAAAGATTAATGATTATAAACCAGACATAAGGGTCAAACTATTAGAGTAAAAGGGTATCAGTAATATCAGATAAGTTCTTGTCCTATGTGATATTACAGTGAAGTCAGCCAAAAAACGCTCAAGTAGAACTCTGTCTACCTTTACCAAATATATTATACTTTTGAAAAACGTTTATACACACACACACACACACACACACACAAGCAGTGAACTGCTTTGTTTCAGGACAGCTTCCTCAATAAAACATGAGGAAATTAACTCAGAGTCAGCTATATTTTTTCAGATAACATTTTCTAGAAAGAAAGCTCTCATACATGTTTTTTATTAAGAGCACCTCATCACTTAAGGAGCCCTGGCGATGCAGTGGTTAAGAGCTATGACCGCTAACCAAAAGGACAGCAGTTCGAATCTACCAGCCGCTCATCGGAAACCCTATTGGGGCAGTTCTACTCTGCCCTGTAGGGTTGCTATGAGTTGGAATCAACTCATCGGCAACGGGTTTTTTTTTTTTTTTTTTTTAATTACTTAAAAAGCTTCTATGTCTCTTGACTGTCTTAACAGTCTGAAAGATACAAAGATATACATTTAATATCCACAGTGACATTATGATTCTGGATAGATAGACTTTGTATAAGCTCCAAAGTCATACATGATATGTATTATTAACATAAAGTCTAACATATATCCTATTTTAGATGAAAGTTTATTTTTCATTTCTAAAAACAATGATTATATAACAGTATTTGGGCATTTGATGCGTAAAAAAACAACCAAGTATTTAGCTTAAAGTTAAGTTCTTATGGTCTTAAGTGGGGTAATACATAAAAATTCAAGCTAGTAATGGATTTCTCTTAAATGAATTCAACATATGGATAAAAAGACCTTGGTCAAAATAAATGTCTTAAGACTGACAGCTTTAAAAACATGACTAGAGTTAGGCTTTAGAGCTGTCAGCTTAGGAAATAGTTTCTTAGAGAGCCACTTCATTAAAACATATTCCCCTTCCTGCAAAAATGTGGCTGTCAGACTGGATAAACTCCTGACCAATGTTCCGCGGACAGTCTGCCTCCCAGTTCAGCACTGCCTTGCACATGGTAGAGCTCCATATACCTACAAACCATGGATTGTTAACGAACCCTCTTGAAAATACTGGTGCTTCACATTTTCCAAGCTTTCATAAGGTCTTTTCAAGCAAACGTCACATACTGCACTACAGAAAGTCACACAACTACCGCTTTCCCATCTCTGTTGACCCAGAGGCTTAGCTGGACCTATACAGGGCTGCTTTCATTATGCAGGGGACGTTGTCCGACCTCAACCTGTCATTCTCATCACCTGCAGAGACAGAGATGAATGGGGAAGATGTATGCGAGACAAGGAGTGATTTCCCTGATACAGGTGCTAGTCACGTTAGTGACATTAAGCCTGGACAGAGAAGAAGTACACTCACGGCCTGATGCTGGGAGTGCCCTTTATTTGTAGGTTCCCTGGTGTGGAGATCTGGTCCTAGGCAAAAATGGTAAAGTTAGGGAAGTTCACTACATAGCCTCTTTCTTCCAACTTAGAACACTGGCTCCCCCACTTCCAAGGGCCCTGGGTTCTGACACTATTCCCTACAGGGAGGCCATCCCTATACAACTCTCAGCCTCTCTGAGCTTCAGGTTCCACATCTGTAATATGGTGGTAACAATATTACCAATTTTGTGTTTGTTAAAGAACTACCACACACAGTTAGGCCAATATAAGTGTAAGATATTTTTCATTTATATCAGCACAGGTAATACCAGTCCAGTATTGTTGATCACATCATTTGGTTATTGTTTTAAGTTAAATCTAGCCTGTTATTGTTAGCTGCTGTCAAGGCAGCCCCAACCATGACAACACCACAGAATAAAACTCTGCCCAGTCCTGCACCACCCCATGATCAGTTTTGGATCAGACTACTGTGATCCACAGGGTTTTCATTGTCTGATTTTTTGCAAGTAGATCACCAAGCCTTTCTTCCTAGTCTGCTTCGTCTGAAAGCTCCATAAAACCTGTTCAGCATCACAGCAACACACCAGCCTCCACTGACAGACGGGCGGTAGCTGTGCATGACATGCATTGGCAGGGAATCAGACTCGAGTCTCCCACATAAAAGATGAGACTCCTACCACAAAGGAGTTAGACCTCGGCTTTAAACATTTTTAAAAGTAATATTCATTTAGCTCTTACTATACACCAAGCACTGTGGTATGAACTCATTTAACCTTGCAACAAACTGAGAAGCTAGGCGCCGGTAGCTGTGGTGGGCTGGGGAAAGCAGCAAAGGAATAACGTACCTCACTGTTGTTGTGTCCCATTGAGTCAATTCCGCCTGAGAGAGGCCCTGTGACACAGCAGAGCTGCTCATAGGGTTTCGTGGCTGTAATCTTTACAAGAGCAGATCGCCAGGTCTTTTCTCCCGTGGAGCAGCTGATGAATTCAAACCACCAACATTTCAGTTAGCAGCTGAGCACTTAACCACTGGGCCACCAGGGCTCCTTTAGGGGACCTCCCGAGTGTTCCTCAAATAACACATAGGCAGCTAGTTACCTATCTACATGGAAAGACTATCTTTGGAAAGCAGACTTCCTCTAACGCAATCATTATCCTCTACAAGAATTATCCTCTGTGTGCGCATGTCCTGAAGGTGAGGGACGTGGTTCTATTCCCATCCTACCTCTAACCTGTTCTGGGAGCTTGAGCAGGTACATTTCATTTGTCTTAGACTAGGCTTCCTCAACTGGAAAAGAAAGGCCAGGCAGATTCTACAGTTTTTTAAACCTCTAGCATTGTAGATGGTTACTTATATCAGCCTCATTTTATTCCCAAAATATGGGCCCATTTGAGCTAGCTCACAGGGAAGGGAATGTATCATACTATGGTCAAGGTTGGGCTCAGGAAATGTTGGGCCCCAAGAAAGCTCTGAAGTCATTTGTTCCATCGTGGATCCTCTGTGTCTCTGGCCTCTGTTCCGTTGTTCTCTTTATTCACTTGTTTTATTTTATTTTATTTTTTCCGTGACCCTAATAACATTAGTTTTCACATTTTCTTTCTCATGACATTCTAGCAACTTGTTTCCCTACCACTAGCTGGTTCAGCCTCTTGGTTTTCCAATTTCTAGCAGACTATCCAATTGGCACAAGTCAACACTTACAGCCAGGCCACAGAGGTCATGGGTTGGCTGCTTCTAGGCCAGGACTCAGCCCTGATGCATTCACCTGTGACCAATGAAGGAAAAAGAAAAAATTCACCTGTCACAAGAAATGGTCTCAGTCTTCTCAGTCGGGGCTGTGGGTGGGGAAGTTTCCTTGAAGAGGGGAAATGGTCAGTAAGGGCACTGGGATATTTCTAGTATGGTTACTGAATTATACCAATGTCTCAATTAAGAAATGTGCTTTTACCAGCAAATGGTAGCCACACATACTCCTGTAGCTTGAACACATACATGCCCACCCATGCACACACACATACACACATCAGCTGCCATCACGGTGACTCTGACTCATGGCTACCCCATGTGTATCAGAGTAGAACTGTGTTCTACAGGGTTTTTAATGGCTAATTTTTTGCAAGTAGGTCATCAGGACTTTCTCCAAAGACTTAGGCCTATAACCTTTTCATTAGCGGCTCAGCATATTAACCTTTTGCACCACCCAGGGACTCTGCACATACGTAGAAACACACCTATCAAAAAGCACCAACCCTGTGCCTGCACAATTGCAAATGTAAAACCTCCTACTTTTCTGTAATGCTTGAGGAAGAGAGAGGAAGTCCTTGATACCCAAGAGCTGGCCTGACACTATTAGCTAGACCTTAATATTCTCTTCTGAAACATAAACAATTTCACGGACACCAACAACAGGCAAGACCACTCTGTGATTTTGGTGGATCTCAACAAAGACAAGACTACTCCACAATCATCTGACACAGACAAAAAAGGAACATTGTCTAGGTCATGACAATAACCAAACATCTCCCTGTCCTGGCTGATACGATGACTGCTGCTACTGCTGCTTCCTTACTTACAGCTTCAGTCTAGCCCCTCTCTCCTTCTGGATAAGATTTATTAAGATACCCAAACATAGACTTACCCATGCTTCCTTACAGCATCCAATCTAAAGCACAGCACCTGCTTCCTTAATCCGTTCCTGAAACCCTTGACACAGACCAAACACCAAATCCCACGTAAATCCTTTCTAACACCGTCTTAGCGAGATGCCCCATGGTTTCCAATGTTAAGAGTTCTCTCTTGCTGCAACAAGTAACAACCCAACTTTTTCAACTACAGGTGTGTTCCTGGCTGTCTTTGGCTGAAAGGCATTAACGTGCTTTTTAGCTTATGAAGCAATTTCACCTATGTTATATTATTTAAATGAGACAGTGCTATTCAGTGGTAGAATTCTCACCTTCCATGAGGAAGACCTGCGCTTGATTCCTTCCCGGTGCACCTCATGCTCAGCCAGCACCCATCCGTCAGCGGAGGCTTATGTGTTGCTATGATGATGAACAGGTTTCAGCAGGGCTTCCAGACTGAGATGGACTAGGAAGAAAGGCCTGGTGATCTGTTTCTGAAAAGTAGTCAATGAAAACCCTAGGGATCACAACATTCGATCATGGGGATGGTACCCAATCGGGTGGATTTCGTTCCATTGGCCATGTTGTCACCATGAGTGGGGAACCAACTGATGACAGCTAAAAACAAAACCATCTTGTTTAATACTCATGCTCCCTGTGAACAGCAGTGTCACTATTCAAGAAGTGAAGAAACTAAGGCTTCATGAGGGCTATCTAGGTTGCACAACTGGTCTTCCGCAAAAACCAAATTTAAATATAGGACTGGCTGACCCCAAGCCCACGCAGTGCTTCTTAATCCAGAGTGAAATAATCCCCCCCATGCAACTATTTTCCATAGAATAATTATAGAAACCAAAGACAGTGACATGTATAGAAGTTTGCCTTATCACCTTCTGTCTCTGTCTCTCTCTCAGCATGCATGTATGCACAAACCCACACACACACACACACACACACTCTCCTCACATTAAATAACAAGGTGAACAACAAAAAAATCTGTCACACTTTTACCCAAAAGCTGTGATCAATTAGAACCAGAGGCTCGGCCAGTCCCATGAGTTAGGAGAAAACACTAGCAGCACGTGGAGACAGCTGCCCCAGGTGGTGTGCACTTTCTGGGTACATCTCCACCTCAGCACCAGCCATCTTGGGATGAGGTGACCATTAACTTTCCTTCTCCCCCCTTCTCTCTCCTCTGCAAACTGGCAATCTTCACCTTCCATTGCTATCCCAGCACATGGGCATGAACCAATTCCTCCTCTCAAACTTTTCATTTAAATAGAAGTGAAAAGTCATCCTAATGTGTACTTACGATGAAGAGTTGCTCTATTAAATGGAGTACTGAATGGCAGAGTTAATAAAACATTGAAAAAGAGGCATTTTCTCACCTGAGAACTTAATTGCTACAGCAAATTTAACAAGGAGCTCTTGACATTCGATTTCATAAAAAGTGTTTTATTCTGAAATTGTGCCTTTGATTTATAAACTGCAGGGTGAGGGCCCATCAATGGCCATGGGGAACATATCTCTTCCTAAATAAATACCAAGGTATAATTTACGCACGTCGAGACTAAAATTAGTTCAATTTGCTTACAATATAACTCAAAGTGCCTTTAATTTATGTTATCATAATTCTGAAAAATTAACTTTGAAAAGAAATTAAACCACTAGCCATCTTCCAAAATCACATATCCCTTGGGATGGTACGCGGCTCGAGGGGTCAAGTTACCACTATGAATGCCAGTTGGAGGAGGTCCCAGCACACTCTTCTGCAATGCTTTAAACCAATAATATGACTAATAAAATATTTCTCTCAATTTTTTATAAATATTTCAGGGCTCATTTTTCTTGACAAGGTTAAGTGGAGGTCTAAGTGACCCATTTTAAAAGAATTTTACCAAAGGATTTTTTATGACAGAAAATAGAAGTATACCTAGTTCTGAACAATAACAACAAAAAATTAAAAATGTAGCAATTGCACCAACAAATATTTATTAGATGTTGATTCTGTCAATCAGGGTGTCAGATGAAATTAGATGAAGCACCTAAAATAAATACTATTGGGTGGGTTTATTTACAAAGGTACAGATAGAAAGCTGCCACTGAGTTGACTCCAACTCATGGTGACCTTATGTACAAGAGAATGAAACATTGCCCAGTCCTGTGTCACCATGGCCAGTGTGATAATCCATCTTGCTGAGGGTCTCCCTCACCCTTGCTGACCCTCTACTTCATCAAACATGATGTCTTCCTCCAGGGACTGATTCTTCCTGATGACATGTCTAAAGAAAGCAGGCTGGACAATGTTCCGTTGTGATCCATAGGTTTTCACTGACTACTTTTCAGAAGTTGATTACCAGGCTTTTCTTCCTAGTCTGTCTTACTCTGGAAGCTCTGCTGAAATCTGTCCACCATGGGTGACCCTGCTGGTATTTGAAATACCAATAGTATAGCTCCCAGCAACACAGCAACATGCAATCCACCACAGTACAACAAATTGACCCATGGGTAGTGGAGCAAAAGTGTGGGCACAGGGAAATCACAAGCAGTGGTGGTAGGCCCCTGGAGCTAGCATCAATGAAGCTATTACCACCTTTTGCCAGAGGGACCAGGGGAGGGAGTGGACACCAGATCCCAGAAGGAGGGAATTCAGTAGAGGAAGCTACTGGAAGAGCATTGGCCTGGGAGGAGGGGCATCAGTACACAGCTGGTCTGAGAAATCACAGAAAGCTCACAGGGAAGGGGCCAAAGGATAAAGACCTTGATCGCCTTCCTTTTTTTGTTTGTTTGTTTTTCCAGAACTGTCCATTGGCTAAACCCAACTGGAATCCAGAAAACAGAGAAGGTCACTGATGTAATCCACAGAGGTTGGCCTTCTGGGGAAGACAGTGGAGTGGAGGAGGGTGGGGAGTGGCTGAAAAGAGGTGCACAGAAGATGTCAGCACACCCACTACACTCAGGGCATGGTACTCAGTGTCATGTGGACACAAAGCTGAACAGCACGCTCTGTCTGCCCTCAAGAAGCATACAGTCTATAAGCCTGTTACCCGTTGTCATCGAGTGGATTCTGAATCATAGTGACCCTATAGGACAGAGTAGAACTGCCCCATAGGGTTTCCAAGGAGCAGCTGGTGGATTCGAACTGCTGACCTTTTGGTTAGCAGCCAAACACTTAACCACTGTCCCAACAGGGCCCCTATTTGGTAACAACACCCTTATTTTCTTTAGAGCAGTGGTTCTCAAACCTTGGCGTACATAAGAATAACTAGAAAGGTTTCACAAAATGCAGAAAACCTGGCCTGAGTCCAAAGCATCTGATTCAGTAGTTCTGGGGTGGGGCTCAAGAATTTTCTTTTCTGCAAGGTTCCCAGGTGATACAGATCCTACTAGTGTTGAGGGATCCCAGTCTGAGAATCACTGCCTTAGGGAAGGCTCCCACCACCCCGCAACCTCAGTCCCTGTGGCCTGGGTAGGGCTATCAGCTTCCTATCTACCCCATGCTGGTTCATAGCCCAGGCCAGGCCATTCAGCCATGGCTCATCCTCCTGAATCCTGACAACACTGACCTGAGACTCACCATCCTCCTTTTCCTCTCCTAGAAACAGGCTGGCTTCATCAGCTCACAACCTTGTTTGTACAGGGAATTTATCTTCAGGAAATAATTTAAAGTCTGTGTCAAGGTTTAGCAGCAGGGGTGTTCATTGCAGCATTATTAAATATCCAGTTATATGGATGTGGTTAAAAAAATTATGACCTATCCATGCAATGGTATATCACAAGCTGTTAAAATCTTGAATGAAAAAATACATTCCTTGATATAAAACAATGTTTACTATATATTAAGCTAAAAATAAAGCAAGTTATAAAATTACGTGTAAGATAAAATCCTTTTTTAATATATGTATACACATGCCTATATATATATATATACAAGTTAATACACCATCATATTAGCTGATCATTTCTAGGTGGGTAGAATGACGGGTGTATTTTAATTTTCTTTTTTGTTTGCCTGTCCTCTCTTTTTAAAATAAGCATGAAATGTTTTTGTAATAAAAACGAACAATAGAAGAAATTTCATTTTGAAACACATACTCATGCAGCTCTCGTACTGACTCTATCTACTTTAAGGGCTCAAAAAATAAATACCTACATTTGTTCCCAGTTTTCTCGGACCACCACAGCTTCATACAATCCAGGTATGTTAGCTATAATTAGGCTTCACTGCATGTGACCTCAAATTAAGAGAGACTTAGAACCCAGCAGATTTTTATCCTCTCCCATACATTTCTGGAGATCAGCAGTCCAGGGTCAATATGACAACTTTACAAATTCTGAGAGGGCTCTGTCACCTTCCAGCTCTCTACTTTGTTGTTGCTGTAAAGTGGCCATTTCTGTGAGGTCCAAGTTGGCTGCTAGAGCCTTGGTCAAGAAATGATGGTCACTTAAACTCTGGATCAGGCAGCTGGCTGTGGCTGTAGGGAGATGTAGGCAGTCGACTCAAACACCCAACCACCATTAACCACAATTATTTTTTCTTTCCCTCCTTTAGGCTTGCTAAATTTTTAGGTTCCTTTATCAGTAAAGTGGGGATACCAAAAACAAAATCAGTTGCCATTGAGTCGATTCTGACTCATGGCGACCTCATGTGTGTCACAGCAGAACTCCTCCACAGGGTCTTCAATGGTTGTGAACTTTTCAGAAGGAGATCACCAGGCCTTTCTTTCAAGGCACCTCTGGGTGGATTCAAACCACCAACCTTTCAATTAGCAGCCCAGTGCTTAACCATTTCCACCACCCAGGGACTCCAAAATAGTGATTGTAACTCACAAATGTGCTGCGAAGATTGAAAAGGAAAATGTATATAAAACACCGAGCACCGTCTATAGCACCAAATAGCGACTCAACCAATGGAAGTTGTCTTCTTTGTGTTGTTGTTAGATGTCGACTAATAGCAACCCCATGTACCACAGAATGAAACACTGCCCAATCCTTCGTCATGCTCACAATCATTGTTATGCTTCAGCCCATTGTTGCAGCCACTGTCTCAATCCATCTCCTTGGGGGTCTTCCTCTTTTTCTCTGACCCTGCACTCTACTGAGCATGATGTCCTTCTCCAAGGACCGATCCCTCCTGATAACACGTCCAAAGTATGTAAGACACAGTCTCCCCATCCTTGCTCCTAAGGAATATTCTGCTTGTATTTTTTCCAAGGCAGATTTGTTCATTCTTTTGGCAGTCCATGGTATATTTAATGTTCTTTGCCAGCACCACAATTCAAAGGTGTCAGTTCTTCTGCAGTCTTCCTTATTCATTGTCCAGCTTTTGCAAGCGTAAGATGTGATTGAAAATACCATGGCTAGGATTAGGCACACCTTAGTCTTCAAGGTGACATCTTTGCTTTCCAACACTTTAAAGAGGCCTTTTGCAGCAGATTTGCCCAATGCAATGTGTCTCTTGATTTCTCGACTGCTGTTTCCATGGGTGTTGATTGTGGATCCGAGTAAAATGAAATCCTTGACAACTTCAATCTTTTCTCCATTTATCATGATGTTGCTTATTGGTCCAGTTGTGAGGATTTTTGTTTTCTTTATGTTGAGGTGGAATCCATACTGAAGGCTGTGGTCTTTGATCTTCATTAGTAAGTACTTCAAGTCCTCTACACTTTAAGCAAGAAAGGTTGTGTCATCTGCATAATACAGGTTGTTAAGGAGTCTTCCTTCAGTCCTGATGCCCCATTCTTCTTCATACAGTCCAGTCTCTCGGATTATCTACTCAGTATACAGATTGAATAGCTATGGCAAAAGGATACAACCCTGATGCACACCTTTCCTGACTTTAAACCAATCAGTATCCCCTTATTCTGTTTGAACAACTGCCTCTCAATCTATGTACAGATTCCTCATGAGTACATTAAGTGTTCTGGAATTCCTATTCTTTCCAATGTTACCCATAATTTTTTATGATCCACATAGCCAAATGCCTTTGCATAGTCAATAAAACACAGGTAAACATCTTTCTGGTATTCTCTGCTTTCAGCCAGGAACCATCTGACATCAGCAATGATAGCTCTCATTCTACATCCTCTTCTGAATCCAGCCTGAATTTCTGGCAGTTCCCTGTTGATACACTGCTGCAGCCATTTTTGAATCAACTTCAGCAAAATTTTACTTGTGTGTGATATTAATGATATTGTTTGATAATTTCCACATTAGGCTGGATCACATTTCCTGGGAATAGGCATAAATATGAATATCTTCCAGTCAGTTGGCCAGGTAGCTGTCTTCCCAATCTCCTGGCATAGATGAGTGAGTGCTTCCAGCACTGCATCCATTTGTCGAAGCATCTCAAATAGTATTCCATCAATTCCTGGAACGTTGTTTTTTGGCAATGCCTTCAGTGCAGCTTGGACTTCTTCCTTCAGTACCATCGGTTCCTGATCATATGCTACCTCTTGAAATGGTTGAAGATTGACTAATTCTTTTTGGTATAATGACTCTGTGTATTCTTTCCATCTTATTTTGAAGCTTCCCGTGCCATTTAATATTTTACCCATGGAATCCTTCATCGTTGCAACTTGAGGCTTGAATTTTTTCTTCAGGTCTTTCAGCTTGAGAAATGCTGAGCATGTTCTTCCCTTTTGGCTTCCTATCTCCAGCTCTTTGCATGTCATCATAATACTTTGTCTTCTCAAGCCACCCTTTGAAATCTTCTGTTCCGTTCTTTTACTTCATCATTTCTTCCTTTTATTTTAGCTACTCAACATTCAAGAGCAAGTTTCAGAGTCTCTTCTGACATCCATTTTGGTCTTTTCGTTCTTTCTTGTCTTTTTAATGACCTTTGGCTTTCTTTATGTATGATGTCCTCAATGTCATTCCACAATTCATCTGGTCTTCAGTCATTAGCATTCAACACGTCAAATCTATTCTTGAGATGGTCTCTAAATTCGGGTGGAATATACTCAAGTTGTACTTTGGTTCTTGCAGACTTGTTCTAATTTTCTTCAGGTTCAATTTGAACTTGCACATGAGTTATTGATGGTCTGATCTGCAGTCAGGCCCTGGCCTTGTTCTGACTGAGATATTGAGCTTTTCCGTTGTCTCTTTCCACCGATGCAGTCAATTTGATTCCTGTGTATTCCATCTGGCACGGTCCATGTGTATAGTTGCCACTTATGCTGGTGAAAAAAGGTATTTACAATGAAGAAGTCGTTGGTCTTGCAAAATTCTATCATGTGATCTCCAGCATCATTTCTATCATCAAGGGAATGTTTTCCAACTACCAGTCCTTCTAGTTTGTTTCCAGTGTTTGCATTCCAAACACCAGTAATGACCAATGCATCCTGATTGCAAGTTTGATCAATTTTAAACTACAGAAGCTGGTAAAAATCTTCAGTTTCTTCATCTGTGGCTTTAGCGGTTGGTGTGTAAATTTGAATAATAGTACTATTAATTGGTCTTCCTTGTAGGCATATGGATATTATCCTATTACTAACTGCATTATACTTCAGGATGGATCTTATAATGTTGTTTTTGACAGCGCCATTCCTCTCCAAGTTGTCATACTCAGCATAGTGGACCATATGATTGTGGGATTTGAAATGACCAATACCAGTCCATTTCAGCTCACTAATGCCTAGGCTATCAATGTTTATGCATTCCTTTTCATTTTTGATGATTTCTAATTTCTAGATTCATACTTTGTACATTCCAGGTTCAGATTATTAATGGATATTTGCAGCTCTTTCTTCTCGAGTCATGCCACATCAGCAAATGAAGGTCCTGAAAGCTTGACTCCATCCGTGTCATTAAGGTCAACTCTACTTTGAGGGAGTAGCTCTTCCCCAGTTATATTTTGAGTGCCTTCCAACCTGAGGGGCTCAACTTCTGGCACTATATCAGACAATGTTCCACTGCTATTCATAAGGTTTTCACTGGTTAATTCCTTTTAGAAGTAGACTTCCAGGTCCTTCTTCCTAGTCTGTCTAAGTCTAGAAGCTCAGCTGAAACCTGTCTGCATCGGTGACCCTGTCGATATCTGAATACCAGTGATATAGCTTCCAGCATCACAGTAACATGCAAGCCCCCACAGTATGACAAACTGACAGGCACATCTTCGTTAGATCTCTTTTTCTCTTTCTCCTGCTTCACCTTCATTCCTTGATCCTGAATGATGACTCCTGCATTCCACACTGGCCAGTCTATAAGATGGCAACTTGAAAGTCATTGAACACATTCCTATCTCCTGAAGTGAAGTTCCTTTATCTTCAGCAAGGTTAAGGTCCATCTTTACAGTGAAATTCAAAATACTATCAAGAGCAATGAAAAACTCATCCATCCAAGATTTTAAGCTAATTAAGAAAGCCCAGTATTTATATAGTCATTCACATGGAATTCTTTTTAAAGAGAATAATTTTTATTTAATTTTAGCCCACTCAGTTCCCAAATGGATTTAAGATGGCTTCCAAAATGCTCATGCTGCAGAAAAATCATTTGAATTAAAGGAAGAAAAACGAAGCGAAAAGAAAATGATTTAGATCCATGAGCAAAGTTCGTGAACTCAGTAGGAGTGAGCCACTAATTTGGCCCTGAGTTTTCTAGAAGCCAGTATGCGAAGGAAGCCCAACAGATTATAACATTCAATGTCCGTAAGGCTAAAGGACACCAGTGCTCAAAACAAACCCCTAACACAGAGGCCAGAGAACAATGCTTCCCACGGGCCCCTCGAGTGAAAACACAAAAAATGTAACAATCAACATCCTTGGAAGCTACACAACTGCCCTGAAGAATCGCTTCCTAATTGTTCAGTTTCGCAAAGCCTGGACTCAAGTTAGCATCACTTATAATTTAAGTGGTCCCCTAGAGGGATGAGGAATTGATGCTGCTATTTCATGATGCTTTAGTAGTCTCATGCAAGGAAAATGTGGAAGCTGAAAAGCCACAGAGGTCTTACAGCCCAAAGGTTCTCAGGCTGTATCTTAGAATTCCACAGAGGTGCCTCAGGGGCAATGCAGGATTGGAAGAGCACATGAGAGGCCAGACAGGGGATGGGGAGGGAGGTAGCATCTTATACCCGACATTCCTTGCTTCAACAAGAGCAATCTGCTTTAAAAAAAAAAAAAGAAGAAGAAGAAAGAAAGAAAGCCTCAACAGCCTTAGGGCAGCTGAGCAATTCAGTAAACAGGCTTTTGAGTCTTTTGGAGGATCAGAGAACCTGATTTAGGATTCAAACTCAGATAGGTAGTTAGAGAGTAATTCAGGTAAAAATGATGATGACACAATGGAGGTAGTGAGAAGGGGTTAAATGAAGGGTGGAATGAAAGAATACGCTGATGATTAGTTACAGGTTGTGAAAAAAAGGGAGAAGTCAAGGTTTTTGGCCTGAGCAACTACATGGATGGATTTGCCATGTAATGAATTAAGGAAGGTTGTAGGAGGAACAGTCTTAGAAGGCGATGCCAGACATTGGTTTGGGCCATTTTATGTTTGGGGTACCTTTATGTATCTGTCTTAGTCATCTGTTGTTGTAGGTGCTGTCGAAGTCAGTTCCATCTCATAACGACCCTATGCACAACAGAATGAAACACTGCCCGGTCCTGTGCCATCCTTACAATCATTGTTATGTTTGAGTTCATTGTTGCAGGCATTATGTCAATCCACCTAGTTGAGGGCCTTCCTCTTTTCCACTGACTCTGTACTTTGCCAAGCTTGATGTCCTTCTCCAGGGACTGATCCCTCCTGACAACATGTCCAAAGTACGTAAGATGCAGTCTTGCCATCCTTGCTTCTAAGGAGCATTCTGGTTGTACTCCTTAGTCATCTAGTGCTGCTATAACACAAATACCACAAGGGGATGGCTTTAACAAAGAGAAATCTATTTCTTCATAATAAAGTAGGCTAAAAGTCCAAATTCATGGCGTCAGCTCTAGGAGAAGGCTTTCTCTCTCAGTCGGCCCTGCCATCAATCTTCCCCAGCTTAGGAGCTTCTTCTTGTGGGGACCCCAGGTCCAAAGAATGCGCTCTGCTCTGGCCTCCAGGCACTGCTTTCTTGGTGATTTGAGGTCCTCCACCCTCTGCTTGTTTCCCCTTCCTTTTACCTCTTGTAAGATAAAAAGTGTTGCAGGCCACACCCTAGAGAAACTCCCTTTACATTGGCTCAGGGATGTGACTTTAGTAAGGTTGTTACAATCTCACCCTAATTGTCTTTAACATAAGATTACAATGACAAAATGGAGGATAGCCACACAATACCTAGCCAAGTTGACATGTATTTTGAGGGGACACAATTCAACCCATGACAGTATCTAAGTGGAGATGGCAGGTGGGCAATTGAATATCTAAGCCTGGAGTTCAGGTAAGGTCAGCGCTAGAGATACAAATCTAGGAACCACCAGCACATACACAGTATTTAAAGCCATGAGGCTGGATGAGACCATCAAGCCTGAGCGTTAACATGAAGGAAAGAGACCTAAGGACTGGGCCCTGGGACAGTCCAACATTTTAAACAGAGAGATGAGGAGAAACCAGCAAAGGATATTGAGAAGGCACAGTCAGAGACGTAGGAGGGAAACCAGGTAAAGATATTGGGTCCCGTAAACACAGCGAGGAAATATTTCAAGGAACAGAGAGGATGAATAGGAATTTTCCTTTATAGTTGTTCCTCTTAGATGCAATCCTTTTTCTTTTGAAGAGATTTCTTGTGTGTGTCTGTGTGTGTGGTGTACCTGTGAGTGTCTCTTTGTGCAGTGTATCTGTGTGTCTGTGTGTGTGGTATATAACTCTGTGTGTGTGTGTGTGTGTATCTCCCTAGTAACTTGAAGCCCGGGCTCTCCTGCTCAAAATATTTCTTCACCCTTCATTACCTTCTGGAAAACTCCAGTATTTCCCTCCTGGGGTTCAGTATGCTGGCCTTAATAGCCTTTTCAAGTTTCTACTCCAGTTTATTCTGTCACATATCCTCTGCTCCACTTATTTTAGACAACAACTTTTGTAACATGCTTTGCATTTTCCCACCTCTATGCCCTAGAATGGCCTCCATAACAGATCATTGGGATTCACCTAGCTCAGGGGAACCTTCTCCAAGAAGCCCTCCAGTCATCACCTCCAACTCAGGCACACACATTCTATTAACACTTTCTGGCTCTTTAGTATCAATCTACATTCTTAAGTTTGTGAAGATTAATTGGTATCTATATCTTTGCTGAAAGTCAGCAACTTATTTCTCTATGGCCTATAGATATAAGAAGTGTCTGGGTAAAGTAGAAACCCAATAAGTGTCAAAATTATTTGAAAATAAGCAATTTCAATTTCAGAGACGATGCATACTGAAGTCAGCCATTGTGCAAGAGTCCTGCACTGATTTACAGAACTTTCACAGAGGGACATCTTTCTAATAGAAATCAGCGGAATGAACAATTCAATCAAGAAATGGGCAAAGGACATGAACACTTCACTAAAGAGGATATTCAGGTGGCCAATAAATACATGAAAGGATGCTCAGAAAAAAAAAAAAGAGGATATTCAGGTGGCCAATAAATACATGAAAAGATGCTCAGAATCATTAGCCACTAGGGAGATGCAAATCAAAACTACAATGAGATATCATCTCACCTCTGCAAAAATGGCAATGATCAAGAAAAAAATAAAGCAAATAACAACAAATGCTGGTAAGCTTGTGGGGAGATTAGAACTTTTATACCTAGCTGGTGGGATTCTAAAATGGTACAAACACTGTAGAAAATGGTGCTTCCTCAAAAAGCTAGAAATACAAATACCTGATGATACAGTAATCTCACTCCTAGGCATATATCCAAGAATATAAAAGCAGTGGCACCAATAGACATACACAGACCTATGTTCATTGCAGCATTATTCACAATAGCAAAAAAAGATGGCAACAACCTAAGTGCCCATCAATGGATGAATGGATAGACAAATTGTGGCGCATACATAAAATGGAATACTACACAATGTTACAGAGAATAATGAGGAATTCATGAAACATTTTATAACATGGATGAATATGGAAGATATTATGCTGAGAGAAATAAGCCAATTACAAAAGCACAAATATTGTATGGTCCCACTATTATAAAAAGTCAAGAATAGATACACAAACAAAAAACAACATTCTTTGATGCTTGCCAGAGATGGGAGGGAGAGGGAGGTGGAATCACTTTCTAGATAGTAGACACTTGTTATTTTTGGTGGTGGGAAAGGCAATAAATATGAATGAAGTCAGCACAACTTGACCAAGGTAGATAAAGACACTAAGAAGTACACAAGAAAAAGGGACAATTTCGGTAAATGCTATAACATATACAATTTTGCAACAACAGTAACAACAACCTAAAATATGTGTGTGGTTATGTAGGCAGATATGTATGCATATACATGTATAAGAAGGCATATGGGAGTAAATGATGTATAGATGTATCTCTAGGCATATGTATATACACGTTTGTGTGTGCTGCATATGTATCCACATACATAACAAGGCACATAGGGGCACAGTTATGGAGGTTTCCTAGACATATTCAAACAACACATGGGACTGGTTTACTGGGTTGAAAGGTTTAGAACCATAGTCTTGGGGAACATCTTTGTCAGTTGGTGTAACATAGTTCATATAGTATTCTATATACTAGTTTGGTGAGTAGCATCTGAGGTTTTAAAAGTTTGTGAGCACCCATCTAAGATACAACTGTTGGTCTCTACTCACACGGAACAATAGAGAATGAAGGAAATCAAAGGCTCAAAGAAGAAACTAGTCTGCAAGATGAATAGCCCACATGAACCAGGGCCTCTTCTAACCTAAGACCAGAAGAACTACATGCTACGCAGCTGCCACTGCTGACCGTTCTGACTAGGGACACAGTAGAATGTCCCAGAAAGAATGGAAGAAAAATGTAGAACAAAATACAAATGCCTAAAAAAGGCCAGACCTACTTGACCGATAGAGACTAGAGGAACCCCTAAGACTAATACCCTAAGATACCCTTTGAACTTAAAACTGAAGCTATTTTTGGAGGTCACCTCTCAGCCAAATAATAGATTAGCTCATAAAATAAACAATAGCATCCATGAGCAATGTGTTCCTTTAAACAGTCAACTATTTGAGACCTAACGGTCAACATTTACCCAAAAAAGAAAGAAGAGACGGCAAGTAGGGGAAGGGAAGAAAATCCAAGCTAAAAAGCTATTGTTCAGCCAATGGACCTTCTAAAGCCAGTTAGGCATTGTTATATGTTGGGAGAATCTTGAGAAAGTAAATAATCGAACACTCAAAATTCTTAGTCTCAAGTAATACTGCCTACCTAATGTTTTGCAAAAAATCAATAAAATCCATCACTACTGTTTTTTATGTTCACTAAATGTTCTGTACAGTTAGTCGCTCTTGCAAATATTTATGAAGGACTACCGTGTGTTCAGAATGGGGAAATGTGATGTGGAAAGTCCAAAGTGCTAACGCATGGTCCTCATCCTGAAGAAGGTATTATCTAGTGTGAAATTTGCTGCAGTGAAGTGCATCTTCGAATAACTACCCTTTTCTTTCCAGTGGAGTATCTGGGTGACACAAATGTTTAAGGTGCTTGACTGCTAACCAAAGGGTTGGTGGCTCGAGCCCACACAGAGGCACCTCAGAAAAAAGGAGGGGGAGATCTACTTCTAAGAAATCAGCTATTGAAAATCTATGGAACACAGTTCTACTCCGACACACATGGCGTCACCATGAGTAGGAGTCGATTTGATGGTAACTGGTTTATGGGTTTTCTTTCCAGCAGTAGACATTACTTTTCTTGGAAACCACCAAAAATTGGAGTTCACACATAACACACGAGATGAGAGCTATTTGCCATAACATACACTGGATTTCACAAAATACGTACAATGAGACAATTAGAGAAAAATGGAGCACAGCCATGAGAAATGGATGGGCCACTGAAGAAGTCAGGAGTGCTGGGTTCAAATGCCTGTTCTTCTAATGTTAAGGTAATTTTTGGTAAGTTGTTTTACTTTTGGACATTTCTTTTGGATAACCCTTATATGGACAGAGTATTTTTACAGCAGAAGTTTCTTCATATGTGGGAAGTTGGACTTGGTTGGAGGGTTGATATTGCTACTACCACAACCCCTCCTGCTAAACATCTACTGAGCGCTTACTGTATGCCAAGCATTGTGCTAAGGGCTTTATCTGTACAAAATAATTTAATTTTTGCAACAACCCTACAAGGTGTTATTGTTAGGTGCTGTGGCATCAGTTCCGGCTCAGAACAACCCAGTGTGACAGAGTAGAATTGCGCCATATGGTTTCCTAGGCTGTAATCTTTACGGAAGCAGATCGCCAGGTCTTTTCTCCCACAGACCCAATGCACCACCAGGGCTTCTTTACAGTGGCATCACTAAGGGGTGCCAGGGGTGCAGACCACACCAGGTGACACTGTCAGAGGGGGTGACACCAAAATGGCTGTCTTTAAAATTTTTATGCAGTGCTTCAACAGAAACTTATTATTTTTTTAATAAAAATGTCCCTGCAGTTAGTTATAAAAACAAAACAAAAAAAAATTGTAAGCCCAGCTGACACCTATCAATATACTTACAAGGCAGAACTTTATGCTAATTTACTTTTTGAACCTTCTAATGTGCTATGGTCAGAGCTGTCATTATCACCCAATTACAACAGCGCTTAGAACCACGCAGTTTCGTCTCCATGTGCTATAAGCACATGCTGTTGTTTTCTTTGCCGCTGGTATTTTTACAGTTGCTGATTTTGTCAAATTTTCTGGTGTTTTAGCTACAATATTGTGGTAATTAGCATGTGGGGGTGATAGCATGAATTACTGCACTGGGTGACACCAACCCTAGTGATGCCACTGGCTCACTCCTTGCCCTACAGGGTTCTTGTTGCTAAAAAAAAAAAAAAAAGAATAGGTGCCCTCAAGTCAAGTCCGATTCATAGCAACCTCATGGTCAACAGAAGGAAACACTGCCATCGTCGTAATCATTGTTATGCATGAGCCCACTGTTGCAGCCACTGTGTCAATTCATCTCACCGAGGGTCTTCTTCTTTTTCTCTGACCCTCTACTTTACCAAGCATGATGTCCTTCTCCAGGTACCTCTCAATAACATGTCCAAAGTATATGTGGAGACAAAGTCTCACCATCCTTGCTTCTTGTCATGGATTGAATTATGTCCCCCAAAAAATGTGTGTATCAACTTGGTTAGGCCATAATTCCGAGTATTGTGTGGTTGTTCTCCATTTTGTGATTGTAATTTAATGTTGAGAGAATTAGAGGGGATTGTAACACCACCCTTACTCAGGTCACCTTCCTGATCTATTGTAAAGGGAGTTTCCATGGGGTGTGGCCTGCACTACCTTTTATCCCTCAAGAGATACAAGGAAAGGGAAGCAAGCAGAGAGTCGGGGACCTCATGCCACCAAGAAAGCAGCACCAGGAGCAGAGTGCACCCTATGGACTCACGGTCCCTGTGCCCGAAGAGCTCCTTGACCACGGGGAGATTGAGGACAAGGACCTTCCTCCAGAGCCAACAAAGACATAAAGCCTTCCCCTGGAGCCAACACCCTGAATTTGGACTTGTAACCTACTAGACTGTGAGAGAATAATTTTCTCTTTGTTAAAGCCATCCACTTGTGGTATCTCTGTAATAGCAGCACTAGATGATTAAGACACTTTTAGTGAACATTCTGGTTGCACTTCTTCCAAGACAGACCTGATCGTTCTTCTGGCAGCCCATGGTATATTCAATATCCTTCTCCAACACCATAATTCAAAGGCATCAATTCTTCTGTCTTCCTTATTCATTGTCCAGCTTTCTCATGCATATGAGGCAGTTGAAAACACCACGGCTTGGGTCAGGCATACCTTAGCCCTTAAAGCGACATCTTTTGTTTTGTTTTGTTTTTAAAACACTTTAAAGAGATCTTTTACAGCAGATTTTCCCAATGCAATGTGTCATTTGATTTCTTGACCGCTGCTTCCATGGGTGTTGATTGTGAATCCAAGTAAAATGAAATCCTTGACAACTTCAATATTTTCTTCCTGTATCACAATGTTGCTTATTGGTCCAGCTGCATTTTTGTTTTCTTTATGTTGAGGTGTAATTCATACTGAAGGTTGTGGTCTTTGATCTTTATCAGTAAGTACTTCAAGTCCTCTTCACTTTTAGCAACCAAAGTTGTATCATCTGCATATTGCAGGTTGTTAATGAGTCTTCCCTATATCTTTAGCTGCCTGCACTTCTCAGCACAGCAGCCAGAGTGCCCCTGTCAAGATGCAAGTCAGGTAATTATAGACTAAGCCAAAGCCCTCCAATAGCCTCCCATTTCACTTGGATCACAAGCCTAAGTCCTTACATTGACCTATAAGGCCCCACACGATTTACGCCACGCCCATTATCTCTCTAACTTCACCTCTAATTACTTTCCCCCTTATTTGCTATACTTCAGTCACATTGTCTCCTCGCTGTGCCTCAAACACTCCAGGCACATTCCTGCCTCAGGACCTTTGCACTTGCTATTCCTCACCTGGGGTGTTCTTTCCCTAACAATCCACGTGGTTCACCCCATCACTTCCTCCAGGCCTTCTTCTCAGAAGTTATACTCTCCAAGTCTTTTCCTGGCCACCCTATCTAAAGTGGAACGCCCTGTCCCCGACACTTCCTATGCTTCTTCCTTGCTTCATTTTTTTTTTCTCCTTATAATTTATCAGTATTTTAACTATTTTTCTTAATCAATTTGTGTATTGTTGGTTTCTTAATGTAAGCTCCGTGAGCACAGATGTTTTTGTCTCCTATTTAGTGTTGTGTCCTCTACACTTAGAAAGCTGACTAGCACAGAGCAGGCACTCAACAAGTATTTATCAAATGAATGAAGGATAAAGGAATCCCGTTCCAGCCAGAAGAAAAATATGGAGAATGGAATGGTGATAAGTGAACTAAAATATTTTTTATGTATTTTCTAACCTTAGAAGACAAAATCTGGAGGGAAAAAATCCTTTGCAACATGGAAGCTATCTAAAGAACATGCTCTGCTTTTTCTGCAATTTCTAAACACTTTTTAAAAATGTTTTATAAGTATTTTTAAGCACACCATGCATGTTGAAACGCTTCCAAATATTTGGAAGTTATTCTGGAATACTTCAAATTGTTTTCAAATCATTTTCAAATCATTTCAACTCATTTCAAATCAGCAAGCTTAGAAAATAAACTAGGGTGGTATCCAAAATATTTGAAATTGTGCCTAACATCATTTCGAATTTGAAATGGGGAAAAGTTGGTTGGAAACAGTTGTGGAAATCAACTGTTTTCAAACTGATCATTTTGAAATTTAAAGTTTTTGTTATCTTGATGAAGAAGGGAAGAGAATAAATCCAACATTTCAAAGTCACTTAGAAAACATTTCCAAACATTGGTGAAACAGATTGAAAAGCTTCAAGGATTCTGTCTACAGCCTTGTACTTAACAGTAAAAGCCTGAAAATGCGTCTTTCCACTGGAAAATTGGTAAATAACATGTTTAAAAAGTGGAGTATTTTTTTAAATGACCAAATGTATTCAGAAAAAGAAAGTTGTAGAAGAATATGCAAATTATGATCCCATTTGTTGTTTTTGAAGAAGCTGCATTATTGGTCTAGCAGACACACATATGCATGCCTGTAAGGCTACATATGTATGTCTGGAAGGATGTGTGTGCATGTCAGAAAGGATATATGTATATGCCTGAAACAAAATATGTGCATGTCTGGCATCATGTATGTACTTGTCTGGAAGGATATGTGTGCATGTCTGGAGGATGTATGCGCATGTCTGGAAGGATGTGTGCATGTCTTAAAGGATGCTTCTCCCCAAGCTTTGACAGCGGTTGCCTTCGATATCAGAGAATGACTAAAGGTTCAGAGGAGCAGGAGGACTTCATTTTAATTTATTCTCTTTTGTATTATTTTAAGATTCTTTACACGTGGTGACTTAACTATCGGGTTTTTATTTTAAAAATGTTTTGAAAACAGTTTTACATAATTTAAGCATCAGAAGGTTTGTGATCCTAAAATGATTTAAACCTGTTCCCAACTTTTGAGGGACTTTATAGTAAATTGTCCAGAAATGTGAAGGAAAATCTGTCATACAATGTAATAAGCTCTATATCAACATCACGAAATTCAGGGAACATACGGTTAAAAACCAAAAAAAACCAAACCCGTTGCCATCGAGTTGATTCTGACTCATAGCGAACTTATAGGACAGAGGAGAACTGCCCTACAGGGTTTCCAAGGAGCGCCTGGTGGATTTGAACTGCCGACCTCTTGGTTAGCAGCTGTAGCACTTAACCACCACACTGCCAGGGTTTCCTATACAGTTAAAGAACATCTAAATCTGTTAGGATGTCTCCCAAGAAGATAATTGGGCCTGTTCTTGAAAAACACATAGAGTTGAATCAAGATTATTTGAGGCAGAGATGCAGAGCCAAGGCATGAAAAGGGCCCATTGCAGGGAACAGGTCACAATTTAGCTTGACTAGGGAATGGGCTCAAGACTCTTTTACGATCATTGTTAGGAAGGCTGGGCCCAAATTGTGATGAGCATTAGAGTAAAGCAGGATGTAAAAAAGTAAGTAAATGCATGAGGCCACTGGATGCATTTTGGTCCAACCCCCAAGCCTGTGGATCTCCTTCTATAGCCCAGGCCTCTTCTGATAAAATGTTCCTGAGGTCACCATCCTCACAGAAAGCCTCCTTTTAAAGGTGAAATGACACTTATACCTAGCTTATCAAATGAATAGACTCTTAAACAATAATCTTCTTAGATTCAGCTTTTGACTTTTTTTCCTACTGAAGCAATGTCCGTGATTGTCTCTGACTATCCCAATGACCCAGAAGAATGGGGGTATTTTTGTCTCTATTGTTTAGCGAAGGTCACTGAGGCCAAGGGATGCCACACTCAGCAAATTGGCAACTTGGCTGGAACTCAAGCCTATGTGGCCTGGTTTCTTCAGTCCAATGCACCTCCTATTGGATCACATCATAGAATGACAGTGTTAGTTTTCATCCAGTTGGCGACCCCATGCATAATAGAACAAAATTTGTCTGGTCCTGCACCATATTCATGATCATTGGTATGTTGGAGTCCATTGTTGCAGCCACTGTGTCAATCCACCTCACTGAGCATTTCCCTCACCTTCACTGACCCTCCAATTTACCAAACGTGATGTCCTTCCTGATGACACATTCAAAGTAAGTGAGTTGAAGTCTCAAGACAATATTCTGTGATCTACAAGGTTTTCATTGGTTAATTTTCAGAAGTAGATCACCACGCCTTTCTTCCTAGTCTGTCTTAGTCTGGAAACTCCACTGAAGCCTATCCACCGTGGGTTACCCTGCTGGTATGGGAAATACTGGTGGCATAGCTTCCAGCATTACAGCAACACGCAAGCCACCACAGTACAACAAACTGGCAGATGAGTGGTGGGGAATGATAATGTGTTCTTAAAAACAGGAGTGAGTATCTGGGGGCATGTGCCACAGTTCTCTGTTCTCAATTCCCAACACGGGCTTGCACCAGCACCTCAGAGAAAATAACAGAAAAAGACTTTCATTTTCCCATGAAATCCCTTCCAGAACACTAAAACCAAACTGTTGCCATCAAGTCGATTCCGACTCATAGCAACCCTATGGGACAGGGTAGAATTACCCCACAGGGTTTCCAGGGAGCGGTTAGTGGATTCCAACTGCCAACCTTTTCGTTAGCAGCTGAGCTCTTAACCACTATGTCACCAGGGCTCCTCTAGAACACTAGTCCTTTCTCACTGTTGAATGAAGCAACACTAAATTTGTTTCTGGTTAATACCCAAAGAGGTCAAAATCCATAGAAACCTATTTTAGGTAGAAATCAATGGTTTGAAAAAAAAAAAAAAGGCGTAAAAAGGATGGAATTCCCCTTGTTTTGATCAGATGTGAACTTACCTTTGAGAAGAAAGAATAAATGACAGGTCACCAGCAACTGGCCTTGCTGTCTTCTTCTCCTTTGTAAATTCACTTTCCTGATTACTTGAGTTCATCTGAGGAAAAGACTCAGCGTCCAAAACTATTTTTGCCTTTCTGTGACTTAACATCTCTGAGCTTCAATTCCCTTATCTAGAGATGCGGATGCCAAACATAACGTTGAGTGATGATAATAAAGATGATCTGGGAGGCTGGAGCACAATTTTGCTTTCAGCCAATTTGTAGAAATAGGGATTAGAATTACCCTCCCACCTGAAACAACTAAAAACTGACAGAATATATATGTTCCAGCACCATTTGCTGAAAAGACTCTTAATGCTTTATCCTGTGTTGCACTGGTACTTTGCATCAGGTGCAAAAATTAACTCAAAATGTACTGTAGACCTAAATTTAAAGCCTGAAATTATTAAAGTTTCTAGAATAATACATAGGAGAAGGCCTTTGTGACCTTAGGCTAAACCAAAATTTCTTACATATGACATCAAAAGCGTGTTCCATGCAAAAAAAAAAAAAGATAAATTGGATTTCATCAAAATTAAAAATTTCTGCTCTTCAAATGAAAAGATACACCACAGACTAGGAGAAAACATTTGCAAATTATACATCCAATAAAGGACATGTGTCTAGACTATGTAAAGAATTCTCAAAACTCAATAATAAGAAAAACAACTTCTTAAGTGTGCAAAGATTTTAACAGACATTTCAACAAAGAAAACATACTGATGCCAAATAAGCACATGAAAAGGTGACAAACATCATTAGTCATTAGAAAAATACAAACTTAAATCATTATGAGATACCACTAAATGTCTAGCAGAATACGTGAAATTAAAAAGACTAATCATACCCTAGTGGCGTAGTGGTTAAGTGCTACAGCTGCTAACCAAAAGGGCCAGCAGTTCGAATCCACCAGGTACTCCCTGGAAACTCTATGGGGCAGTTCTACTCTGTCCTATAGGGTCTCTATGAGTCAGAATCAACTCGACAGCAACAGGTTTTTAACGAGTTAATCATATCAAGTGTTGGAGACAACATGGAGGAACTGGAACACTCCTACTGCTGGTGAGAAGGTGTAACACTTTGGAAATTTTGTCAGTTTCTTCAAAAGTTAAATATACAATTACTATATGATTGAGCTGTTCCACTCCTAGTGTTTGCCCAAGAGAAATGAAAGCTTATGTTCATATAAAGACTTTTGCTTGGATATTTACAGTGGCTTTATCTGTAATAGCTAGAAGCTAGAAAACACCCAAATGACATCAACATGTGAATGGACAAATTGTGGTGTATCTCTGCAATGGCATACTACTTAGAAATAGAATGTAATGAACTATTAATATATACTACAATGTGGATGAATCTCAAAATTATTACACTGAGTGAAATAAAGCAAAGTACATACTGTACGACTCCATTTATATAAGAACTAAGAAATGCACACTACTCTCTGGCGATGGAAAGTAGACCAGAAGTTGCTGAGGACATGGTCTGGGGAAGGCAGAGGGGAGAATCATAAAGGGGTGATAATTTCACAAGTGTATAAAGCTGTGCTCTTTAAATACGTGCAGTTTAGTGTATGTCAATTACACCTTGATATAGCTGTAAAAAACAAAAGCAGCAACTACAACAACAACAGTAATAACAACAAAGATCCTAGGAAAAAAGTTGGCTGGGAGATATGGAAAGGGACCAAATCACAGTGTAGGGGTACTAATATAGAGAAGGGAAAAGCCAGGTTAAGCAGGTATTTAGGAGCAAGGTGGTTTTTTTGTTTTTATAATGTGGTATTAGGAGCCCTGGTGGCACAGTGGTTAAGTGCCCAGCTGCTAACCAAAAGGTTGGTGGTTCGAACCCAGCAGCCAGTCCAAGGGAGAAAGAGGTAACAATCTGCTTCCACACAGATTACTGCCTTGGAAACCCTATAGGGCAGTTCTACTCTGTCATATAGAGTCACTATGAGTCAGAATCGACTCAATAGCGATGGGTTTGGGTTTTTTGGATTTGGATAATGTGGGATATTTTCTAAGTTTGCTGAGTTGAGATGAGTTGAAAGTTTTTGAAACTGATTATAAACCAATTTGAAACATTTCAAAATAGCATCAAACAAATTTGAATTCAAATTTTGATACTAGCTGTTAAATTTGAGCACATCAAAATTTCATTCTACCTCAAGTGACAGAAAACCCAACTCAGTAAATGAAATGTCTTGACTCAAATAACTGAAAAGTCAGATAGTCCTTGATTCAGACTCAGATAGACTCAGACCCGAAGCATGGCAGTCAGGCCTGTTTCTCTTCCTCCTTCTGCTGTTCTGGCTTCATACTAAGCCTCCACGTTCTCCGCCTGGGTACGACAGGACAGAGGCCATCATCCCAGCCTCCCTTTCCTAAATCTACTGGGAAGATGAGGCCCATTGCTGAGTTGATTCAAACAAAGTCCCATGATTCCTTCTAATTGGATTGGCTTAGATCATGTGATCACCCCTGAAGCAACCTCTGTGGACAAGGAAATGTGATATTCTGGCTGGTTTAAAATCTACATTTCATACAACATTCATGCAGTTGAAGTGGAGTTCCATCCAGAGAGTGGGGGAAGAAATGATTCCCAACCAAACTTTGGGGGTTGTATCTAGGAGAAAGTAGTTTAGCTTCTGAGAGGTAAATACCAGATCTCTACTATAGCATTGAATCCAGTTTCAGGTGCACAATAGATGTTCAGGAAGCAGTATCTTCAACCTTATTTCTGGATCAGAAAGAAGCTAGTACATTTGTTGTTGTTAAAAAAAAAAAAAAAAAACTGTCATTAAATCAACTCTGACTCGTGTTGTCCCCAGGCACAATAGAAAGAAACACTGCCCGGTCCTGAACCATCTCACAATCATTGGTATGTTGCAGCGATCATGTAGTGCCTTCCAATCTAGAAGGCTCATCCTTCAGCATTATATCAGCACTATATATTCTGTTGTGATCCATGGGGTTTTCAATGGCTAATTTTCAGAAGTAGATCACCAGGCTTTTCTTCCTAATCTGTCTAACTTTGGAAGCTCCACTGAAACCTGTCCACCATAGGTAGCCCTGCTAGTATTTGAAATATCAGTGCCAGCATTGTAGCAACATGTAAACTGACAGACAGGTGGTAAAATCATGAACATACAAATCAATATAGCAGGAAAAGTCTTATTCAACGTTTTCTGAAGTGTTTTCCTCAGGAAATTACATCAGACCAGACAAAAAACCTTGTTCAAACAAGATACAGCAGGCTATAATCTCCAAAGGTAATATTAAGAAAACTGAGGCTGTTTGGGAATGTTACGGACTGAATTTTGTTCCCCAACAACATGTGTTGAAGTCCTAACCCCTTTATATGTAAATATGACCTTGCTGGGAAACACAAGTTTTCTTTTTTGTGTGTGTTATTGAATTATACCAGAGTAGGGTGGGTCCTAAACCTAATCACTTCTAAGTGGCATCTTATAAATTATAAGGGCTTCAAAGCTGTTCATTCCAGTTTGAAACCCCTGCTGAGGATTTGCATTTCCACCCCAGATATACTGAATTAGGATCTACATTTTAACAAGATCCTTGGAGGGATTCTTATATATATTTTGAGAACCACTGCTCTACTAATGGTTCTCAGAATTGATCCCTAACCAGCAGTATTAGCATCACCTGGGAACTTATAAGAAATGATTCAATAACAAAAAAAGAGTAGAATACACGCAGACACATACATGCAGAGGGAAGACAGATGCCGTGTTAGGATTATCTACAAACAAAGGAACACCAGGATTGCAGAAGACATCAGAAACTAGGAGAAAGGTCCACAGAAAGAATCGACAAGGTTATTCTTCTAGTCTCCAGAACTTTGAGAAAGCAAATTTCTGTTCTTTTATCACCCACTTGTAGTATTTCTGTTACAACAGCAATAGATGACTAAGACATGGGGATATCCACAAACCCTTCTATGATCACGGGATTCACCTCTCATTTTACATTCAACCCACCTATCACCGGGCTCCAGTGATGGCTATATAATTCAGACCTGGCCAATGCAAGTAAACATCCCCCAGCCAATGCCTGTTGGTTCTAGAGAGTCACATGGCCCAATCTAGGCCAATAAGAGAAGACTAAGGACTTTTGTTGGATCCATTGGAAATGAGATACTCTTCCCAGTGGAATTACTAAGCTGGTAGGTTGTAAGCCTAGAGCCATTGGTGACTACCTTTGTCACTCTTCAGGAGGGATTGACTGAGAAGAAGACAAAACAGAGGAAAGCTGAAAGTGAGAGAGCTTTCCCAATAACCATGTTTGAGCCCCTGTATCCAGCCATACCTGAATGCGCTAGTACTTCTAGACCTTCCAGTTATGTGAGCCAATACATTCCTTTTATTATCACAACAGGCTTAATTGGTCATGAGAAACCAAATCTGTCCAGTCACAAAATCCCACAGCTCCCACACAGCCAATTCAGCCCTGGGCCCTGATAAGGCTTCATGTCATAATGGACAGTGGGCAGGAAATTCACCTTTGGATAATCAAGCTTCAAATTTTTTGCTCCGAGATTGTCTACTCCCTGCACGTCTAACTTCAAGCAGTTGAACTGTCTTGACTGTCAGGTTATTTGGACTTCGTCACTGTTCAATTTACAGCTGTGTCAATGTAGAATTTGGAATGAGCAAACGTAATAAATCGATGTTATTTGCTGTGATGCCAGAGCTTAGCCAGATTCAATCATTCTCCAGGTGATGCATCTACACCTGGGGCCCAGATGGGGGGGTGGGAAGAGGGGAGGTGATGGGATTAGAGAACACAAGCGCAAGAGAATAAGGAGAGGCACTAGATGCTATAAAAAGAGCACTGGTCTGGGAGTCCAGGGTTCTGGATTCCAGTTCTGATCCTGCTTTATCTTAGGGAAGCTTCTTTCCCTCCTAGTGTCTCCACTTCCTCTATAAAATGGTCACAATAATGTCTAATCAGCCCATTTTTCATGTGTGATTGTAAAAAGCAAATGAAATAACACATGAGAAAGGGCCCTAAGAACAACATGAACATTCTCGTAATCGCAGCTAGAGATTGGTGGAGGATGAATGGGCATGATAAGGCATCTCAGAATCCAGTGTCCCTTCCTGGAGCCTCCCATGAGTCACCAGTCCTCCAGGTGGGGCCATCCTCCTCTACCTACCTATTCTTCCTGCAAAGAGTAGGGAAAGCAGGAGAGATGGCCACCGAAGAGACCTGGGTTTGAGGCTGGCTCCATTGCTTTCCAGCTGTGTGAGCTTGGGCAGGTAAATTCACCTTCGCATGGGCTGATGAAAGGAGTGGGGGTGGGGGGAGAGAAGAGGGGATAAGAGCCAACAGGCAATAAGGACTTGCAAAGTATCAGACAGAAACCCCGATGGTGTAGCAATTAAGTGCTACGCCTGTTAACCAAAGGGTCGGCAGTTTGAATCTGCCAGGCTCTCCTTGGAAATTCTATAGGGCAGTTCTACTCTGTCCTATAGGGTCACTATGAGTCGGAATAGACTCGACAGCACTGGGTTTGGTTTCGGTTCTGGTAAGTATCAGACACTCCAAGCACTTTATGAAAGTTAATTGGTTTAATCCCCAAATGACTCTGTAAGATAGGTATAATTTCCCTTGGTACACAGGTAAGGAAGTGGGCTCAGGTGATGCAGTTGCTGATCTACACCTGGTGAGCAGGAGGACAGGCAGGATGGCAGCCCTGATTTGGATGAATCCAGGGATGCAGCTTTGTTTCACTGCTTTTGCTGGGAATAAATCAATAACAATAGCAATAATACTAACGTTAAATAACAGCAGGAGGAGTAAACATGACTGAGCACTCACTGTGTGCTATGGGTTTTAAAACATTACCTCATTTGTACTCCAACTGACATCCTTATGAGAGAGATCCTATTATTATCCCTAATTTGTGGTTGTTAGTTGCCATCAAGTCGATTCTGATTCACAGTTGAGGGAACTGAGGTCCTGAAAGTTTAAGTGACTTGCTCAAGTTCACAGAGCTGGCAAGTGGCCAAGGCAGGATTTGAACCTGGGCAGTGTGGTGCAAACAGTTAAGCATTCAACTACTAACTGAAAGGTCGGAGGTTCAAACTCACCCAGAGGCACCTCAGAAGAAAGACCTGGGGATCTTCTTCCAAAAGGTCACAGCCTTGAAAACCCTATGGAAAACAGTTCTACTCTGCATACATGGGGTCGCCATGAGTCAGAATAAACTCAAACGCAACCGGTAGTGTGACAACATATAAAAAGGTTAACAATTTGTTAAAACAAAACCAAAACCCATTGTCATCAAGTCAATTCCAATGCATAGCGACCCTATAGGACAGAGTAGAGCTGCCCCATAGAGTTTCCAAGGAGTGCCTGGTGGATCGTAACTGCTGACCCTTTGGTTAGCAGCCATGGCATAGTGGTTAAGTGCTATGGCTGCTAACCAAAAGGTTGGCAGTTCGAATCCACCAGGTGCTCCTTGCAAACTCTATGGGGCGGTTCTGCTTGGTCCTATGATTTGGAATCGACTGGAAGGCAGTGGTTTGGTTTTAATCTTTTAATGGCCATGCATTATCTATGAGTTAGATTCAACTCAACGGCACCAATTCGGTTTTTATGGTTTATATAACAGCATTTTTGGAAATACAAAGTGAGGTGCCCAGTTCACACGCAGGGACTCTGGGGCCCCAAACTTGATGGGGTGGCTGCTCTCAGGCCCCTTAGAACTTTGCTAGGTGCTTCTCGTGGACAGCGCCTTTCTCACTGATGCATGCTCTGCTCTGTATCTTTGTCCCTTTCTTAGGCCAGGGAAGGGCACCTGTTCACCAGAGCTTCTGTACTGTACGCCTTTCAGGGATTCTCCCCTCAGCCTCCAGGTCTGTGACACGTGCAACATCATCCAGTGCCACCACCTGATAACACTCTCCATGGCACCTCAAGGTCCCACCTCCTCAGTGAAGCCTGTCCACCCGCCTCTCTCCTCTCTCACCTCCTTCCTCTCTCCCTCCTTCCCTCTCTCATTCCCCTCCACAGATATTTATTTAACATGAATTGGTGTGGGGAAGCCAGAACTAGGCCAGGACTCTCCAAGAGCACCTCCACCCCTGCCATGGCTACTAGGAGTGTCCGTTTGAGAGCCTCCAGGACCCAGGGGGACTGTCAAAGCCATTCCCTGGCCCTCTTCACAGCCAGATGATCCTAACCCAGGTGTTGCTGGTTCCTCTGGGACCCTGCTCTCAGCCCACATGCCAACCACTCTGATAGCTATGACCATCTGACAGCTACCACCTGCTGTTGCAGCCACTGTCCCAACAGCCCAGTGAGAGAGCTGTGATCACCTCCACGATATTCCAGTGAGAAAACGAAGGAGTCACATGAGAGCTTCAAAGCCCCTCAGCAAGTAAGAGGTGATGCCAAGATCCAAAACAAGACCTGGGCTCTTTCCTGCTGCACCTCTCTGGGTTCCACGTTGGCTCCTTGGTGGGGGCAACAAAGCAGAGAGGAAGAGATCCGCCCTGGGGCCAGAAGACCCCAGAATTATCCCCAGTCTACTGTTCTCTCATAGGAAACCATGCCAAGACCTTCCCATCTCTGGGCTCCGTGTGGACATCTGTAAGAACGGGCTTGTTGTTGTTGCTAGTTGCTGTCAAGTCAGCCCCCAACTCTAGGCGATCCCATGCACAACAGAAAAAAACACTGCCGGGTCCTGCTCCATCCCCATGGTCGGTTGCAGACCTGACCATTGTGATCCGTAGGGTTTTCGCTGTCTGGTTTTGGGAAGTAGATCATCAGGCCCTTCTTCCTAGTGCATCTTAAGCTGGAAGTTCCACTGAAAGCTGTTCAGCATCGGAGCAACACGCAAGCCTCCCCTGCCAGGCAGGTGGCGGCTGGGCATGAGGTGCACTGGCCAGGAGTCAAACCCAGGCCTCCCGCATGAAAGGTGAGCATTCTACCACTGAACCACCAATGCCCCGTAAGAAAAGGCACATAGAGCTGGATATTATAACAGCACTACTATCAGCAGCCTCCTTTTCCTAAGTACTTATTTATTGCTGGGCACTGTGCTAGGTGTATTGGACCGGTTAGGAGCATGGGCTCTGCGTTCAAATCCTGCCTCCACCACTTACTTGTGAGTGACTTTAGGCAAGTTGCTGAAGTTTTGTTTCTTCCTCTGTAAAATGGGGATAATGCCTACTTCAGAGTTACTCCAAGGATTTAGCTAATATAAATAAGAGCACTTAGAGCTGCCTGATATACAGTAAAAGATAAATTTAGATGTTGTTGTTGTTATTTTTACTATTTTTGCCTTAAATCTCTCATTTAATCCTCTCAGCAACCCTTTGAAATAGAGACTATGACCTCTATTTTATGAATGAGGAAACTGAGGCTTAGCAAGGCTAACGAACTTGCCAAAGGCCACACAGCCAATTCAGTGTAGAGCTGGGATTTGAACCCAGATTGCTTGGCTGCTAACCAAAATGTTGGAAGTTCAAGTCCACCCAGAGGCACCTCAGAAGAAAGGCCTGGTGATCGGCTTCTGAAAAATCAGCCATTGAAAACTCTATGAAGTACAGTTCTACTCTGACGTGCATGGTGTCGTCATGAGTCAGAATCAACAAAACAGCAATTCTGTTTGTTTGTTTTTGGGTTTTGTTTTTTTTTTTTTTTTTTTGCCTGACTCCAGTGTCTGGGTTCTCACCCCTCTGCTATATATTCTCCCATTTCATCATGGTTTCTCAACCCTGACACTATTGACATGCGGGGCCCAATAACTTGCTATTGGGTCAGTCCTGTACGTTGTAGGATGTTTAGCAGCATCCCTGGTCGCTGCCCACTAGAATGCCCAGTAGCATTCATGCCATAGTTGTGACAACCAAAAATCTCACTGGACATATTTTCCCGGGGACGGGGGCAACATTGCCCCCAATTGAGTATCACTGTCCTACGTGGTCCCCGAGGTCCATTCTGGCTCCAACCTTCCACATTTCTGTTTCTATTAGAACTCTGACCTATTGACGTTCTTGGGAGAGCAAAGACATGATGAAGCTGTTTATAAGAGGGAGCAGGCAAAACCTGGTGGAAACTTCCTTCCTGGGGCTCGCCTACCTCATCTTCACAGAGCGGCAGCCGGTCGATCTGGCACCTTTATGCTAATTAGAAAAAGGCACACCCTCTGGGCAGATAAATTACTGCGTTGCATCAATTCTTAGGCACTTTTTTTTTTTTTTTAACTTCTTTGAAAATGGCATCCCGGATTTTAGTGATAACATTTGTCTTACTCCATTGTTACTGTTAGCTGCCTTTGAGTGGTGAAATGTTGCCTGGTCCTGCGCCGTTTTCATGATCAATGGTATGTTTGAGTTCATTGTTGCAGCTATCGTGTCAATCCAAGAAGTTGGACTATATGAAGAAGAACACAGCATCAGGATTAACCTGAAAATATGCAGATGACACAACTTTGCTTGCCAAAAAATGAAGACGACGTGAGGCACTTACTATGAAGGTCAAAAACTACGGCCTTCAGTATGAATTATTGTCTTACTTAGTCGTACATAAAATAGTGGTGCATCTTACAATCGATGGTATCCTAAACCTGATAATACACAATCTGCGGAACACCCCCTGCGCTCCTGAGGACACAAATGAGAAAATGCCACCACCTCTGAGCAGAGGCAGCTCCAAAAGCCATGGCTTGCCAAGTGGTGATGCATTGGTGTAAAGAAAAAGAAGCCCCTTCCTTCAGTCAGAAACAACCCGTGGCCAGGGCACAGGACTTGGGGGAAAAGCACAGGCCAAATTTCAGCTGCAGGTTCTTTTGTGCAGTACACAACCTTACAGCAGTGCATGGTGACCCTGCTGTCTCCCAGGGTTCTCTGACCCACTCTGCAGACCCCAGAGACTAATTAAAATAGGATCAAAGACCACTGAACATCACATGGCTTCTCAGAGCCAGAAATAATTTTAAGCTATAATTTTTTCAAATAGTTTTAGTTTTTTTTTTCCAAATTTTTTTTCAAACCCCAACAAAGCAGGCTGTTTTACAGACTAGGAATGCCAACAAATTACCTACAATTCAAAGGCAAATGACTCAACATCCAAGACATGATATTCTTTTTTTAAAAACAAGGGAAACGCTCCCTCAACAGAAGACAAATGTAGCAAAGCATCTATTAATGTTGTTCCCCGAAGAAGAATGAGTTAGTGTAAAACCAGGCAGGACAGCAGCCATGCATCTTTTCTCTGTCTGTATAAAATAAAGCCTTCCTTAAAATTGATGTGATTACTTGGGAAGCCAAAGTTTCTCAATTTTTTTCTTCTGTGATGGCTGCTTGTGCCTTAATGTGCTTTAAATGTGCCATAAAGATATAATGAAAAACATACATTTATTCAATGTGGCTTCTACAAACGTATTCGAGAAAGCCCGAATCCCATAAAGTTGGATTTTATGGCATTTCTTAAACTTGTTTCTTCTACTTAGAGCTGCCCTACAATATTGGCCAGAATTTAGTGCTTTTCTCTCCCGCTTCCATCTCCCAAGAAACTTGCCAAGCTGGAACTTCCAATTCTTATTCCTGCTGTCTCCCTTTCCTTCTCTCCAGGTCCTACACTGCACCCTACCTCCACTCTTCTTCCCAGTCTCTCCCCCCAACCCTGCATTCCACAACAAGGTAGTTTATGCTAGGCATGGCTTTTCAGAAAACCCACAGAGAAGACACATGACTAGGCTCCCCCAGCCAAAAACAATCTTTTATATTACAATGATAAGCAGTGGAGTTAGAGCAGGGAACAGCAAACTACAGTCTGTGGGCCAAAATTGGCCCTTCTCCGTTTTTGTAAATAAAGTTTTATTGAAACATGGTCATGTTCATTTGTCTGTTCATTGCCTATAGATGCTTTTATGCTACAAAGGCAACACTGAGTAGTCGCAACAGAGACTGTGTGGCCTAAAACATTTGTTATCTGCCTATTACATGGGTTAGAGCTGGAGTCCCTGGGTATACAAAAAGATTAACATGCTTGGCTGCTAACTGAAAAGGCTTGAGGTTTGAATCCAGCACAGAGTCCACGCAGAGGTGCCTTGGAAGAAAGGCCTGGTACTACTCCTGAAAAATTAGCCATTGAAAACCCTATGGATCACATTTCTACTCTGACACACCTGAGGTCACCATGATTTTGAATAGACTCGATGTCAACTGGAGTGGATGGGCTAGAGACAGGTCTCCAAAACTAGAATGCTTGGGTTTACATCCCAGTTCTGTGCTTTGCTGCTCTGGGCTCTTCAGCAAATTAATTTCATTATTTGTGCTTTAATTTCCTCGTGGGTAAAATGGGGATAAAAAAAAGGACCTGCATCATAGGGTTGTTGTGAAAATGCACAGCACTTAGAGCAGTGCCAGGCATGCACTGTGGTAAGAACATTAGGAATTGTTACTATGCTGCCCTGCATCCTCTGCTCACTCTCTCTCCTCTGCCTTGACTCCCAAAATGGTGGACAAGTTCATCTACTATTCCTTGCCTTCCCTTCCTGACTTCTCAATCCACCGTCTTATCTCCCACCTTTGCAACTCTAAAAGACCTTTCTCATTTGTGTCGCCATATCAGAATTACACAACCAAATTCCATCACTCCTTGAACCTTCATTCTGTTCTACTTTTTAGTGGCTTCTGATACCACAGGCCATGCTCTTTGAGGTGGTTTTTCCTCCTTTGTCCAAGTCTCTGGGTGGTGCAAATGATTTGGCTCCACTGCTAACCAAAGGTTGGCAGTTTGAACTCACTCAGCAGTGGCATGAAAGAAAGGTGTAGTGATCCATTTCTGTAAAAGGTCACAGCCAAGAAAACGCTATGGAGCTCAGTTCTACTCTGTAACATATGAGGTGGCCATGAGTTGAAATTGACTCAACAGCAACGTACTGGTTAATTAGTTAGTTCCTTTCTTCCTTCCTCCCTGGGAATATCCACCCAAGGATGTTGATTAGCTGCTGTGGTTGCTCCAGATTCTCATGCTTTAGAGGAAAATAATTCCTTTCCAGTGCTCAAACAACCGATAAAACTATGCTGAGACTCCCAGGGACAGTATGCAGCCATATTCCACCCACAAAGAATGTGCCACTCATGTTCACCAATCCTCACTCTGACTTCTGCCTTCATGATGCAAGGATCTTTGACTACACCCTCTCCAGGACAAGAAAATAGCCTTTTTTCCTTGAAAACGATTATCATAGTTTGGGTTCCCCAAGAAGCCGACCCTAAAACGAGATTGGAATGTAAGCAGCTTATTTGTGAGGTTATGTTGGGTAATCTTCAAAGGAGAGGAGTGAAAAGACAAGGAAAGAAAGCCATAGAGGGTGTGTAACCAAGAAACGTACAGTTATGTGCAACTGGAGCTTAATTCTGATATGGATCTCTGGAGTACAGCAAAGAACATGTGTCTCCAAGTCATCTCACTCAAAGTGCAAGGAAAAGCCTTCTCAGGGATTTATACACCAATTCCAATCAGTCATTGGTTGAAAGATGCTTCCTGAGGTATTAAGCCTGAAGTGCAGAGGTGCTGCGATGGCATTTGGAAGTCCAGTCAGCTGGAGTGCACTGGTATGGACACCTACAGCATCTATATACACTGTGTCAAATTACCCCAATGAAAGGGAGCGTTGGGGTTCTGCCAGGTGCTGAGTATGTCTATTCCAATTATGCATCCCAGAACTGGGGAAATAACCAAGGAATGGGTTCAATAACCTGCAGAACCTACTGTGAAATGGACCTGAGCTAAACTCCATTGCTCATCTGACCTCGATATTGCCCCTGTGCTAACTGGTAGACCCCAGTGACATTTTGGGTCTCCTGGAATTAGTGTCAGTTAAGAGCCAATGTCCAGAAATCACCAAAAAGTCTGATTATTTCCTTTTCCCCAATGCACAATCTCTCTGGTAAAAAGCCATAGGTCCCTTTGGGGAAGGCTGGGAGAAAGATTAAACAGCATAAATTTTTGGCAGGGTAGCAGGGTTCTTAAGAGAACCTGGCCTCTCCTTCATTCAGAGGGTTTTGGGTCTATAAACTGGTCCAAGTCTGGGAATTGATTGGGGGTCATGCCTTTCCGTTTTGGTGATTCAAGTTAGGCTCCTGTTCACTCAATCTCTTATATAAATCAAGGAAGAATTTAGTAGACTGTCCATATATTTCTTTTCTAGGGACACCACGACTGATTAGCCAGCACCATTGGTCTCTGTGGGTCATACTATTCTGATTACTACTTTGACTCTGCTGTCCATTATGGTAACCTCACGCACTCAGTCTTTGGCAATTAACTGCTGCCACTTGGTCCCTGCCACCCTGGATCCAATTATCCTCATTATATTTAAGTTTCCCCATTCAATGGCAGCAGTTCCCACAGTAATATGTGACCTATAGGGAAGAGCAACCACAGCGCTCTTCAAGGATGCTGCAGCTCACCTCACAAATCTATTTCTCATAGCCATGGTGAATGGTGTGTCCTCTGGACACTTTGGTGTGGGAAAGCAGACTTTACATGATAAATCCACTCTAACTCATTCCAACTTCTCTAAACCTTTGGAAACCTTGTTCTACAGTATATCAAGGCAGTGCTGGCATTTCAACTTCATTTAGTGTAGGCCATCTCTGGGTCCATGTTTCAGCCAATTGACCAAACAAACTGTTAGACAGCACTTTGTAACCCCTTGAGCTGAAACACTGAATTCAGAATCTCTGCTTAGTGGCACCATATCAATAAATTCAAACTCATCAAATTTTACGTTTCTTCCACCATCATCCCACACACTTAATATCCATTGGCACACATATTTCTCACATTTCTACTATGTGCATAAATTGGAAAAATTACGCAGTTCTTTTGATGTGTAGCATACCTCCTTATGGGTCATAAGTCTTACCTCCCCACTTCCAGGCCTCCTGAGACTTAAGTCGAGTTATAGGTCTAGAAGCAAAGAGGAGTGTGAGGGTGGGTCCTGGGGAGGTCATAACCTGTCCTCAGGCAAAGCAGGCTAATCCCCTGAGTCAGGTGGAAAACGGCTGTTTCTACTGGCAAAGACTCAGCAGAATTTAAGGTTTCAATGCCCCCAGCTTCATTGGGATCAGCTTCATTGGGATCTGCCCATATGTCCCCATTCCAATTTTTAGGATCAAATTCCTTCCCAGTCAATGCCCTCACATTATTAGAAGACACCCAGGGAGACTGGGAATTCAACTTGTGTTTTTTTTTTTTTACTCACAGGATGAGACTCTGGGTTTGGTTTTCAGAAGTCTCAGCCCTGTGAATGCAGGAAATAAGGCTTTCTTTCAGGGCACACACAGAAACTTCTTGGTAATTTATGGGACTCTTGAGCTGGGAATTTGAAGTCCCAAGCTTATCCTTTTCTTTCCTCATTTTGTCCAGTGCAGTTAAGAGCAAGTTTTGTCCAGTCAACCTCATTATACTCATTAGTTTTACTAAAATGCTCCAAGGTACCAAATACATGGTCACCCATAACCTTATCTCTTACAAGAACTTTATTAGAAGTGTTCAGTGTGGGGAGGTTGGGATTTTATGTAGAAATTAAAACATAGTTTTTAATAAAGCTACATGTGGCTGTCAGGAAGCAGTTGCTTTAACAAAAGATGTCTGAATGTGTTTGAATTTGGAATAAAGAGTATTTATTCTTCTGATAAAACTGCTCTGGGATGTTTAAAATAAGAATAGCTCTCGACATCCAAGTCATCATTAACGTTACTAGGCTGTCAGTCAATCTCTGTCTTCATTTCATTTGTCCTGGAAGAAAATGTCCCCCTTTCTCTGCACTTAAGACATCATCTCTCCTCACTAGTACTACATACCAAAATGGCCCTTGAAATGCCATATCAGGTTTTCAATGCATTTTTTTTTTCTCTTTATATAAACATACATGACACTTTAAAGCAAGTTTGGCCTATATGTGATAATGTGATCCATGAGAAACAAAGATATTTTTAACATTAAGCCATTTCAAATTCACTCATTTTTCTGTCATTTGTTTGTGTACTCATTCAGTCAGCAACTAGTTTTTTGAATATTTACCATACACGAGATGCTGTGTCAGTTGTTAAAGGTGGGAGGGAGGTGTTAAAAATTGAAAGCCGTAATCTCTGTCTTTAAGGAATTTCAAATATTATTGTGTAGAAGTAAACATTTGTTCCTTTGCATCTGCCCAGCATCCTTCATACCCTTTTGGTGATGGCACCCTGATCTCTTCTGAAGGAACTATCACCTCCCCTAGAGTCCCTGGGTGGTGCAAATTGTTAAACACTGGACTACTAACTGAAAGGCCGGCAGTTCGAATCCACCCAGAGACCCCTCGGAAGAAAGGCCTCATGATCTGCTCCCAAGAAACCAGCCGTTGAAAACCTTATGAAGCACAGTTCTACTCTGACACACATGGGGTTGCCATGAGTTGGAATCGACTCAGTGTCAACTGGTGTCACCTCCCTTGCTCAATACATGTGGTCCTCACCCCAATTCCAATGTTCGGGCATGTGACCCAAACTGGTCAAGCAGCTTACTGAATCCTCTAAAGCACAGTGATTGGTTCAGGGATAACCACATGATCCAAGTTTATCCTATCAGAGAGAACCATAGGATTTCTGTGGGGCCTTACAGGAAGAGATGCTTTCTCCTTTTCCTGTTGAATCCAAAGTGAGAATAGTTTAGTCTGGAGCACCTACAGTCATCTTTCTCTCATGAGAGGAGAGGCTATCTGAGAATACAGCCAAAAATAAAAAGTAGAGCTGAAGAATAAGGAGATGAGAATGAAATCTTGATGATACTATTTGTACCATGAGCCAAATAGCCCCTCTTCCTGGACTTTTTGTTGATAAGACCCAATAATTTCCCTTTTAAGGCTAGGCCATCTTGTGCTAGGTTTCCTGACAAACAGAAAGTGGGTTAACCAACCCAAAGTGAAATAAGATGGGTTTTGTTGTTGTTAGGTACCATCAACTAGTTCCAACTCATAGCAACCCAATGTACAATAGAACAAAATACTGCTCAGTCTTGCACCACCCTCACAATCATTGCTATGTTTAAGCCCATTATTGCAGCCACTATGTCAATACATCTCATTTAGGGTCTTTCTGTTTTTTATTGACCCTCTACTTTACCAAGCATGATGTCCTTCTCCAGGGATTGGTCCCTCCTGATAATATATCCAAAGTATGTGAGATGAAGTCTCTCCATCTTTGCTTCTGGGGAACATTCTGGATGTACTTTTTCCAAGACAGATTTGTTTGTTCTTCTGGCAGTCCATGGTATATTCAATAGTCTTTACCAACACTATAATTAATATGCATCAATTCTTTGGTTTTCCTTATGTATTGTCCAGTTTTCACAAGCATTTGAGGTGACTGAAAATACCATGGTTTGGGCAAGGTGTACCTTAGTCCTCAAAGCGTACCTTAGTCCTCAAATCAACCCTTGAAAGAGGGTTTTTTCAGCAGACTTGCCTGACGCAATATGTGGTTTGATTTCTTGACTGCTGCTTCTGTGGGCGTTGATTGTGTATCCAAGTAAAATGAAATTCTTGACAACTTCAGTACTCCCTCCATTTGTCATGATGCTTATTGGTCCAGCTGTAAGGATTTTTTTTTTCTTTATGTTGAGGTGTAACTCATACTGAAGGCCGTAGTCTTTGATTTTCATCAGTAAGTGCTTCAAGTCCTCTTCACTTACAGCAAGCAAAGTTGTGTTATCTGCATATTGCAGGTTCTGCCTCTTGGTCTGTATACAGGTTTCAGATGAGTCTTACTGATGAGAAATTTTAGCTGTCCATCAATTCCAGGAGACAACAATGTAATGTGAGCACTGAGAGATTAAATGTGTCCTTAGGATGTAATGACAGAAACGTAGAGTGTAAAACCACAGAGATGTGGTTCTTAATCTTGATCTTGGCTCTTAAGACCACATCTAGAATGTCCACCAATTCTGGGTGTATCGCCTGACATGTGGAAGATATTTAGAAGAGGGAGGGTAGGAAGGGGTAGTTTCTGAAAACCATGTCATAAGAATGATTGACAAAATTGAGATGCTGGGAGAAGAAAAGGCATGAAAAATTATTGTTTTATACCTATTTGCACAATTATTTAGTTATCCGAATGTTGGGCCATTTTTAGAACCACCAAATCAATAGCATTCTCCTTTTGAATGTTTCAAGCCAGCCTTTGACTTCTGAATAACCAAGGGACTTAAAATCTGACAACACACTTTGCCAGTCTGTGAAAGTAAGCCTAAAAGTAGAATTTATTGGTGCTACTTGAAAGTTAATTCTCTTACAAGCAATACTGGAGTATTGGAAGTCATCCACTCATCCAGCAGTACCTGGTCTCATTTATCACCAAAGGTAACAGTGCAGAAGCAGTTCTCATGTTGGCCCAGTCAGATTCCTTCATAAATTGTTACTTAAAATAGAGTGTAATATAGTGTAATATAACACAGGTGCCAAATCAATGCCATCACATCCCTGCCAAGTTATTAGCTGAAAATGTCCATGTCTCTTCAATCTTATGTAACTAAATAGCATCTTAAAGCATTAGGGGATTTATTCAACAAACATCTCTGGAGTGTCTAATGATCATAGGATACTGGGCAGGTAAACTCTAGACGCTGGGTGAAAAATTGAGCAGGATACATTGTATGTCCTTAAAGAACTTACAGATTAGTATAGGTGATGCTACATACATAAGAGAAGCACAAATGAAGATCAGGGAAGTCAACTCAGCAATATTAACATCTCACACCTCTTTCTTGTGCTCTCGACAGACATTGATTTATCATGAAATCTTTCCCATTATAGATACAGCCTCAGAATCCTCCTCAACACAAATTTCCAGGCAGCTGTTATTAATCAACCAAATTTTGCTCCTGGGATGAAATCTACTTGCCATACCTGAGTTGATGCTTACAGAAAGGAAAAATTCATTCCTATTACTGAGATTAGGAAAGGTATTTGATTTGGTATGTGAAAAATGACTAGCTTTTCTCCAGAGAGAGAGATTTGAGTAATATTCTTTCCATGTGGAAGAAACAACATGAGCCAGGTGGGAAAGAAAGGGTAATGTGGTTATGTTGAAGCCTAAGAAAGGGAGAGTGGGAGATGAGGCTGGAAAGATTCACTGGGAACAGATGATTGAAGTCTTGGATGCTACACTGGCATTCAGAAGTTATCTAAAGGGTAAAGAAAATCATCAATAATATTATATCAGAGAAGTGTGACATCTTAGAAATATCATTGGCTGGGCTTTCTAGGAAGAACAAAAACAGAAAGAGTCCAAAATAAATTAATTAAAATACACAGAGGTGAATTGGAGTCAAAACATAGAGAGGTTACAAAGGTGTGACAATGAAAGTTAAAAAAAAAAAATGACAGTTGGGAGAGTCATCATGGAGTAGAACAGACAGCAATGATGATACCCTGAACATGGAAGTGGCAGGGTGAGGAAGGAGGAAGAACAGGACTCCAGGACTTTGAGTAAGCAAGAGAATATGGAATCATTAAGATAAAAAACTCATGTTCTGAAGGACAATACACAATACAGGGGAAGTCAGCACAACTGGTCTAAACCAAAGGCTAAGAAGTTTCCTGAATACAACCAAACACTTCAAGGTACAGAGTAGCAGGGGCAGGGGTCTGGGGACCATGACTTCAGGGGACATCTAGGTCAATTGGTATAACAAAGTTTATTAAGAAAATGTTCTGCACCCCACTTTGGTAAGTGGCATCTAGAGTCTTAAAAGCTAGCAAGTGGCCATCTAAACTGCATCATTTGGTCCCAATGCACCTGGAGCAAAGGAGAATGAAGAACACCAAAAACACAAGGAAAATATGAGCCCAAGAGACAGAAAGGGCCACATAAACCAGAGACTCTATCAGCCTGAAACCAGAAGAACTAGGTGGTGCCCAGCTACCACCAGTGACCGCCCTGACAGGGAACACAACAGAGAGACCCTGATGGAGCAGGTGAAAAGTAGGGTGCAGAACTCAAATTCTAGTAAGAAGACCAGACTTAGTCATCTAACTGAGATTAGAGGGACCCCAGAAGACACGGCCCCCACACTCTCTGTTAGTCCAAAGCTAAAACCACTCCTGAAGCCAACTCTTTAGACAAAGATTAGACGTAACAGAAACCCTAGCTGTGTAGTGGTTAAGAGCTACGGCTGCTAACCAAAAAGTCAGCAGTTTGCATCCACCAGGCACTCCTTGGAAACCCTATGGGGCAGTTCTACCCTGTCCTATAGGGTTGCTATGAGTTGGAATCAACTCAATGGCAATGGGTTTGGTTTTTGTTTTTGTTTTTTATAAGACATAAAATGATACTTGTGAAGAGTGTGCTTCTTAGCTGAAGTAGATACATGAGACTAAACGAGCAGCTCCTGTCCGGAGGTGAGATGAGAAGGAAGAAAGGGACAGGAGCTGGTTGAATGGACAAAGGAAATACAGGGTGGAAAGGAGGAGTGTGCTGTCACATTATAGGGAGAGCAACTAGTGTCACATAACAATCTGTGTATAAATTTTTGTATGAGAAACTACCTTGAGCGGTAAATATTCACTTAAAGCACAATAAATAAATAAATAGATAAAAATGGCAAAAGAAAAAAAAAAGTCACGTTCCATTCCTCATGGAGCATGCTGACCTTGACGTGTAGGTAGGACATCCTGTGGAGGCTTCCACATGGAAGTGAAAATAAGGGCCTGGAATTTGGGAGGAAATAGAAGGTGGAGACAAGGAAGTTGTGAGTTATGAAAAAGGAGGAGCTTGAGTGTGGAAAGAGAGGAAGGATGGCCAAGGGTCACGTGAAAAAAAGCCTATATTTAGGAGGTAGCCCGAACAAGAGAGTCACATGAAGAACCCAGAAAAGGGACATATCTTTTTGGGGGATAATAACTCCCACCCAGGCCTATAGTTGATTTTGAATCTAATACGAATTTATTTTCTGGCAAAGGAAGCCTCTAACTAATTTAACTGCTGGTGAAGTCATATAGTTTTACAGTTATTTGTGCCATTCTTTAATTGTCTGAATGGTGGGGGCATTTAAAGAACCACCAGATCAACAGTGCTTTCCTCCTGCATTGTGTTCAAGTCAACCTTTGGCTCTGAGGAGACAACCAAACCCGACCTGCTGCAGCCGAGTCAGTTTCAGCTCACGGTGACCCATGTGTCACATGCAGCCGAGTCAGTTTCAGCTCACGGTGACCCATGTGTCACATGCAGCCGAGTCAGTTTCAGCTCACGGTGACCCATGTGTCACAGAGCAGAACTGCTCCATAGGGTTTTCACGACTGTCATCTCTATGGAAGCAGATCACCAGGGCTTTCTTCTCTGACACCACTGGGTGGGTTTGAACCGCCAACCCTTAAGTTAGCAGTCATGCGCAAACTGTTCACGATACCCAGGGACCTATTTTAGTCAAGAGACTTGAAATCTGAAAATATGTGTTGAACAGAAAGAGTCAAGCTGGAGAGAACTTGCCAGGACAAAGTTGTGAAGAAGCTGTGGTAGCTGCAGACTCAGGTTCAAGTCGAACTGGCCTCACAGGGCTGAGTGGAGAGAAGCACCCACTCACGCACTCCACATATATTTACGGCCCCTCGCTGAGAGGCCCCAGCCTAATGCTGATAATACAGAGGTGAACAAAACCCAGGCCCTTCCAAGCCTCTAGAGGCCTGCAACCCAGTAGCGAAGACACACTTGAAAATGTTAACAAAAGTATGACAGACAGAACAATTATTCTGTCCAAGGCGAAGCAGACTCAGAAAGGCTACTCAGGCCTAGGAGATTCTTTTTTTACTTTCAAAAGTTCTGTACTGGGCCTGGTACCACGGAGGGAGGGAGGGAGGGAGGGAGGGAGGGAGGGAGGGAGGGAGGGAGGGAGGGAGGGAGGGAGGGAGGGAGGGAGGGAGGGAGGGAGGGAGGGAGGGAGGGAGGGAGGGAGGAAGGAAGGAAGGAAGGAAGGAAGGAAGGAAGGAAGGAAGGAAGGAAGGAAGGAAGGAAGGAAGGAAGGAAGGAAGGAAGGAAGGAAGGAAGGAAGGAAGGAAGGAAGGAAGGAAGGAAGGAAGGAAGGAAGGAAGGAAGGAAGGAAGGAAGGAAGACAGAAAGGAAGACAGGAAGACAGGAAGGAAGACAGGAAGACAGGAAGGAAGGATGGAATGCTGTATTTGATGATGGTGATATGGAATAATAATCATTAACATATTGGAGTTATTAGTCTTTCTCCTCTTGGTAGCTAGAGAGGATACAGGTTACTCTTTAGTCCCTTCCCTTTCTACACACTGCAAGAAGGAATTGCAAATGCCACAAATTTTTCCAATCTTTGGGAGATTGGAGAAAAGGTAAAAAGGACAAAAAAAAAAAAACAAGTACATGACAATTCTTGTAAAGAAGAGGTTGAGAGTTAATGAACTACACCCTCACCACCCCACTTGACTCCTACATCATGTGGGTGGTGTGTGGCGGGGGCAGGAAAATCTAGATTGATAAGAAATCTTCTTGGATATAAGAGCTGCTGTCGTTGTCAGATGTCTTCAAGTCAGTTCCAACTCATAGCTACCCTATGTATGACAGAAAGAAACACTGCCCAGTCCTGCATCATCCTCACATTTGTTGCTATGCCTGAGCCCATTGTTGCCATTGTGTCAGTCCATCTTGTTGAGGATTTTCCTCTCTTTTGAGGACTCTCTACTTACAAAGCATGATGTCCTTCATCAGGGACTTGTCCCTCCTGATAACATGTCCAAAGTATCTGAGACAAAATCTTGCCATCCTTGCTTCTAAGGAGCATTCTGGATATACTTCTTCCAAGACAGACCTGATCATTCTAGCAGTCCATGGTGTATTCAATATTCTTCACCAACACCATAATTCAAAGGAATCAATTCTTCTTTGATCTTCCTTATAGTCTAGCTTTCGCATGTGTGTGAGGCGATTGAAAATATCGTGGTTTGGGTCAGGTGCACCTTAGTCCTCAAAGTGACTTCTTTGCTTTTAAACACTTTAAAGAGGTTTTTGCAGCAAGTTTGCCCAATGAAATGCGTCATTTGATTTCCTGACTGCTGCTTCCGTGAGCGTTGAAGTAAAATGAAATCAAGTAAAATGAAATCCTTGACAACTTCAATCTTTTCTCCGTTTATCATGATGTTGTTTATTGGCCCAGGTATGAGGATTTTTGTTTTCTTTATGTTGACATGTAATCCATACTGAAGGCTGTAGTCATTGATCTTCATGAGTAAGTACATCAAGACCTCTTTGCTTTTAGCAAGGAAGGTTGCCTTATCTGCGTATCATAGGTTGTTAACGAGTCTTCCTCTAATCCTGATGTTGTGTTCTTCATATAGTCCAGCTTCTCTGATTATTTGCTCAGCATGCAGATTGAATAAGTATGGTGAAAGGATCCAGCCCTGATGCACATCTCTCCTGATTTTAAACCGTGCAGTATCCCCTTGTTTTCTTTGAATGACTGCTTCTTGGTCTATGTGCCTCATGAGCACAATTAAGTGTCTAGAATTCCCCATTCATCACAGTGTTATGACAGACGAATGGAGGATAAGAGTTAGCTGCCTCCAAATGTTGCTGAACTTGGAGGCTAGGAAAGGACAAATGCCCAGGACATTTTCCATGTTCTACATGAGGTTCAAATTGAGATCAGAATTCCTGCCTAGATTGTGCTCCCTGAAAGTAAAATGTGGTGAATACAACTCCCTTGCATATTATAGCCTTCCTTGAACTTAGGCTTCAGAGCATGTGACTAGCTCTTATTAATGAACTACAAATGGAAATGACATGTGTTCCTCCTAAGACCTGATATACCTTCTTCATCTCTGTCTTCCCTACCCTTGTGATCTATAAATCACAAATTCTAGGGGTCACAGTTAACAAAATGGAAGAGGCTGACAGAGTGAGAAATAAATCTTTGATGCATTATACCACTGAGATAACAGGGCTTATTTGTTATTGCAGCATTGTCTAGCATTGTTCTAACCAATACATAACACCACTCTGGTCATGAGCTACACAGGCCATGGTTTCACTACAGTTGTGATGCGATGTTGAATTAATTTTTTTAAAGGCATTATACTCATCCCCATACCTCCTCACCTTCTAATTTTATTTCACCTTTGTTTGCCTTTAAAATACATATATTTTTTGAATATATATATATGTATAAATCACACTTTTAGTACAAATGAAAGCCAGAAAATTCATTAGCCCTGTTTTACTTATCCATACCGATCCAAATCAACCATTGTGGGTTTTTTTTTTGTTTTGTTTTATTTTTCTTATATACACTGTATTAGATGATGATATATTTTAAACATGCTTTTCAAAGCAACAAAACACTTAGAAAAGCAGTAACAGGAGACACAATTGATATTACATCTATGTGTAAATGGGATGCTAGGATAAAGTTTAGTATGCTGTTTTCAAGACAATCCATTTAATTTCACTTATAAAGGTGGCTTGGAAGATAGATCAATTTTATTTCAGTAGCTTCAGGGGTAAATTTTAACTACCCTCTCATTTTTCCTGTTATAAAAAAGGATACAGCAAAATGGAAAAACTTAATTTTTTTTCAACCCTCCAGCATAAGTACTAGGGGCAGGCAGAAATAAAACTTAAAAAAAAAAAAAAAAAAAAGGAAAAGCTTTTGGCTATTATATTGTTACAATTTTTCAATACTGCCCAGTAAAATTTTTATGTGACATTTCAAGATGTGATTAAAAAAAAGTTGTAAGTTTAAAATAAAACTGTCCCCTAGTTCTCTTATAGTCAGTCTACATATGAAGCTGTGGCAAATAATATACATGAATAATGAAGAAAAATAAAAGGTAGGCTCAAAGGAAAAAGATGAGAATAAAGCAAAAAAAAATTTATTGAATATTAGACAACATCGTTACTCATTATACCATCCTCAAGGTTTGTAGATAAATTATCAGTCTCATGTCAAACATAGTAAAGTCATAATTATTTTTCTATTCCCTCCATTTATCTATCCATCCACCCACCCACCCACCCATCCACCCATCCACCTACCCACCCATCCACCCACCCACCCATCCATCCATCCATCCATCCATCCATCCATCCATCCATCCATCCATCCATCCATCCATCCATCCATCCAACCATCCAACCATCCAACCATCCAACCATACAGCCGTCAGCCATCTATTCATCATTTATCATTGCTCCATCCATTTATCTGTTCCTCATTTATGCACCCATTCATTTCATTCAACAAACATCCAATTAATCTGTGAAATGCACAGTGCTACCCTTTGTACGCTATCATGTAAATAACTTCAGGACAAAGCTGATAGAGGTATGACATAGCAAAGGTACCAAAAAGATGCTGAGAGTTGAGAAGAGGAAAGCAACCTCAGTGGAGACTGAAGAGCCTTCATACAGAAGGTTGAAGGTGGGCATTTAGCTGCTAGCTGAAAAGTTGGAGGTTCAAGTCCACCCAGAGGTACCTCGGAAGAATATCCTGGTGATCTGTTTCTGAAAGGCATCCATTGAAAACCCTGTGGAGCACAGTTCTGCTCTCACACTCATGGGATCACCATGAATCAGAATTGATGGGATGGCAACTGGTATGCTTAATGCTTAGCTCAGTGCCTAGCTGATGAGGCTGAAACGGACAGGAGTATTATTAATAAATTGCTACCTCTTCCAAAGCAGGTTCTAAAGCCAGTGAGTCATATACAAATTTCTGCAAACCACTCCTGGAATTCTCCGTCACTAAAAGCAGCAGAAAAATTTTACTATTTATTCAATAAAACAGAAAACAAGATAGAATGCAGATCAAGGTGGCAAGATTTTTTTTTCTTTTCTTTTCTTTTTAACTTTGTTAAGCAGAAAGTTCTACAATGCCTTTCCAAGTGGAGCCTGCAATCAAAATGTCACCGACTTGCCTCCTCCTGTTTTCCAATCTCTAAGGAAAATTGCAGTTTAAAAAAAAAAAAAGAACATTTTGACATTCTTTCTATGCCGCTGTCCAAAAAGGTGGCATTTGGTTAATGTCAGCATTCAGGTATCGTTCACATCAGACACTGCGATTTTTTTTTTTTTTTAATTCAGGACCTTACTTTTCTGATGACAGTTCAGGTTATCGCCCCAAGCCACCCCGCCAAAGGAGAAAAAAAAAAAAAAGCCATTCAAATCCTCTACCCTCGGGTTTGTGAAAAGGCTCCTGAGCAGTGCCCCTGGAGCCCACCCAGGGGATTGCTGTTTGGAAGAGGACTGCATTACAGTTGAGGCAGCCTTGCTCTTGTCTTCTGTTTTCCACTTCTCTTTTCTTACCTCCACGGAGGCTCAGAGCTGGGAATTCTCTTTGCAGGAGTGGCAGGCACATCTCCTGTTTTCCCATCAGCTGCGCCACTATTTAATCAAGGAAGCTAATCAACTGTGGAGTTCATAATGGATGTCAGTAACATTTCCTGTGTTATGATTGATGAATTCTACTTCGTACTTAATGCCTTTGTTCAAAATTAGATGACAACAGAATAGAGATTAATAACTTTTTTTTTTTTTTTAAGCTACATCATGACACTTAATGAAAGCAGCTCTCTCATAGCCATCGTACTACACTGGTGGTACAAGAGACGATTTAGGGCAGAGTCTGGACAATTTTAATTCTAATAACTAAATATATATGCATGCACATGCATTAATGTGAATCATGTATGTAACTATTGGTTTTTCATTAATAGTAGTAACAATAATTTTCCTTTTAAATTTAAATAAAAATGAGTCCAGTGTATGTGTTTTGAATAAATAATTTCTATCTAACCTCCCTCTTGCCAAAAAAAATCAAAACCACTTATTTAGTCACCTTTTTCCTACCTCTATCTCTTCTGGCCCTTGAGTCGACGCCGACTCCGGGTGACCCCATATGTGTCAGAGTAGGGCTGTGCTCCATCGGGTTTTCAATGGCTGCTATTTCAGAAGTAGATTGACAGCCCTTTCAGGGTGGTGCAAATGGTTCACACTCTCGACTGCTAACTGAAAGGTTGAAGGTTCAAGTCCACCCAGAGACATCTCAGAAGAAACAAGAGATTGTGCCCTCCCCATGAAAGTTTCTCCCCCAGCATTGACCTGAGTATTAAGTCCTCAACCAACAGGCACATGCTTCATTTACATGCCTTCTCTTTTCCCTCGTATGCTTCCTTCCTTTTTTGATTAATCAACAACATTTCTTAGTAATAATCTCAAAAGAACGTCTTGATAGATTATAACCAGTAAAGCACCTTCTCCTCAGAGAAATGCACTTGAAATGTTCATCAGGTTGAAGAAGGGGAGGCCTGCAGTGGAGTTCTTAGCAGTTATAATAGGAAAAACTAACAAGACTAAAAACATTCATTTCAACTCATTGGGGAAAGAGTCTACTTTTTTAATTATTATTAAGTTCTTAAGACAAAAAACCACATTATTGTCCATGAAATTGAGCAAAATGCAGAAAAAGCTTCTGCATAATTACAAATAACCATATTATCTTGATTTTTTAAAATATTCTTTTAGCCTCTAGAAGTAGCAATCTACTGAGAACACAGAAACCTCAGCACTTACCCTTTTCGATAAATTCCTGTTTTCATTTGCTTTACTTAGACGTCTTATCAACATGCACTATAACCTGTGTAGAAGAGGATCTTCATTCATTTGAGGATAAATGTGAACTGTTTTCATCTTTTCCAGGAATTGTCACCAATTGTCCTCTGTATAATTCCTGTTGTTGCCTGGGTAGAAGTCTCCTTAACGACATCTCAGTGTGAATGTGTGATGTATGGTCACTTTTGGTTACTAAAACAATCTCAATTTGGCCCTTCAGGCTCAATTATGCCTGCTTTGTTTCAAAATATCAATTTCATATTCAATTTCAAGCTAACCTATGTTCCCTCCCTCTGTAATACAGGCTAAAATGGAGGCTCCTTCAACGACCCCAGAGTGGGGAGGGGGGTGGGCAGAGTCTGCCATTTCTTTCACATCCCCCCTTTCTTCATGGCTAGTGGTGAAGGGGAGGGGAAGGAGAGGGAAATAGACATCTCTTTCCGTGGCTACCCCAAGGCCTGGTTGGTCATGACCACTGGTCTATTTCTTTGTTTATGAGCTGAAGGAACATAAGCGGGGATCCAACAGGTCCTTCGAATGGGATTGTCACTCCATCCCCTGCCAACAGGTAAAGCCTCAACTCCTCAGCCCTTCACAAAATTGTCTTCCCAACCTCAACTCCTGCCAACCCACTCCAAGGATACGATGTTCCAGCTCTCTGAAACCTTTATCAGTTTTCCAAACATGTCATACTCCGTCTTCCCTGCTTGCTGGCTTGTCCATTTGCTTCTCTATTCCACAAATTAGACTGCCCTTTCCCCTCTTCTGAGCTGTATAAATTCTTATTTAACCATTGGACAGTCTTGAGATGCTATGACCACCTGCGCAGGTGGAGCTAGGGATACTCCTGATTCATCTAGTTCTCTGGAATTCTAAAACTGAGGAGCCTGTAGCTACAAGGTTTAAAACCAGGAGAAAACTGAAAAAAATCCAAACTTATTAAAAAAGTCATCCAGACATATACAGTATTTTTATGTAAATAACGCAAGTCCTCTGTGTTTGTTTGCTGGCCAAGCCTCCCCCTCTGCCGCAGGCACCCTCACAAGTGCCACCATGCCAATCTTCTATGTGTTGCTGTAAAAAAATTAGCAGAGCTTATGAAAATACCTCATGGGCGGAGGGCGAGGCCTGCAACCAAACGCAGAAGGCAGGCATTATTTGTATAAAAATATGGTAGATAATATCTTCCCTCTACTTTCAGTACTTTCTATAGTGTTATAATTCTTCTATGTCAAAAAAGTTAGTTTAAAAATAACAGTAAACACTAAATCCATCAGGAAAGCATTTAATATGTCTTTTGCAAGTCCAATAATTACTCTCACATAAATGGTGCTCTTTTCTTAAAACAAATAAATATTTTAAATGATCTGGCATAACAAAACCCTCATTGTTTTACTCAATGTTACCTCCTTGAGAAAAACACAGGCACACATGCAAACACACAGGGCTAAATTCCATCAAAACAGCTTTTGTATGTTAAGTGATACATTGTCTTCTGAAGTAAATAATGCAAAATGTTGCCTCACATCAAAAAAAAGACAAAAAAAAACAAACAAACATACAAGAACCAACCATGTTATAACACCATATTCTCTGTGCTCAAGAATAAAGTAGTTAAGAAAAGATTCTAAATTGGCATGTATACGTCACTGACCTTTTTACAGGAGGGAGGAGATTTATAATTTGTTATATAATGGGATTTTCTATTGTGTTATCTCCTCTTCCCGCTCCAAAATAAACTGTGTGTATAACAGAAAGGAGCCCTGGTGGTACAGTGGTAAAGTGTTCAGCAGCTAACCAAAAGGTCCATGGTTCAAACCCACCAGCTGCTCTGAGGGAGAAAGATGTGGCAGTCTGCTTCCATAAAGATTGCAGTCTTGGAAACTCTACGGGGCGGTTCTACTCTGTCTTAGAGGGTCGCTATAAGTCAGAATCGACTAGACAGCAGTGGCTTTTGTTTGGGTTATAACACAAATCCAAAAGTTGGGGAAGAATATTTGCTTTAACTGAGTAAAACACTTCCATTTCTTTTCTGAAATGACCTTTGCTTAAGTTTTCATTTCACTATATTCAGGGGAAGAGAGAAACATTGAAAATTGGTTTGGGCTTTTACCTTCCCTTAGAAGGTTTAACAAAATTTCCATAAGGGACTCCACGGTAGGGTCTGCTGAGACTCAGCGTGCATGGGCCCGGTAACTGATTGTCTTCACCCCACTAAACCTCCACCAACGTGGTGGGGAGACACCAGGTCCCAAAGAGAGCACAGCTGGCACGTAAAACTAGATGAATGGCTGCTCTCCAGCTATCACACTTTCCCTGCTGAGCAACTGGGCAAATGCACTAAATTTCTTCCATCAAGACCAAAAGCACCATAGATTTTTAAATTTAATTTAAAATTCAATTTTGTATTTGAGGCAAAGAGAGTCTTTAGGGAGACATAATGGCTCGGTGGATCTATATGAAGCAGGCGAACAATGTAAAGTCAACACTAGCTATCACCAGCTTCCTGAAAATCATATTAATGGTCTTTTTTTTTTTTTTTTTCCCACTATCACCCAAGGTGCAGATGGGATAATATGAGCCTTCACACTGACAAGGTCATGGAGAGGGTATTCAAAATCTTTTGCAAGAAATGGAATATACAGAGAATTCTCAGAGTCATCTCCCATCCTGGAGAAATATTGTACAATCTCTTAGAATGATGACTTTCAGTCACAAATTGCTCATCCTGATACCAGTTGTGGTCAAGTCAGTTCTCACTCACGGTGACCCCATGTGTGTCGGAGTGGAACTGTGCTTCACAGGGCTTGCAGTGGCTGATTTTCCAGAAGCAGATCATCAGAACTTTCTTCTGAGGTACCTCTAGATGGACTCGAACCGCCATCACACCGCCCCCGCCCCCCAGGGACTCCGTTCATTCTAATAAGTGGCTATTGCTGAAAAACAAACAAGCAAACGTAAGCCTTCCCTCAGATGGCAATTTTGATGGCATGGAGGCAGCATAATGTAGTTAGAGTTTAGAGTCTAGGAGTCACTGGAAGCCGAGTATAAATCCCAACTCTGACAAGAACTAAACATTTTACTTAGGTAGAAAAAAATCCCAGCTTCTGTCAGCCTCGATTCTCCAAATGTAAAGTTGAATGAGAATTGCAAGTGTTCAAAACTTTTAAAACTAATTAAGAAACTCTTTGTTCAAGTGAAATTTTATGCAAAAGCCCGTAATGTAAATTGTAAAAAAAAAATTAAGCTACCCTTGTCCAACAAAGTCCCATCCTTCATAGGAAAACCCTGAGGATCTAAGGACCACAGTTTGAAATAGCCTAGGGTAGAGCATGCAACCCCTCACAACCCTTGTAGTCACAACACTGTAAATCAGGGGTGGGCAAACAACAGCCCCCTGGCCAGATCCCACAGGACACTGCCTATTTTTGTTATAAAAAGGTTATATTGGAACACAGCCATGCCCATTCGTTTACATATTATCTATGACTGCTTTCTTGGTACCAGGATAGAGTTGAATCTTTGTGACAAAGCCCGAAATATGTACTTTCTGGACCTTGATAGGAAAAGTTTGCAAACCTCTGCTCAAAATTCTGGTAGCTCACCACTTGGCACACAATTGGTACGCAAGCAACTCTAGCATCCTTCCCACCACCCCATTCTATATGTAATGCAAACGGGATGCCAAGTTTCCTGTTAGGAAGTCAATCTAAAATTATTACATGGAGTCTTCCTGCCAACATGGTGCCACAGACAGAAGCACCACATGGAGCCAGGTGTTTCCAGAGAAAGGAGGGGGAGGTGGTAGGAGGCACAGAAGAAACCAAAAGAGATGGAAAGAACCAACACCAGCTCAGGGGCCTGGCCAGTGTGGGCAGGGCGAATCCAAGCAGCCTGAGGCCAAAGTAGTTGCCTCCCAGCTAAGTGACTGCAGTTGGCGGCAAGTAGATGAGGCCGAAGGGGCTGGGGGGAAGGGAGAAGAGGAGGGGCCAGGAAAGCCTATCTTGCTCTTTACTGGGTGCTCTGTGCCCTGCTGGGAACTTCATGAAGGTGCTTTCCTAGTACTCCCTGACCACTGACCTCCGACGTGGTGCATCCACAGCAAAGACCTGAAAAACTAAGTAAAACAGAGACAAACGTCATTCCTGGAACCTGAAGTGCCAAATGAAGAGCCAGAGAACTCAGCCAAGCACCGAATGGAATTAGAAACTAACAGATTACAGAGAGCCAGGAGAGGTAAGGGTGATGGGCCTTGTCAGCACGGATCCGCCATCTTGGACCCCAGTCCGGGATCCGCAGCCAGGGAGCCTGAGAAAGTAGCTTCACAGAACTCCCTACAGGAGACAGAGCACCCGGTAACCAGCGATACAGGCTTTCCCACCCCCCATTCACTCCCTGCTGTTCTGCCTCCGAGCTTGTCGGCTGGCTGGGGTGACTCGGCAGGCCGGGAAGTGCAGCATCAGTGCGGTTTGGATTCACCCCACCCGCGTCGGAGGTCAGTGGTCAGGGAGTACTGGGAAAGCACCTTCATGAAGTGCCCAGGAGGGCACAGAGCACCCAGTAAAGAGCTAGATAGGCTTTCCTAGGCCCTCCTCTTCTCCCTTTCCCCCACCCCCTTTGGCCTCATCTACTTCCCGCCAGCTGCAGTCTCTTAGCTGGGAGGCAGCTGCTTTGGCCTCAGGCTGCTTGGATTCGCCCTGCCCACACTGGCCAGGCCCCTGAGCTGGTGCTGGTTCTTTCCATCTCTTTTGGTTTCTTCTGTGCCTCCTACCACTTCCCCCTCTTTTCTCTGGAAACACCTGGCTCCATGTGCCATCTTTGCTTCTTCTTGAAAGGCTGTGAAGCCGCGTTCCACTGGGGAACCACTCCTCCAACCTATGACACCATGCTGGTGGGGTCCCTGGTGCTTTTTTTTTTTTTTTTCTTTTCCTTATTTTGCTTTGTTCTGTTTTGTTTTGTTTGTTTTCTTTTTCTTTTCCCAGCTTGGGAGCCCTTTCTAACCGGGCTGCACTGCAAAGCTTAGGAGCCACTCCCCCAATCTGCACAGCCCCATAGGTGGGATCCCTGGGAGCATTTCTTTTTTTTTTTTTTTTTTTCTCTTCTGTCTCTTTTTTCCTTTCTGTCTGTCTTCATTTCTCAGTTCTCGTCTCTCTACACTTACCTTCTCTTCCTGTCTCCTGAATACCTGGTGCTGTGTGACATCTATACCCCCACTTGCCAGGCTATACTGTGCATCCTGGGAGCCACTTCCCACTCTTAGCAGCCCCACTGGTGGGACTCCGGGACTCCTGGGGCCTTTTCTTCTTTTCCAAATTTTTATCTAGTTTTCTTTTTCTTTCTTTTTCCCTTTTCCTTTTTGTTTTTCTCCATTTCTTGGTTCCTCAACTCTCCACTCCAATGGCAAGCTCCCTTAGCACTCTTTCTTCCCCCCCCTTTCTTTCTTTGCTTGTTTGTTTTTAGCTCCTGTTTTTCTCTCCTCTCGCTGCTCTTTCCCACATCCCTATTAGCTCCACACATCACAACCTTCCCCCTCTTTCCCACCTACCTGCACTGTGCACTGAACATCACACCCTCAAGCAGCACAGGCAGGGCCTACTAGGACCTACCCAGCACTGATTCCTGGCCCGCCCTGTCAGCCCTAGTACATGCCTCAAACAACCCAGCCCAGCCTTTCCCCTTCAGCTGGACCTGTCCTGCTGCACCATAGCTGAATGACTGGCCCTGCCCATTGGACAAGGAGGTGAAAAGTGTCATGACTGCAGATGAGCAAACAACAAAGAATACACAGCCCACCTGCTCAGACATAACCAAATAAAACAAAAAAGCAGGACAAAACAAACAAATCTGCAATCAAGAAGTGAGGAAAATAACTACTGAATGTCCCAAAGACAGCAGACAATATCAAAACATTAAAAAAACAGGCCAGGATGGGTCCAGTAGGTGTCCAAAATAAAGAACCAGATGACTTTCCAGTAGAAGAAAAGGCACTAAAACTACCTGACAGGGAATTCAAATCTCTAATATTCTGAGATGAAACAAAAAGCAGACAAAATGATGAAAAAATAGAAAAACTTTTGGAAAAGGCAGACAAACTCATGGAAAATACAGACAGAAAAATGGAACAAGTCAGGAAAGTAACATGGGAACAAAATGCCAAAATAAATTCACAACTAGAAATCATACAAAAACAACAATTAGAAATCCAAAAGATAAACAACAAGATTTCAGAAATGGACAGTGTCATAGAAGGGCTGAGGAGCAAGATTGAAACAATGGAAGACAGAATCAGTAAAATTGAAGACAAACACCCAGATACAACTCTGTTTGAGGAAAATCAGAAAAAAAGAATGACAAAAAATGAAGAAACCCTGAGAATTATGTGGGATATACAATCAAAAGCAAAAATTTGCAAGTGATCAGAGTTCTAGACCAAGGAAAGAAAATGGAAAACCCAGAGATGATCATTGAAGAATTTCTGACAGAAAACTTCCCTAATATTATGAATGCTGAAAAGCTGACCATCCAAGAAGCTCAATGAACCCCATATAGGATAGACCCCAAAAGAAAAACACCAAGGCATATCATAAGCACATTTGCTAAAACCAAAGACAAAGAAAAAATCCTGCAAGCAGCTCAAGAAAAACAAAAAGTCACATACAGAGGAGAAACAATAAGACTAAGCTCTGATTATTCTGCAGAAACCATGCGGGCAACAAGGCAATGGGATGACGTATATAAAACCTTGAAAGAAAAAAATTGCCAACCAAGAATAATATGTCCTGCAAAACTTTCATTCAAATATGATGGTGAAAGTAGGACATTTCCAGATAAGCAGAAACTAAGGGAATATGTTAAAACCAAACCAAACTTACAAGAATTATTAAAAGGAGTCCTTTGGTCTGAGAACAAGCAACATCAGACCATAGCCTGAATCTAGGTCGCAAGATTATACCAGCCAGATACCAACCTAGGAAATGAACTGTCCAGGACTATCCAAAACCAAAACAATTGCAACAGGGAACCAGAGGTTAATCTATATATTACAATAACATCAGAACAATAAAAGAGGGAATAAACGGTATAGGTATAGAACTCTCTAATGGAGAGGAATGCAAGGTGATACCAAGTAATAATACACTGGTTCAAACCTAGGAAGATAAGGGTAAATTTCAAGGTAACCACAAAGACCGTTAACAAATATACTCATCAAAATAAAGAAGAAAAACATAAAGTCTCAATAAAAACAAAATCTACAAAAACAAAAGAAACCCACAAACAAAAGGAACTCAGCACAGGACATTATGCTGAGTGAAATAAGTCAATCACAAAAGGACAAATATTGTATGAGACCACTACTGTAAAAACTCATGAAAAGGTTTACATACAAAAAGAAACAATATTTGATGGTTATGAGGGAGGGGAAGGGTGGGGGTGGAAAAACAATAGACAATAGATAAGCGGTAACTTTGGTGAAGAGTAAGACAGTACACAATACTGGGGAAGCCAGCACAACCTGCACAAGACAAGGCCATAGTACCTCCATAGACACATCCAAACTCCCTGAGGGACCGAATTGCTGGACTGAGGGCTGTGGGGACCATGGTCTCAGGAAACATCTAGCTCAATTGGCATAACAGAGTTATGCCATCTAGGATACTCCATTGGTCTTACCCGTTTGGGAGCAAGGCAGAATGAAGAAAACTAAAGACACAAGGGAAAGATTAGTCCAAAGGACTAATGGACCACATCTACCACGGCCTCTACCAGACTGAATCCAGTACAATGAGATGATGCCTAGAAAGGCAGGAGGGAACAGGAGAGGTGGTAATAGGGAACCCAGGGTTGAGAAGGGAGACTATTGACACGTTGTGGGGTTGTTAACTAATGTCATACAACAACATGTGTACTAATTGATGAGAAACTAGTTCTGTAAACCTTCATCTAAAGTTCAATAAAAAATAAAAAAAATTATTACATGGACAAAGAGAACAGAACATGGTAGATTGAGTCTCAAATAATGTGAAGTAGTCATCATTCTGACCATGTTATTGATAATTAACGGTGTCACTGACTTTTTAGTTAGCATTTTCCCAACCAGAAACCTCCAGAAAAAGATATAGGAATCTTGGGTGACTCATGTCCCAAACTATATACTGCCTCAGTGATTCCAGTTAGACAAAAGGCAGGCCCTTTCTCCTAGACTCCTAGGTTAATTCTAGATTTTTGGAGGTAGAAAAAGAATGAGGAATGGGAGAGTCTACAAAAAGAAAACCATTTGCACTGGGTCATTTAGTCAATAAAAAGCAAACAAAAGATTCAATCTGGTTATCAGAAAGCAAAACTGTGAAGACACAGAGACAAAACCAAAACAAAATATTAGTGATAAGCAGCAGCCTAAGAGATTGGAGCTCTTAACATGCAAGTGAATAGAATTTGCATTTCAATTGTGCTTCACTTTTTTTTTTTTTATATGTGGCATATTCTTATCCATCACTCACACGTGGAAAGTACTGGCCTTGGCCACTGGTTAATTATTGGATCGTCATAACTGATTTCATGCTTACCAATCTTTTTTTTAGTAAGCTGCATTTGTTAGTGCTTTTATATTGTAACAGCAGCCTCCTGACAAATGCCTCTCCCATACTTGTCATTTTACAATGCAGTCTACCAAGAGAGGGAAAAAATCTCCTATGTAAAAGAAACTTGAAATATCTTACCACCTAGTCTCAAGAGTGACAGTTTTAAAATGGGGGGAGGATGTTTAACTGTCATTCGGATGCCATACAGGGTTATTAAGAGCCCTAAGGAAATACACAACTTCTTTTCTATATGTGTAACACCAGTGGCACCGGGTACCATCTTTTAAATAAGTATGCAGAATTAACAACCCAATCTTAGATGCATTTCAATGAATTCTGAGATTAGTTCTCTCTTCGACCTGATGAGTGTTATTTCTGAGTTCCTATAATTATACCTTTGAATTATGGTGTTAGTGAAGAATGTTGAATACGCCATGGACTGCCAGAAGAACGAACAAATCTGTCTTGGAAGAAGTACAACCAGAATGTTCCTTAGAAGCGAGAATGGTAAGATTTCATCCCACATATTTTGCTGGCATATAGAAACCCAACTGATTTTTGTTTGATGACCTTGTACCTGCAATTTTGCTAAATTCCTCTATTAGTTTTAGAAGTGTTCTTATGGACTCTTTGGGATTTTCTATATTTAGGATCACATCATCCACAAATAGAGAAAATTTTACTTCTTCTTTGATCCTGCTGTGTCTTAATGGATACATCATTATCACTTATTCCTAATATTAACAATACCAGTACAACCTGTACTGAAGTCTGCTCAATACTGTGTGAGTTGTGTGAAGGCTAGTACAGTGGCTGTCTTTTGTCTAGAATAGCCACAGTGCATAAAGCAGTGCCTGGAACCTAGAAAATACTTAATTAGTATTTGTGGAATGAATGGACACAATCCTTTGACATTCAGTATATGTCCTTGTTGGAAACCCTGGTGGCATAGTGGTTAAGAGCTCGGCTGCTAACCAAAAGGTTGGCAGTTCAAATTCACCTGGCACTCCTTGGAAACTCTATGGAGCAGTTCTACTCTGTTCTATAGGGTCGCTATGAGTTGGAATCAACTCAACAGCAACGGGTTTGGTTTTGGTTTTATGTCCTTGTTACAGGTTGAATTGTGTCCCCCCAAAATACATGTTGAATTCCTGGTCCTTTACCTGTAGATATGATCTTGTTTGGAAATAGAGTTTCCTATTATTACGTAAATGAGTTCATACCAGTATAGGGTGGGTCCTAAACCTAATCACTGCTGAGTTACAAAAAACAAACTTGTTACCATGATGGATTTTATTTGATTCCAACTCATGGCAATAAGGAATATAGACACCATGTGAGAACTGTCAACAAGCCAAAGAACTCCAAGAAACTAAGGAATGCCCGGAGCTACCAACAAGGAAGGCATGAACACGGCCAAGACCCTGATTTGTCTCCAAACTTTGAGAAAATAAAGTTCTGTTTCTCAAAGCCACCCACCTGTGGTAGTTGTGTTACAGCAGCACTAGTAGCTAAGACAGTCTCCTTCCCTTGGATCTAAACAGGCTGTGACTGTTTCAACCAACAGAGTTTGGCACATGTGATATCATGTGACTTTGAGGCTATGTCATAACAGGCCATATAGGTCCTGCTGGTTCCCTGGAAATGCTTGTCTCAGGATGCTTCCACTCAGAACTCTTCCTCCACGCTGTGAGAAGCCCAAGCCCAATGGAGAGGCCATCTAGGTGTTTCACTGACAGTCTCCGCTGAGCCCAGCCTTTGAGTCATCCCAGCCAGCCAACAGACATGTGAGTGAAGAAGCCTCTAGAAAATCACAGCCCCCAGCTGTTCAGGTTTTCCCAGTTGAGGCCCCAGACACCCTGGAGCAGAAGCCAGCCATACCCACATGTCCCTCTGAGTCCTGACCACAGAATCCATGAGCACAATGGGATGGGTGCTGTTCTCTGTCACTAAGTATGTGTTGTCTGCTACACAGCAGCGGCAACCAGAACAGCCGCTTTTACTCCCGTATTTCTCATCTTTGTAAGAATTCCATGAAGTGTTTCATTAACATTTTCTAGAGGGCTGAGTGGGGAGCGAGGTTCAGAGCAATGAGATGAATTGTCTAACATTGCCCAAGTGGAGCTTCCATTTAAACCTAAATCTTCCATCTCAAAAGCTGTGCATTGTTTGTAAGTTAGGCTGCCTTTCTATGGAGAAGAAGGGCAATCCACAACAAAATATCTCAGAAATATGTGTAACTGTGATGAAAGTTTCCTTGATGTAAAATTAGATATAGTCTCTAATCACCAGGTTTTCTGTGAGAAGGCTAAGAGGGCTTCATGCAGTTTTGCCACTTACTACCTCTGGGACAGGGATAATTTTTCCAGGCCCTGTTTTCTGGCCTGTGAACCATCACCCAGGACTCTTGGATATGTCATGGAATAACAGCTGCTTGGGGTTGCCTTTGAGAGTTTTCTGAAGATAAGAATGAGAAAAAAAAATAAAAGTAATAATGATGTTATCAGACATATTGCTTCCTGGCCAATTGACTAGTTTCATGAATGTAAAATGCTTACATTTTAGGGCACTTACAGTTTTCGAGGTGTTGCTACTACATTTTCTTGAGTGAAAGCAATTTGTAAATTATAAAGACCGATAACAGACAATATTGTTATTATTATACAGGGAGACAATGAAAGCCAAGGAGCATCAGTGTACCAGGGAACTGAAACGATGAAAGGGAGAAAAAGGAAGAAGGCATGCTAAGGGAATGGAGGGAATGTGGCTTTCCTTCTCTGTATCCCAGGCATCACAAACAGGGCTGGACACACACAAAAGCAGTTACTGTGGAGTTGATTCTTACTCATGGCAATCCCATGTGTGTCAGAACAGAACTGTGTTCCACAGGGTTTTCAATGACTGATGTTTTAGAAGTAGATTGCTGGGCTTTTTTCCCAAGCACCTCTGGGTGGACTCAAACCTCTAACCTTCCAGTTAGCAGCAGAGCACATGAGCCATTTGCACAACCTAGGGATTCCTTGCACCAGTCAAGGACTCCAAATTTCCAGAATGATTTCTGGATATTCTCTCCCAAACCTTCCAGTGAAATTTTTTTAAATCCCAGAATTGACAAGAACTGCAAACTCTTGGGGCAAATTTTCCTCCGAACTCTGCTACCTCTAGGTAAGAGTTCTAGAAAATTGCAATGAGGAGTAAAACAGTGAAAGCCTATCATCCTATTTCTGATGGCAAATGTGACTCTCCTCTTCATGAGCTAAACCTCAGAGAGGACACAAGTCTAGGAGTATCTAAGTAAGAAAACCCTCTGTAAGAGGGGTGGCTGGGACTCCACTCTGTGGTCTTAGTTCAAGGACTCCCTGTTTTTCTAAGCTGCAGGAGTTTAAAAAGTGCTGGGGTGACTCAGTCTGATTCTTTTTTCTTCTTGCACTGTAGCACATACAATGAACAGAACATGAGGTCAAGAGAAAAATAAAATAGAAACGCACTCTCTGTCTTTGGGACGAAACGGGAAAATAGAAGATCACGTTCTGAAGTGACCTCCACATCTCTCCAAGGAGCAAAATACAATGAAAGACCCAAGAAGTAGGCTTAGAGCCCACCTACTTGCATAGCTTCCGGGCTGATGTATTTTATTGTTTGAGTCTGGGGCGGGGCAAGTCACTTCAGAACATGATCTGCCATTTTCTGCTTTCCACGAAGTCTATAATAGAGTCAGGGTTTGGACTGTCTTCTTCATTAGACAAAGGAATTCTTTGTTGATTCTAAATCTTCACAGAGTTCTTACTATGTCCTCACACCATGCTAAGTTTCCTGACTGACCTGGTGCCCCAGATATACTTAGTGATCCAGAGATGCTGGTTATTTATTCTGGCTAGTCTATTCGCCGTGCTAGTCCCTCAGCTCAAACTGATGAAACAGACAGGCTCTGGCCTCGTGGAGCTCACAGTGTAATGTGCTGTGATGGCAGCGGTGGTGGCAGTACTGGGCGCTGAATGCAGCAGCACTAGAGACACAGGCAGGTAGCTCTCTGCTGTAGATTCATGGTCCCCTGCATAAAGTCGTTTCTGGGAAGCAGTTGCCCACACAGACCTGCATCTCCAGAGCCTTTGGCATCTACATGGGGTCATGCTAACCATGTCCTAGCCAAAGAATGGACAGAAGTGTTATACATGACTTCCAGGCCAGCACCATCAACCCCCCTGCATAATGATCCCTGCTGTCTCTCTTCCCCCTCTGTTGGCTGATGTCAATGCCTAGGTTGACTGTGGGAGCCACCTACAAAAGGAACAGCACCTCTGTCAGCCTGGGTTCCTGAATGACTCTGTGGAGCAAAGATCCTGCCCTCACTCCCTGCACCATCACTGATTGGAGTTTACATTAGTGAAAAATAAACTTCAATTCTATTCACTACATTTGGAATGTTTATTTGTTACCACTGCCAGCATTCTATTAACTACCAATACTATATTAGTCATTTTTTTTATTATTAATTCAACACATTTATTGAGAGATGACTGTTGGCTAGGCATAGTCCTAGGTACTGGAGACATCGCAGTTGGAGATGGAGAGAAAATAAACAGATACATAAACCAAAAAAACCAAACCCAGTGCCGTCGAGTCAATTCCGGCTCATAGCGACCCTATAGGACAGAGTAGAACTGCCCCATGGAGTTTCCAAGGAGGGCCTGGCAGATTCAAACTGCCAACCCTTTGGTTAGCAGCCGTAGCACTTGACCACTACACCACCACGGTTTCCAGATAGGTACATAAGATAATGTAAGTTGGAAAAATCAATGAAAAAAGAGTAACCATGAAGTATCTCCCAGGAGATGAATTTGACCTAATACCTGAAAAATAAAGAGGGGCCAGCCATGTAGCTATTTGGGGAAAGAGCACTGCAAGCTAAGGGAACAACAAATGCAAAGGTCCTGAGTTAGGAAATCATTTGGTACATTCCAGAAGCCAAGCAAAGGGGTGTGTGCTATACTCACTGTACCAGGATAACAGGCAGAAACTGAGAAGGCTGCTATATCAGGTGTGCTGTACCAGCTGTACCAGGATAACAGGCAGAAACCAAACAGCCACTACACCAGGTGTGCTGCATCAGGAGAGGAGACAGAAACTGAGACAGCCACTATGCCAGGTGTGTTATACCAGGTGTGCTATACCTGCTGTACCAGAAAAAGGCAGAAACCAAGACAGCCACTATACCAGGTGCGCTACACCAGGTATCTATACAAGCTGTACTAGGAAAACAGGCAGAAACCAAGACAGCCACTATACCAGGTGCGCTACACCAGGTATCTATACCAACTGTACTAGGAAAACAGGCAGAAACCAAGACAGCCACTATACCAGGTGTGCTGTACCAAGTGTGCTACGCCGGCTGTATCAGGGTAACAGGCAGAAACTGAGACAGTCTCTGGTGAACCAGGAGGTGGGTCACCCTTTTCAACCATCGCTCCAAGGTCTAGCACTGCTTTACTCCCAAAGCTTCCCTGCCTTCCTAGCACTCCCTGCTTCTGGCCACAGCTGCCCCTGCTAAGGGCTGCCTGACCACCAAGGGAATTCGTTTCAGCAGCAGCAAGCACACTTTTAGAACACGAACTACTTGGGAACATATGTTTCAATCAGTGAAACATTTTTAATTTCTTTCTTTTTTTTTTTTTTTGAACCGGGAAAAATGCTAGTAGTTTGAGTGTCTCCAAGAATCTTAACCTAAGGGTTTTTCAACTTCAGGAAATCAAGAACATATGAATTGCTAAGTATTTCTTTATAGAATAAAGAAATAAAAGACAGGGCAATAACAATAACCTTGCTATAGAGTGTTTTCTCTAGTAGGGAATAGGAAATTGCTATGGTTTCAATTCAGGAGCTAGGGACCACATTTGGTATGAACTCTGCTGCCCTTACATGAAATATGGAATTAATTTCTCTTATCAGTTGGAATATGTTGCTGTCTTACTCACAGTGAATTACCCTGGCTGAAAATATTTACCTTTTTTTTTTTTTTTCTCCTTCAGATTCACCTGTGTCAATAGCCTGGGGGATAAACTGTCTGATTCAGTTACAGCGAAAATCACTGTTGTTATTCGATGCCTGTTTTTTTCCAAGGGGACAAGAAAAAACATCCTGACCAATATCAAATCGTTTCTAAGAAAAGAAGAATGTATCATTTCACTAAAATTCTATCACACACTCCTATAAATAAGGCTTCTCTTAGTTAGGGTGGGAAAAGCTCCAGGAAACAATGTAGATGGAAAGGAGGAAATAAGGCAGGGGAAGTATTGAATAGCTTTAGATGTGACCTTACTGCTAGGGGCACAGAGAAAAAGAAGTTTTGACTTTCGAAGATCCCTTGCGGGAAAGAATAGTTAAGAAGAGTTGAAGAGAGGTAAGTGGAGTCAGGAAACTGAGTTCTGGTGTTGACTCCAACCTCAAGTGACATTGAGTATATTGCTATCACTCTGGGCCTCAGTTTCTTCATCAGTAAAATGGTTTGGGTTTGGTCTCTGCCAGCCCTAATGATCTATGGTTTTTCAATATGTTTACTGAACATCTACTATGTCCCTAGGACATCATAACTACTTGGGATATATGAGGGAGCAAATGATGCAAAGATTCCTGCCCTCTTGGAGCTAACGACCTTGATCTATGCAGTAAAAGATAAACTCAGTGGGCTAGGGGTGTTCAAACTCTGCACATTCCAAAGAAAGGGTTTGTCCTTGACCAATTCCTAGGAGATAACATATAAGTCTTTGGAATGTTCTCCCTTATAAGAGTGTCTTTTCATACATGGAAGCTTGGACCACACTGGGTAGTTTATGCTAACATATGATTTATGGTGAATGCCTGTTTTTTATTGCCTGAGGAACTGAATATGCTGTTTTAGTTTGATCTTGGGGTGTGGGGAGGAGACCTGAGATTGGGTCAGCCAGGTGGGTGTTCCATGCCTACATGACTGGCCTAAATAAAAACCCTGGATACCAAGGCTTGGGTGAGCTTCCCTGGTTGGCAATACTTCGTAGGTGTTACCACACATCACTGCTGGGAGGATTAAGCACTGCCCATATGAAGCCATTGGGAGAGGACAACTGGAAGCTTGTACCTGGTCTCTCCTGGATTTCAGCCTGTGCACCTTTTTTCCTTCGTTTATTTTAATCTGTATCTTTTCTGTGTAATAAACCATAACCATGGGCATAAATAGCTTTTCTGAGTTCTGTAAGTTTTTCTAACCAATTTTTGAACCTGAAAGTGGTCTTGGGGACCCCTACACATTAAACAATGTTTATGTGCCTACTATGTGCCTGGAGTCCCTGGGTGACTGCTAACCAAAAGGTTGGTGGTTCAAGTTGACCCAGAGCCACCTAAGAAGAAAAGTCTGGTGATCTATTTCTGAAAAATTAGCCATTGGAAGCCCTGTGGAGAACAATTCTACCCTGATACACATGAGTTCACCATGAGTAGGAGTCTACTCAACAATAGCAGATTACTGGACCACGTGCCTTACACCATCCTAAACACTTGGGACTCACGAGGAAGCATAAGAGGCAAATATTCTTGCCTTCTTGAAGCTTGTGATCTTGGCTATGTCTGTAGGTGATGTGTGGGGTCATGGTTCTCATATTCATTTCCTAACCATAGCTGTCCGGAATCAGCATTGACCATGAGTAAAATGAAAATTAATGATGTGTTGAGGAGGTCATATACATATATTGCCAGAGAGAGATAGATAGATGGAAAGGTGGGTAGTGTCTTAGGCTGGATTCTCTAGAGAAGCAAAACCAGTAAATTGTATAAATATATATAGAGAGAGAGATTTAGATTAAGGTAATGGCTCATGCAATTGTACAAGCTGGAACATCCCAAGTCTGTGGGTCAGGATAGAGGTTCTCCTGATACACATAGCCCAAGGGGCTAGTGAATCCAAGGTCGGCAGGTCAGACAGCAGGGCTCTTGCTCACAGGCTGCGAAGATCAATGAATTCCAAGATCGGGAGGCAAGACAGCAGGTAAGCTGATAGCTCAAGTCCCAAAAACTGGAGGTCAGATGAACAGCAGCCAGCTGCAGGATCCAGAACCAGCAAAAGCCCTGCTGTCTGACCTGCCATTCTTGGGTTTGCCAGGCCCTGCAGCTATGCAAATCAGGAGGAGCCTCTATCCTGACCCACCAACTTGGGATGTTCCAGTCTCTACAATCTCAGGATCCATTTCCTTTATATATATATATATATACACACACACACATATGCTTTATATATATATACGTATGCTTTGTATATATATACACATATGCTTTATGTATACATATGCTCTATTGGTTTTGCTTCTCCAGAGAACCCAGCCTAAGACATTTGGTACCGAGAGTGGCTCTAGAGAAGCAGAATTGTAAGGATGAGTCCTAAATTGGTTCTCAAGTCTGGTTAGTCTTAAAGATGTTGATGACTCTGCTTCCAGTGATAAAAAGGGCACTACTAATACATGGCATGAGGTGGCAATAGAAATGCACAAAATATCACCAACAATAGATCAGGTATTGGTGAAAAGTGAGTTTCTGGGTGTTTGTATGTTTAATGTGTTTCTACAGTTTTACATAATGAGAAGTCTAAGGAAGCTGGTTGGTTCATCCTACTTTCACTAAACAAAGTAGTGAAAGAAAGAGATGAGCTTGGGACTTCAGAGTCAAAGCGCAAGTGTCACATAAACGACCTCAAATTTTCCACTTGTATCTTGGAAGAAAGGCTTATTTCTTATAGTAACAGAGCTGATATTGCCAAAAACCAAATCCAGAGCCTTATCATAAGAGTGACTGAATTACAATGCCAACTCAATTTCCAACCTCGAGAGGTGTCTGAAGTTAAATGGAGGGGATTGATTGGGGAGAAATGAGATCCTGAAACTTGGGATGGGGAGCTCATACCACTAAGAAACAAAAGCCAGGAGAATAACATGTCCTTCGGACCGGGGGTCCCTGCACTGAGAAGCTCCTCAACTGAAGAAGGTTGATGACAAGGACCTTCTCCCAGAGCCAACAGAAAGAGAAAGCCTTCCCCGGAGTCGGCACACTGAATATAGACTTCCAGCCTCCTAGGTTGTGAGAGGATAAATTTCTCTTTGTGAAGTCATCCACTTGTGGCATTTCTGTTACAGCAGCACTAGAGAACTAAGAGACAGACAGACAGACAGATATGTAGACAGATAGACAGGTAGGTAGATAAGTAGGTAGACAGACAGACAGATACACAGACAGATAGATAGATAGGAAAAATAAAATTTAGTATGATCATGGACTGCAATAAAATCTGTCTTGTTCCACTGTGCTCCTCAGACCATTTCTAGAATGTGCCCAACTAGTGTTAATTCTAAGGGCCTTTACACACGAAATAGCAAACCATTGTTATAAAAAAAAAAAAAAAAGCAAACTAGAATCTGTTCAGATTGGTGCAGTTGGCCAAAATCATGCTCTAACAGGGAACAGTGGGAAAAAATCAGATGTTTAATTTGAGCAGTGGTTCTCAACTAAGAGTGATTTTTACCCCTCAGAGAACATTTGGCAATGACTGGAGATGTTTTTGTTGGTCACAACTTGGCTGTGCTTCTGGCATCTAATGGGTAGAAGCTAGGGATGATGCTAAACATCCTTCAATGTACTAGTCAGCCCCCCCCCCCCACACACACACACGCAATAAGGAATTATCCAGCCAAAAATGGCAATCATGCTGGGGTTGAAAAACCATGAATCAGAGCCAAGGAAGGCAGAGATCTATTTAATAAAATGAATAAAGTTCCTTTGACAACTATGCAAACATGGAATCAAGTGGTCCATAAGTTTTGTATTTCAGGAAGAAATTATACAACCACCTGACAGGTATACTATGGAGGAGACCCAAACCCTGAACTAAAAGTCATTTTGAACATGCACAGGAAGCCACATGGAATGGTCCATGAGTCTTCACTCAGTTTAAGGATGAAGAAACATAAAAATGTCACCTGACTTATATGTAATCTTGTGGCACTCTGGGAACAGAGTTAGAATTAAAACTTATAGCTATGGGATCTCACATGTCAACCAAAAAAATACTTCTTTGATCTCTCTCTTTTGGCAAATACTTATCTGAATGGGAAATAATAAAAATAATGTGATCATTGTTTATTATTATTATCTTCTATTTTTGAGCACTTCCTTAGAAACCCTGGTGGTGTAGTGGTTAAGAGCTATGGCTGCTAACCAAAAGGTCAGCAGTTGGAATTCGCCAGGCACTCCTTGGCAACCCTGTGTGGCAATTCTACTCTGTCCTATAAGTTTGCTATGAGTCCGAATCAACTCCACGGCAACGGGTTTGGTTTTTTGTTTGTTTGTTTGTTTGTTTGTTTGTTTTTTAATGTACCAAGCACTATACTAATCACTCTTCTCATAACCCTGTGAGCACAAATGAGAATGAAGTCACAAAAACAATCTTTGATGGTTACAAGGGAGAAGAGGGACAAGGAAAGGCTATCACTAACTAGATAATAGACAAGTGGTAACTTTGGTGAAGGGAAAGTCAACACACAATATCAGAGAAGTCAGCACAATTTCACAAAGGCAAAGTCATAGGCGTTTCCTAGACACACCCAAACATCTTGAGAGACCAAGTTATTGGGGCTGAGGGCTGGGGACCATGATCTCTGGGAACACCTAGGTCAACTGGCATAACATAGTTCATAAAGAAAATGTTCTACATCCTACTTTGATGGGGGTCTTAAAAGTTTGGGAGCAACCATCTAAGACACACCTATTGGCCCCATCCCATCCAGAGCAAAGGTGAATAAAGAAAACCTAAGACATAAGGAAAATACTAGTCCAAAGGAGTAATGGATCACATGAACCACAGCCTCTACCAGCCTGAGCCTAGGGGAACTAGACGGTGCCCAGTTACTACCACCAACTGCTTTGACAGAGATGGCAATAGAGGGTCCTAGACAAAGTGGGAGAAAAATGTAGAACAAAATCCAAAGCCACACACACACACACAAAAAGACCAGGCTTACTGGTCCGACAGAGACTGGAGGAATCACCAAGACTACGGCTCCCAGATACCCTACTAAGTCAGAACTGAAGCCACTCCCAAAGTCCACCTTTCAGCCAAAGGTTAGACAGGTCTATAAAACAAACAATAACACACAGGAGCAACGGGCTTCTTAGTTCAATCAAGTGTATGAGACCAAATGCACAACACGTGCCCAAAAGCAAAGACAAGAAGGCAGGAAGGGACAGGAAAACTGGACAAATGGACTTGGGGAACATGGGGTATAAAGGGAGAGGGGGAGAGTGCTGACACATTGTGGGGATTGCAACCAATGTTACAAAACAATTTGTGTATAAATTGTTGAGCGAGAAACTAATTTGTGCTGTAAACTTTCACCTAAAGCATAATTTAAAAAAAAAAAAAAAAAAGAATGAAGCCACAACAACCTCTGAGGCAGCTACTATTACTATCCCCATTTCTCAGATAAGGAAACTGAGGCTTCCTGAGGTTAAATAATTTGCCCAGGGTTGTGGAGCCAGAAGGTGGCAGAACTGGGATATGAGCCCAGTCTACATAACAACCAAGACCCTGTTCTCTTTCATGCTCCAGCTACACAAGAGAAAGGGAGCATCTGGAAGACCCTCTTATCAATGACCAAGCAAAGCATTAATGGTGCTGCTTGGACAGTGCAGTATATCTACATACTAGAAATTTCCTTTCCTTAAAAACCCCAGGTGATGAAACTTCACCACCCTTCATCCATCAACCCAAATCAGAGGACTCAATGGAAGTTACACTATGGGTCTCCATGGTCCTAAACTTCTTGCTATAAAATGGGGCAATGCCTGTCAATATGTGCAGCCTGTTGCCAAGTACTAAATAAGATAACGTTTATCAGCCAGGGGCCAACAGGAAACAGATTCAAGATTCACAGACAATTCAAGGAGGGTTTCTTTACAAAGGATTCATTACAAATCTCAAGAGAGAGTGCAGGGACCTGCGGATCACAAGAGTGAAGCTGTGCTGATGTCCAGGAACAAAGAGACAAAAGGAGCGAGTGGGTTTTATAACAGGGAGCAGACAGAGCTGTGTAGAAGCAGGCCCCCTTGGGAGGACCAGGGACTCTGTGTCACAGGTGACCACACTGGGAGGGAGAGAGTCAGGGAAAGGACACCCACCTTACTCTCTTGCCTCCCCCATCCCATCTCCGGTTGAGGTTCCTGTTGACTGGACTCAATCAGAGACCACAGGATTGGGAGTCCAGTGATGTATTTCCCACAGGTTACCTCCCAGAGGTGGAGAAAAGAAAGGGGAAGATTGGAGGGTGGAGAGTGTAGGGAATGGAATATAATGGAGTAATAAAACACATAAAGAATGTGCAACTTCACAGGGATTAGAAAGGAAACCTTTTTTAAAGATGGTATTTTTCACATCAAATTGGGAAGCAGTATTTTTAAGATGGAAGTCCTTGGGTCATGCAAATGGTTAACGTAGTTGGCTGCTAATCAAAAGTTTAGAGGTTTGAGTGCATCCAGAAGTGCCTGGCAATCTACTTCCTAAAAAACAGCCACTGAAAACCTTATCGAATATGGTCCTGCTCTAACACACATAGGGCCGCAGTGACTTAGAGTCAACTCGACGGCAAATATTTGTTGTTATTGTTGTTGTTAAATATCAAGTGTTAAGAGTGTTTGATGAAAAAGATATACTCATTACAGCTGATTGAAGTAAGGTTGTTCACTGTTTTTGGAAGGCCATTTTGGAGAAAGTAGCAAGAAGTGTTAAAATATCCTTCCCTTTGACTCAGTATTTCCATTGCTATACCTGCAGACATTTATGTACTAGAATATTCATTTTAGCACTATTTATGATAGTAAAAAGTTGGAAAATTAAATGTCCAACAATGGGGACCTAGGTAAAATAAATTATGGTACAATCCTATAATAGAAAACTCTACAACCATTGAAAACCATAAAGCATGTAGTATATAAAAGTAATGGCGACAAGTTATAAAATCTGTGGAACTCAGTGCCAAGAACATGTTGTGCCTGTGTTCCTGGGAGTATATTTGGATTAAGACAGGAAAGGAGTACACTAAAAATCAACATGATTACTTCTGGATGTGGGGTTGTGGGTGATTCTTACTATCTATCCTCTGTTAGCTGAGGGAATAGGAACAGAAGAAAATAAACAACTGATATTACTACACCTCAAATCAGCAACGAAATCAAGGTTTTAAATTTCAGATGGAATCAATACTCCATTTCCTAATGCCCCTGAGTTCTATCAGAGACCCCCAAACAGGGAAGGGAATAGGGAATGCTACTGTAGTCCTTTTCTCTGGGCAGGAAACTTGAGATTCTAAAAATTAATAAAAATTACAAGTCAAGTATCTATTATTTCTTAATGTGGTGATTTAAATCAAGCTTTAGTAGCTTTGAACAATAAACCCTAAAATGAAAGGCTCTATTAAAATGCAAGCCTCCCTGTTGTCAGTAAGTGACTCCTTTTACTGTTTGCTGGTCCCAAAAGATGCAGCAACAGTTTCCTAGAGACAAGAAAACCTTTGAGATTTGGGCCAGAAAAGGGCTTGATATTTTTACAGCGCTTTACTGTTTACCAAACTCTATGACATATGCTGTTTCCTATGCGTTATGCCACAGTCATTTCCAAGTTTAAATGGAAGGAGCTACGCAAAGCCCCTAGCAGAATTCCTGTCATATAGATGATTATTTCTAAGCTCCTCAACAACCCGGTGGGCCAATGCCACTGTTCTAATTTTGTAGATGAGGAAAGTGAGGCTCACAGAGGTGAAGTTTCTTCTTAAGGTCACACAGTGGATGATGACTTGAACCCAAGGATCCTAAGGCATTTCCCTGTACAAGTTTCTCCCCAGGTGGCTTAGTATGCTGGAGTCAAAGCAAGGCCAGGGAGCCTCCTGTGAAACAGAGATGCTCTTACCCAGCTTTCCAGGAAGGGAATATGAGTAAGAGTATTAAACTGGGCATATGCGTTGGCTCTGAATTTCATCTCTCAAAATTTATCCCATGGGAATCATCAAAGAGGCACACAACTGTGTATGTACAGTGAGATTTATTACCAAGTTATTTGTAACAGCAAAACAGCCGGAAACAATCTAAACATTCAAAAGTAAGAGAACAGTAAACCAAAGAAGGAGTCCATGAGTGGTGCAAACAGATAACATGCTCATCTCCTACCTGAAAGATTATTGGTTTGAATCCATCAGAGGCAGCTTGGAAGAAAAGCACAGAGAGAGGCGGAGCCAAGATCCAAGATGGCAGAATAGACAGATGCTTCCGGCGAGCCCTCTTTACAACAAAGACCCGAAAAAAACAAGTGAAATGAGTATATTTGTGACAAGGTGGGAGCCCTGAGCTTCAAAGGCAAGCTTAGAAAATGAACTGAGGGGCAGTGGGAGGAAGAGACCATTCAGGAGCGTAGAGGAATTACCAGACCTGAATTGCGGGGAGCCCTCAGGCACCATTCCCAGAGCTGCAGTGGCGGGCCAGTACTAGCATTCGGCCGCAGTTTCCTCAGGGAGAAGCAGCCAGCCACACACCCTACTCACACCTCTGGAACCTGAAAAGAACAGCACTCTCGGCAAAAGCTAAGTACTTGCATATATTTTACTGTGCCCTCCCACCCTCACCCCCAAGCCATCTTCAGCAGCTGAATTCCCTGGGCCTGAGATAGGCCCTGTTGAGCACCTAGGGCCATCCTCCCAGCCTTGGGGAAGGAAAAAAACTTGCAACTGGGGGAAAAGATAATTTCTCAGCTCCACTAATCAGTGGAGCTCAGGTCAGAAGCAGCTCCTGCCTAAGCATAAATGGTCTGTGGAATTTGAGCACCTTTCCCTTCTGCATGGACCTGCATGCGCCTATTTTGGGAGAATAGGCCCTTGTTGGCAGACTCCAACCGTTTCAGCTACGCGATGGAGAGGTCGGTGTTTGATGTTTGACACTGCTTTGCCTATTAAACAAGGTCCTCACCTACCCACATCAGGGACCTAAGGACTGGTACCTCCACTCAGGTCACCCAGCACCCATGACAAGGGTCCAAGCATAACTGGTACCTCCCAGTCCTTACAACCAAAAACTTTGGGTGCCCATGGTCTGTCTGCAGAGCCCACCCACCTGCACCCTCTAGGGAATGGGGATGCACTTTCCTTAGAGACACTCAGGGGTCAGTGCTGAGTCCCCGCCTTGTTCAGAGCGTGACCCTCTGCTGCAATCAAATACTGGTACATACACCAATCATCCCTGCCCCTCTAAGACTGTAGGACAGACCTGTACCACACACTTGATGATCAGCTACCTGGACACCCAAGCTGAATTCACACAAGAAAAGTGAATGGACTCGTGGACTGATATACCTCATAACAGCTCTAGCCACCTGGGGACAGGACGTCAGAGCTCCAAAGGTGAAAATAATCAAGCTAGCTTACTCCAACAACCCATTTGGATATATGAAAAAAAAAAAAAAAAGCCAGAAGCTATGACACAGTAAGCAAGCATAAACTAATACAATAATTTATAGATGGCTCGGAGACAACAGTCAATATCAAGTCACATAAAGAAACAGACTGTGATCACCTCAACAAGCTCTCAAAACAAAGAATCCAGGGATCTTTTAGATGAAAGTGCATTCCTGGAATTACCAGAGCCAGCATACAAAAGTTTAACATACAGAACCCTTCAAGACATCAGGAAGGAAATGAGGCAATATGCAGAACGAGCCAAGGAGCACACAGATAAAGCAATTGAAGAAATTAGAAAGATTATTCAGGAGCATAATGAAAAATTTAATAAGCTGGAAAAATTCATAGACTGAGAGCAATCAGAAATTCAGAAGATTAACAATAAAACTACAGAAGTGGAGAACTCAATAGAACGTCAGAGGAGCAGAATTGAGCAAGTAGAAACCAGAATTTCTGAACTCGAACATAAATCACTTGGCACTAACATATTTGAAGAAAAATCAGATAATAGAATTTTAAAAAATGAAGAAACCTTAAGAATCTTGTGGGAATCTATCAACAGAAATAACCTACCAGTGATTGGAATACCAGAACAGGGAGGGATAACAGAAAATACAGAGAGAATTGTTGAAGATTTGTTGGCAGAAAACTTCCATGATATCATGAAAGATTAGAAGATAATTCTATCCAAGATGCTCATTGAACTCCACATAAGGTAGACCTTAAAAGAAAGTCACCAAGACATATTTTAATCAAACTTGCCAAAACCAAAGAGAGAGTTTTTTTTTATTTTTTTTTAGGGATAAATGAAAAGTCACCTACAAAGGAGAGCTAATAAGAATAAGCTTGGACTATTTGGCAGAAACCATGCAGACAAGAAGGCAATGGGGTGACATATTTAAAAAATTGAAGGAAAAAAATTGCCAATCAAGAATCATATATCCAGCAAAACTGTCTCTTAAATATGAAGCTGAAATTTGGACATTTTCAGATAAACAGAAGTTTAGGGAATTCGTAAAAACCAAATCAAAAATACAAGAAATACTAAAGGGAGTTCTTTGGTTAGAAAATAAATAATACCAGGTATCAACCCAAGACTAGAACACTGGGCAGATCAATCAGAAGTCAACCCAGAAAGGGAAATCAAAAAAACAAAGCAAGATTATTAAAAATAAAAAAAGCTCAAAACAGGCTAACAGCAATGGTACTATATAAAAGAAGACAACACTAAAACAATAAAGAGGGAAAAGGAAATGTAATCCTAGATCTTCCATATAGAGAGGAAGATAAGGCGAGATGAAGAAATAAAAGTTCATTTTAAATTTAGAAAAATAGGGGTAAATAATAAGGTAACCACAAAGGAGACAAACTATCCTACTCATCAAAATAAAACACAAGAAAAAAATAGAGACTCAGCAGAAACAAAATCAACAACAAATATGAGGAAAGGACAATATATAAAGATAATCTACTCAGCACATAAAATTAACTGGGAAAAGGAAACTGTTAACAACACACAAAAAAAGACATCAAAATAATAGCACTAAATTCATACCTATCCATAATTACCCTGAATGTAAATGGACTAAACGCACCAATAAAGAGACAGAGAGTGGCAGAATGGGTTAAAAAACAAGACCCACCTATAGGATGCCTACAAGAGACACAGCTTAGACTTAGAGACACAAACAAACTAAAACTCAAAGGATGGAAAAAATATATATCAAGGAAACAACAATCAAAAAAGAGCAGGAGTGGCAATATTAATTTCCGACAAAAATAGACTTTAAAGTTAAATCCATCAGAAAGGATAAGGAAGCACACTATATAATGATTAAAGGGACAAAGCAACAAAAAGATATAACCATATTAAATATTTATGCACCCAATGACAGGGCTGGAAGATACATAAAACAAACTCTATCAGCATTGAAAAGTGAGATAGACAGCTCCACAATAATAGTAGGAGGCTTCAACACACCACTTTTGGTGAAGGACAGGACATCCAGAAAGAAGCTCAATAAAGACACGGAAGATCTAAATGCCACAGTCAACCAACCTGACATCATAGACGTATATAGAACACTCCACGCAACAGCAGCCAAGTATACTTTCTTTTCTAGTGCACTTGGAACATTCTCTAGAATAGACCACATATTAGGTCATAAAGCAAGCCTTAGCAGAACCGAAAACATCGAAATATTACAAAGCATCTTCTCTGGCCATAAGGCCATAAAAGTTGAAATCAATAACAGAAAAAGCAGGAAAAAAAATCAAACACTTGGAAACTGAACAATACCCAGCTCAAAAAAGACTGGATTATAGAAGACATTAAGGATGGAATAAAGAAATTTAGAGAATCCAATGAGAATGAAAACACTTCCTATCAGAACCTATGGGACACAGCAAAAACAGTGCTCAGAGGTCAATTTATATCAATAAATGCACATATACAAAAAGAAGAAAGGGCCAAAATCAAAGAATTACCCTACAACTTGGACAAATAGACAGCAACAAAGGAAACCCTCAGGTACCAGAAGAAAACAAACGATAAAAATTAGAGCAGAACTAAATGAAATAGAAAACAGAAAAACAACTGAAAGAATTAACAAGACCAAAAGCTGGTTCTTTGACAAAATCAACAAATTGATAAACCATTGGCCAAACTGACAAAAGAAAAACAGGAGAGGAAGCAAATACTCCAAATAAGAAATGAGATGGGCGCTATTACAACAGACATAGCTGAAATTAAAAGAATCATATCAGATTACTATGAAACATTGTACTCTAACAAATTTGAATATCTAGAAGAAATGGATGATTTCCTAGAAACACACTACCTACCTAAACTAACACAAACAGAGGCAGAACAACTAAATAGACCTATAACAAACGAAGAGATTGAAAAGGTAATTACAAAAAACTCCCAACAAAAAAAGCCCTGGCCTGGATGACTTCACTGCAGAGCCAAACTGTCAGAGAAGAATTAACACCACTACTACTAAAGGTATTTCAAAGTACAGAAAAGGATGGAATACTCCCAAACTCATTCTATGAAGCCAGCTTATCCCTGATACCAAAACCAGGTTAAGATACCACGAAAAAAGAAAATTACAGACCTATATCCCTCATGAACTTAGATGCAAAAACCCTCAACAAATTTCTACCCAAAAGAATTCAACAACATATCAAAAAAATAATTCACCATGACCAAGTGGGATTCATACCAGGTATGCAGGGATGGTTCAACATTAGAAAAACAATTATATAATCCATCACATAAATTAAACAAAAGACAATAATCACATAATTTTATCAATAGATGCAGAAAAGGCATTTGACAAAATCCAACACCCATTCATGATAAAAACTCTCAGCAAACTAGGAATAGAAGGAAAATTCCTCAGCATAATAAGAGGCATTTATACAAAGCCAACAGCCAACATCATCCTAAATGGAGAAAGCCTGAAACCATTCCCCTTTAGAACGGGAACCAGACAAGGATGCTCTTTATATCCGCTCTTAATCAACATTGTTCTGGAGGTCTTAGCCAGAGCAATTAGGCTAGACAAAGAAATAAAGGGCATCCAGATTGGCAAGGAAGAAGTCAAAGTATCTCTATTTGCAGACGACATGATCTTATACACAGAAAACCCTAAGGAATCCTCCAGAAAACTACTGAAACTAATAGAAGAGTTCAGCAGAGTATCAGGATACAAGATAAACATACAAAAATCAGTTGGATTCCTCTACACCAACAAAAAGAACATCAAAGAGGAAATCACCAAATCAATACCATTTACAATAGCCCCCATGAAAATAAAATACTTAGGAACAAATCTTACCAGGGATGTAAAAGGCTTATACAAAGAAAACTACAATACACTTCTGCAAGAAACCAAGAGAGACCTACATAAGTGGAAAAACATACCTTACTCATGGATAGGAAGACTTAACATCATAAAAATGTCTATTCTACCAAAAACGATCTATAGATTTAATGCCATTCTGATCCAAATTCCAACAACATTCTTTAATGAGATGGAGAAACAAATCACTAACTTCAGATGGAAGGGAAAGAGGCCCTGGAAAAGTAAAGCATTACTGAAAAAGAAGAACAAAATTGAAGGCCTTACTCTACCTGATTTTAGAACCTGTTATACCGCCACAGTAGTCAAAACCTGGTACTGGTACAACAACAGATACACTGATGGAACAGAATTGAGAATCCAGACATAAATCTATCCACATATGAGCAGTTGACATTTGACAAAGGCCCCAAAACAGTTAAGTGGGGAAAAGACAGTCTTTTTAACAAATGGTGCTGGCATAACTAGGCATCCATCTGCAAAAAAAATGAAACAAGACCCATTCCTCATTCCATGCACAAAAATGAGCTCAAAATGGATCAAAGACCTGAATATAAAATCTAAAATGATAAAGATCATGGAAGAAAAAATAGGGACAATGTTAGGAGCCCTAATACATGGCATAAACAGTATACAAAACATTATTAAGAATGCAGAAGAAAAACTAGATAACTGGGAGCTCCTAAAAATCAAACACCTATGCTCATCCTAAGACTTCACCAAAAAAGTAAAAAGACCACCTACAGACTGGGAAAAAGTTTTTAGCCGTGACATTTCTGATCAGCGCCTGATCTCTAAAATCTACATGATACTGCAAAAACTGAGCTACAAAAACACAAATAACCCAATTAAAAAATGGGCAAAAGTTATGAACAGACACTTCACTAAAGAAGACATTCAGGTAGCTAACAGGTACATGTGGAAATGCTCATGATCATTAGTCATTAGAGAAATGCAAATCAAAACTACAACGAGATTTCAGCTCACTCCAACAAGGCTGGCATTAATCCAAAAAACACAAAATAATAAATGTCGGAGAGGATGTGGAGAGATTGGAACACTTCTACACTGCTGGTGTGAATGTAAAATGGTACAACCACTTTGGAAATCAATTTGGTGCTTCCTTGAAATGCTAGAAATAGCACTACCATACTATCCAGCAATCCCATTCCTTGGAATATATCCTAAAGAAATAAGAGCCTTAATACGAACAGATACATGCACATCCATGTTTATTGCAGCACTGTTTACCATAGCAAAAAGATGGAAAAAACCAAGGTGCCCATCAACAGATGAATGGATAAATAAATTATGGTATACTCACACAATGGAATACTACACATCGATAAAGAACAGTGAGGAATCTGTGAAACATTTCATAGCATGGAGGAACCTGGAAGCCATTATGCAAGAGTGAAATTAGTCAGTTGCAAAAGGACAAATACTGTATAAGACCATTATTATAAGAACTTGAGAAATAGTTTAAACTGAGAAGAAAACATTCTTTTATGTTTACAAGAGGGGAGAGGGAGGAAGGCTGGGAGAGGGGTATTCACTAATTAGATATTAGATAAGAACTACTTTAGGTGAAGGGAAAGACAGCACACAATACAGACGATGTCAGCACAACTGTACTAAACCAAAAGCAAAATAGTTTCCTGAATAAACTGAATGCTTTGAAGGCCAGCATAGCCGGGGCAGGGGTTTGGGAACCATGGTTTCAGGGGACATCTAAGTCAATTGGCATAATAAAATCTATTATGAAAACACTCCGCATCCCACTTTGAAGTGTGGTGTCTGGGGTCTTAAATGCTAGCAAGTGGCCATCTAAGATGCGTTAATGAGTCTCGACCCACCTGGAGCAAAGAAGAATGAAGAACATCAAGGGCACAAGGTAATTACGAGCCCAAGAGACAGAAAGGGCCACATGAACCAGAGACTACATCAGCCTAAGACCAGAAGAACTAGATGGTGCCCGGCTACAACCGATGACTGCCCTGACAGGGAACACAACAGAGAAACCCTGAGGGAGCAGGAGGGCAGTGGGATGCAGACCCCAAATTCTCATAAAAAGACCAGACTTAATGGTCTGGCTGAGACTGGAAGGACCCCGGTGGTCATGGCCCCCAGACCTTCTGTTGGCCCAGGACAGGAACCATTCCCGAAGCCAACTCTTCAGACATGGATTGGACTGGACCATGGGTTGGAGAGGGATGCTGGTGAGGAGTGAGCTTCTTGGATCAGGTGGACACTTGAGACTATGTTGGCATCTCCTGCCTGGAGGGGAGATGAGAGGGTGGAGGGGGTTAGAAGCTGGTGAAGTGGACACGAAAAGAGAGGGTGGAAGGGGGGAGTGGGCTGTCTCATTAGGGGGAGAGTAATTGGGAGTATGTAGCAAGGTTTATGTAAGTTTTTATGTGAGAGACTGACTTGATTTATACACTTGCACTTAAAAGACATTGAAAATTATTTAAAAGAAAGAAAGAAAAGCCCAGTGATCTACTTCCAAAAAATCGGCCACTGGAAACACTATGGAGCACATTTCTACTCTGACACATATGGGATCTCTATGAGTTTGTATCGACTCAATGGTAATTGGTTAAGCTAAAGGATGGTTGAACCGTGTAACAGAATGCTATGTAGCACCTAAAGTGCTTTCTGGGTATGTTCAATGGCATGAGAAAATGCTCACAATGAAAAGGAAAATAAATAAATAAATAACAACTATGATACATTATAATCCACAGTATTAAATAATGAAGGTTTCAAGGGGGAATGACTGTTTCCTGCAATGCATATAACAGGTTCTAAGTAAATACTGGAAGAACTTTTTTCTTTACTTAAAACAACTTAAAACCAAAACCAAATCAAACCCATTGCCATCGAGTCAATTCGGACTCATAGCAACCCTATAGGACAGAGTAGAACTGCCCCATAGAGTTTCCAAGGAGCACCTGGCGGATTCGAACTGCCAACCTTTTGGTTAGCAGCCATAGCACTTAACCATTACGCCACCCTTCTGACCTATCTGCAAAGTGCCTCTATCAAAACTCCGTTGACGAGACTACATTTTAGAAATAATGCTGTCCCTGATCACAACTGTAATACATGCCTAAAGCAGAAAACTTGAGAAAACAGAAAAACAGAAAGGAAACAACAGCACCAATAAATCTGATATTTGCCCTACCCAACCTCTGCTCCCATGATAACCACCCAACACTTTTGTCCAGAACCCTCCCATTTTTCTCCCAAGGTATAGTTGCTCTTGACCATGTCGCTCCTGACCAATACGTGTGTCCTCTTCTCTCTTTTGACATTCAAGAATGAACTGAAATTACAAAATAAACCCTGCCAAGCACCAAAACTATTGGCCAGGCTTCTCTTCTCCAAGCATTATGTAGGTAGCTCTTTTTGGTCAATGGATGAATACGCAAAAGGAATCAGTCTGAACTAATGAATGCATGGCTGAATAAATGTTTCCTGGCCTGAAGGAGTATGAGGCTGTCTGCAAAGCTGCTTTCTGGCCAATAAACAATTAACAGCAAAGCAACACAGGCAGTTAGGTGAGGTCTGCTCTGTCTCGCACAAGAATATCTGAACTATCGTTGACAACGCACAGTTTGGTAAGCACAATTCACTTTTAGTAATGCTTAACTTCCTTTTGCCTGATGAATTTTAAACTATTTGGCTTGTAACTGTTCAAGTTGAAACAGGCAGCAGGGAAGAGGAAAAATATCTGGAAACGAGGCCTAATTTTCTTCTCCTTCTGAAAGGCGCTCTGCCTTTGAGCTGCTGAAGGTATTCCTGGGTCCTCTGATCTGGCCAGGGATTTCTCTATTGTACCTCACTGCCTCCTGTATGCAAGGACTAGGACACTTACAGACAGAGTTATCACCCTGTGGTCATTTCCATTCCACTGGCACCAGTCATTCTTCTCTCACTCACAAGGATCAAAATATGAAGAACATGGAATCCTGGGGCCATTTTGTTCATAGTCTTACCTAAGAATAAAATGGCAGAGTTGCTGAGGAAAGGCATGATCTCCCTTTCGCAAACTCAGTGTTACTTTAAGAGGCAGACATTCCTTAATCATTATCACACTGATTACATTAAGGATTTAACAATAAGCATTATTTCACTATTCAATAAATATATATTAAATACCTACCATCCCTGGGTGACAAGCACTGTTAAGCACTAATAACCAAAAGTTTAGCAGATCAAAACCACCCAGAGGCACCTCAGAAGACAGGCCTGGCAATCCAAAAGGTCACAGCCTCGAAAACCCTATGGAGGCCAGTTCTACTTTGCACACATGGAGTCATCAGTAGTCAGAATTGACTCGATGGCAACTGGTTTTTGGTTTGGTTTGGACCATATGAAGCCCTGTGCAATGAGTTGGGGATATAACAGGAAATAAGACAGATAAGATTCCTATCCTCATAGACCCACAGCCCAGTAGAGGAACAATAATATGATAAAGGAAATGATCAGGATTATCTGATAGAAAACAGTAGGACAGACACTGAGTTGCCAAGGAAGACCTGCTTCCTAGATCCTTCTTCCAGGAAGGTGTTGGTGCCCCAGATGCTGGGAGTGCTGTCGGCATGGCTTTCAACTGTCAGCCCTCCCAAGGACTGCCTCGGCTACAGAGTCACCTCCCCAAGGGCAAATCCTTCCCAGGAGAAGAAGGACCCACATTCAATACTGATCAATGAAGTAGTATAAACGCCTGGCCATCTTGCCCAGCTGGAGACAACTCTGAAGGACCATTCCAGCTGCAGAGCTCCTGTGTGGTCAGCCAAGGCTGTCGTCCAGCCTGCATCGATCAACATCTCTCTGTTGCTGCATCCCCTCCCTGCTCTCTTCCCCTCCCTTCCATAGGTTTTGAGCTCAAGGACCCTCCATGAAGAATATCCTTCATATTACTGTTTTACCCAAATAACGCTTTTCTTCTAGATTTGTTTGCCAACTGCTTACCGCCCCCATGAGGTATTGCCACTGTGCCAATGTTTTTTACATGTTGCTGTAAAAAAAAAAAAAAAAATTAGCATAGCGTGTTTACAAAAATACCTTGCAAGGGGAGGGAGCAGTTAGCAAAGAAATGTGAATTACCTACATTTGCAAAAAAAGAAGTGAATTATTTGCTTAGAAATATGGTGAGTCCCATCTTAGTGTCAGCTTCCTGGGAAATACGGACAAGTTGACACTTAAAGTATGAGGAGGAGTCAGCAATGCCAAGAGCCAAAGGAAGCCATCCAGGCTGGGGGGACATATGGTGCCAAATCACTGAGGCATGAGTGAGTTAGCATATTTAAGGACCAGAGAGATGTCTGGTGTGGTTGGGACATAATAAGCAAATCGAATGTGTTGGGCGATGGCATTAGAGGAGCAGGCAGGAGCCAGACCATAGAGGGCTGTGTAGACATGTAATGAAGGGCTGTAAGCCAAAGAGGGTCAAGGTACAATATCTATTTTTAGGTGATGACTCTACTGCCTTGCTCTATACATGGCTGTTGAAAACACTGGAAACACCAAAACAAAACCCATTGACATCAAGTTGATTCCAACTCACAGTGACCCTGGCTGTGTTACAGAGTAGAACTGTGCTCCATAGGATTTTCCTGGCTATAATCTTAATGGAAGCAGATCACCAAGCTTTTCTTCCATGGTACTGCTGGGTGAGTTCAAACCACCAATCTTTAAATAAGTAGTCGAGCGCAAGGCATTTGCACCAGCTAGGGACTACTGGGAACACAGAAACATAAGATCATTATTTCAGCTGTCCTGATACATGAAATTGGACAGATAGCAATTATGTCTTTAAGATTTGTTCAAAAGATAACTTTATAGTGCAAGGAGAGGGAAAATGTCTAGCATCTAATGAGTACCTACTGCATGCTTCCACTACCTGTCTGTCAGTTTGTTGTACTGTGATGGCTTGCACGCTGCTGTGATACTGGAAGCTATGGTACCGGTATTTCAAATACCACCAGGGTCTCCCATGGTGGACAGGTTTCAAAGGAGCATTCAGATAAAGACAGATTAGGAAGAAAGGGCTGGAAATCTATTTCCAAAAATCAGCTAGTGAAAGCCCTATGAATCACAACAGAATATTGTCTGACATAGAGTTGGCAGATGAACCTCCTAAGTTGGAAGGCACTCAAAATACACAGGAGCCTCAACAATGGACTCAAGTATGACATCAATCATGAAGATGGTGCAGGATTGGTGAACATTTTGTTCTGTTGTACATGGGGTCACCGTGAGTCAGAGCCAACTCAACAGCAAAAACAACATAGACTTAGCCCTAACAACTCCTTCAAAGCATGCAGGATTACCTTCATGTAGCGGGAGGTAGCAGTCAGTGGGGGCCAAAAGAATGCAAGGAAGTAGTCAAAGAAATTCATACAAATAAACAAATATCCAAGATGTGAATCCAGGTCTCTTGGCTCCACAATGAATGACTTCTTTCTAAGTACCCCTCCCCCGTGATGTACTATGAGGCCAACGATGATCCTCAGGCATTTAAATGATCAATTGCAACAGTTATACAGAATCCTTCATCCTATCAACATCTGAACTTCCATCAAAAAATCATCCATCTTGTGTAGAAAAGGAGAAAGCAAATGCCGCTGATTATACTCAAACACTGTTTTATGTCCTGAAGAATTCCTGGCAATGCCCATCAGCTTCCCTTCCAGCAAATCCGCATCTCAGCTCTCCCAGGAGAAGGGCTTCCTTCACCTTGGGGTTGCTCACTGCAGGCACATTGGGTACAAGACTCCAATTACCAGCCAATGTTGGCTGTTAAATGTGTCCTGAAATTCTATCCATCGTAATTCAGTGTAAGTGGCTGAACTTTGAAGAACATCTCCCCCTGCTTTGCCTTGATCAGGAACAAGATAGCAATGCAAATGCCTGCAATTGAAGGGCTTTTATAATGTGGTGATGTGAAGGTCAGGAGAATGTAGCTTGCTCCCTCTTGCCTCCCTCCAAGGCTTGCACAATGAAGATTTCTAACACAAATAATGTAAAAGGGCAAAGGCAAGATGAATGTCCCTTCTTCTTAAGCACTTCTGGGAAAAACCAAGGTCACTGATGCATTGTATCATTTCAGGGAGTGAGAGTCCTTCATAAACATGAAAGGGAGAAACAGGAGAATTCCGGGCCCGCCTCCACCCGATGCAGCCCAGTCAATGCGTGCTCTTTTCTTTATTAGATAATATCACTCCTCCCATGTTCCTGGTTCTGTTGTCTTTTGAAAAGAACTGCTCCTAAAATTGTGAGCATGCCACCCGGGAAGCAGAAGAAAGACCTTGTGGCCATTGCATTGTTTCAAATCATATTAAGATCACCATTTACTACTTATGAAAAAAAAAAAAAAACTTGAAGCAGCTTAAGGTAGAATATAGAAAAAAAATACACAGAGGCAAATCCACGAAATCTTAAAATCAAAGTAAAAAAGGCAAGAACCGAGAAAAATATTCAACGCTTTGAGATTTTCTGAATATCTTTTCAAAAGTGAGTAGATTATTTCCTACTGGGCATTTCTTCCTGGGCTGTGCTGCTCGTGTAGGAGTATGCATGTTTTATTTGATACACTGTTTAAATTTAGTGCATTGTACATCCAGAAGAATATAATCAATGGAATATAGACGAAGTTTCACAAAGTGAACACACTCAGGCTACCACCAAGCGCATCAAGAATTTGAATGTTGCCCAGCACCCAGAAGCTGCTCTTGCTCCTCCTAGTCCCTACCCTCCCCCACTTCTTCCCTGACTAACTGCCTGTTTTTGAATTTTACATAAATGAAATCACACAGCATGCGCTCTTTTGTGTTTGAATTCTTCTGCTCAACACAGCGTTTATGTGATTCATGTTGTTGCATGTAACAATAGTTCATGTTCATCACCATATCATGTTCCCCTGGGTGCTGCAAGTGGTTTGCACTTGGCTGCTAACCAAAAGGTTGGTGGTTAGAATCCATCCAACATCACTGTGGAAGAAAGGCCTGGAAATATGCTTCCATTAAGATTATAGCCAAGAAAATCTTATGGGGCAGTTCTACCCTGTAACATATGGGGTTGCCATAAGCCAGAATTGACTCCACACAGGATTGGGTTTTTTTGTTTTGGGGGTGTTGTTTTGATATGAATATACAATATTTACTTTTCTATGGATATACACTTGAGTTTTTTCAGTTCCTGGCTATCATGAATAGTGCTGCTATGGGCATGCTTGTACATATTTTGGCACACATCTGTACACACTTCTGTTGGAACCCGGATGCTGGATCATAGACAATGTATACAACCAGCATCAGTAGACACTGCCAAGCAGCTCTTCAAAATGATTGTATTAACAGAGCTGAGAGTTCCTTTTACTCTAAGAAATGTTTAACAGTTTGGCTGGTTTTGAATTTTTATCAAGTAATACATGGCTATAGTTTTTAAAAACAAGTAATTCCATGAGGCTTACAATGGAAAAGAGCAGTATCCTGCCCTATCCTTAAATCCTGTTCACCAAAGCCGGCATTTTCAACTCTTAGTTCTTTCTTCCAGTACACATCTTGTTTCTATATACTTATCTTTCTATTTCTTAATTGATCATCTTTAAGGACTGTCTATTGATTTCCTTCCATAAGAAACTAAAGCTTTAGCACTTCTACACCCTACCCCTATCACCACCCTCCCCACACACATTTCCCCCATACCTTCTTCATAGTACATAGCTTTATCATACCTGAGTGGTGCAAAAGCTTAACATGCTCAGCTGCGAACAGGAAGGTTGGAGGTTCGAGTCCACCCAAAGGCACTTGGAAAGAAAGGCCTGTCGATATACTTCTGAAAAATCTGCCATTAAAAAACCCCACTGAGCACAGTTCTACTCTGAAACACATGGTGTCGCCGTGAATAGGCATCACCCTGATGACAACTAGTTAAGTGATTATCATAATGTTGGTTATATCAATATTCACTGTTGAAATTATTACTATATAATTATTATTCACAGATGAAACCAGTAGTATACTATGATTACTTTTCCTTTCTTATACAACTTTTTAATTTTCTCTAAAGTTGGTGGTTACCTTTATTTTTCATCTACTCAGCTTTCTATCACCAGTTTTTCCCAGGCTGTCTGACAGAATCATAAAGCCCCCCTCAAAATTGTCGAATTCCTTACAAAATTCATCAGCACTGCATCACTGCATTTTCCCTCTGAATTTTTTTTTCTTTTCTTTTTTTTTTTTTTTGCTAAAGACCTCTGTCTTTCTGCTCTCTGGACCTCCTGAACAGCTGTTGTCCTAGGAAATTTCTTCATTATCCTATGAATTCCTTTGTACCTTCTCCGGGCTGGATTCCCTGTCTCTAAAATCTCACATTTTCTTTCTCGATGTTTCTTCTTGCTTGTTGACGTAAGTCATCCAGTAGTTCCCTGGATGCAAATGTTTTGAGTCCTCCCACGTCTGTGAATTTTGCCTTCATACTTGATTGATAAATTGGAGGCATATAGAGTTCTAGATTAAAAATCATTTGCCTCAATTTTGAAGTCATCATTCCCTTTACTTCCAGGTTCCAACTTTGCTGCTGAAAATCCAGATCTCATTCTGATTCCTGGTCCTTTCATGTGTGAACAATTTACTCTTCTCTGGAAATTTAGCATCTTCTCTTTTGATACCTGGTGCTCTGAAATTCCATGATGATGTGCCATGGTGTGAACCTGATGTACTGCATACACAGTGAGTCTTCCCAATCTGGAGATTTAAATGTTTATAACCATCAGTTGCCGTCAAGTCAACTCCAACTCATGGTGACCCCATGTGCATCAGAGTTGAACTGTGGCCCATAGTGTTTACAATGGCTGATTTTAGGAAGTAGATCACCAGGCCTTTCTTCTGAGGTGCCTCTGGATGGACTCAAACCTCCAATTTTTCAGTTAGTAGCCAAGTGCTTCAACCATTTGCACCACCCAGGGACTCACGATATTTTGTCTGTTTGTTTATTTTAATTCCTTGCCTTTTGTGCCTTTCTTGGTCAAATACTGGACCTACTGTATTGATCCTCTGATTTTCTTATTTCTTTCCTGTCAACCATATCTTTGTTCTTTTGCTCTATTTTCTAGGAGATTCAATCAACATCAGCTTCCAACCTCCTACTGATTTTTTTTTCTACTATTATATTTTTAATTTCCAAGATCTTTTTTCTTCACTACTTTTTAAAAACAGTATCCTATTTTGTTTCACTGATGAAATATCATCTCTTTTCTGTCTGATATTAATTATAGCCATTTTAATTAAGTTGCCTCTGCTCACTTCACTGTCACTGTATTCACCGAGTCCATTTCTTCCTGGTATTTGCTTTGGTCTTTTTCACTTGGGAGTAGAGACTTTCCTCTAAAGCCTGGTAATCTCCCCACAACCACTGATACTTAAGAGTGAAGCAGTAAAAAGCTAAATGCAAGTTCTCTGTGAGTTGATGTGTTTTTGAGGACTGCTGGACATTACTGAAAGGTGATTAGGTGGGGATTTGGCTAATTCACTGGAGGTCTTTTCACTTGGAGTGGTCACTTTTCCCCCATGAAAAATCTCATCTCTGCCTGGGGAGGACATACCTGGCTTCCAGAGTTCTTGGAATTAAGGAGGGAAAGGGGATTGAGGAGTCTCTCCCCTTATTTCAATTTAGTGCCCCAACCCTGTCTCCTCTACTCCTGATGTCTTCAAGTCTGAGCCACCTCTGGTTGAATCTCTCCAGAGACAAACTTCTCCTCTCCAGATGTTGTGGAGGAAGATCTGTTATCTGACTGGATAGAGTGGGGAAGGGTCTCTGGGAATAAAAATGTCCATTACGCATGAAGTATTTATACTTTTTGTTGCTGTTGTTGAGTTGCAGTCAATAGAAATGGATTATGGAAATTTTAATGGAAAAGGGGTTTATTAAATGGTGGATGGTTCATTGAGTGTTTGGAGGGCTGAAGAACCAGGCTCCATGCTCAGCTTCCAGAACTATGGCCTGATGAAGAAACTATCACAGCCTCTGCTGCCCTACTAGATTATCACTGCTTCTACTACTATTTCCAGCAACGCCAATTCTGTCTAACAAAATTAAACTTACAAAGACTGGCCAGCTGCCTCCACTAAAAGCCCAACTCCTCTGCTTGAGAAATGGAAACCCACACAGATCCTCTTTCACCTTACTTCTGAATTAAAATTTTTTGTGGCTATGGCTGATTGGTACAGCCAGGTCACATAACTGTGAACTAGCTTCGGGAGAAGCTGGGAATTTGAGTTTGCAACTGGGAAGCAAGACTGATAACTAGAGAATTATCCTAAATTCAGTAAAGCTATTCAAAAATGTGGACAGCCATAAAAATGACAGCTCGCCATCACTAAGCTGATTCTTCACATCTGTCTTTAGAGGTATTTGGAGGCTCCAATTTTGAAGTCTCTTTAGGGCTTTGTGGCAAGTCTGCTTGCTTCTCATTGGCATTCCCTTCTCCAGGTACTTAAGTTTCAGCTTTCTCACTCTGCCAGTCCAGTTCCCATTGGTCTATCTGCTTTCCATCTTCTAAACATTTGTTTATAGCTTGCATTTGCTATCCTCTTTGCCTGTGTATGTTTATGACTTTTAATTCTTTTTTGCATAATTTTAGTGGGATTTGAGAGGGAGCAGAAATCACTGCCTGCCATGCCAGACTGGAATGTGAGGTGTCTTTGTGTAGTCATGAAGGAATATATATGTACCAAGGTGACTTTTTGATTATTTAATGTGCCAGGATAATCTCTTGTGATATCATGTCACCATGGCAAGATTCATATATGGAAAATGAGCTATGGGTAGGCTATATAACGTTCCCCCCAAAACGTGTCCATATCCTAATCCCTGAAATTCACAAATGTTACTTTATGTGGCAAAAAAAAAGGGCTTTATAGTGTGATTGAGTTAAAGACATTGAGATGGGGAGATTCTCCTGGATTATCTGGGTGGGTCTTAAATGCAGTCACATGTATCCTTTTAAGAGGGAGGCAGAGGAAATTTGACACAGACAGAATAGGAGAAGGCAATGTGACCACAGAGTCAGAGATTGGAGTGATGCAGTCACAAGCCAAGGAATGACAGCATCCACCAGAAACCAGAAGAGACAAGGAACGAATTCTCCCCTAGAGCCTCTGGAGGGAGTGTGACCCTACAGCCATCTTGACTTAGACCCATAAGGCTTAGTTTAGATTTCTGCCTCCAGAACTCTAAGAGAATAAATTTCTGTTGTTTTACATCACCAAGTTTGTGGTAATTTGTTACAGTAGCCATAGGAAACTAATATGGAAGTTAAAAAGGTCAATAATCTCTGTCTAAACATGAGAATCAAGCAATCAAGAGGAAGGGAGTATATGCCAGTGGGAAGGGCCTTAAACCGTGAATTAGATGCCCGAGCTCAAGTCCAGACACCGCCATTTATAATTATGTGACCTTGGATGAGACACAATCTAGAGCCTCCCTTTCCTTGTCTCTAAAATGGGGTGGTAATAGCTGACTCGCGTTATTCACTTGGTTATTTTGAAACTCAAATAAGGAAAAAAGTAAAATAGATGGTGCTTTCTAAATTATAAAGTGCAATTAAAAAGTATTATCCTAAGTTGAAAGAATAACATTAATTATTGCAAATGTAGGTTACCTGGGCTTACGGTTTTCAAAATTTGGAACAATGAAACCCACTGGAATTTACCTGGTGGAACATGGAGGCTTGAGAATTTGGCTAATAGAAACCTGAGTCCTGGGAAAAGTTTGATTTATTTTTTCTTATCTAAAGCCAGGAATTTCAACCACTTAGTAAGTCCATCAGCTCACTCCAAGATCAATGTGCTTAGCTATAAAAGACTGGAAATAGTATACCACATCTACCAGGCAAGAAAAAATGAGACTTAAAAAAATAATAATTTCCCTTGGGAAGTTAAACCCACTCAAATGACACTGTCAAAGTTCAAAACATCTGAGGGAATTACATATTGAGAATTTTTTTTTTCAAAGTCAATTTAATCAGCCAAACAAATAAGGAATAAACTAATTCAAACTCAACTTCGTTTTGCCTCCAAAGTGGTGTTCCCCAGCATAATCTCCCACCTTATTCAGAGACTTGGCTCTGAAAATGTTTAGGTATTTCCAAAAATGAAATCTGTCTTCAAAGGACCAAGGTTTGCCAACATCAAGAATGTTTTTTTAATACTTCAAAGGCCAGCATAGTTGGGGCGGGGGTTTGGGGATCATGGTTTCAGGGGACATCTAAGTCAATTGGCCTAATAATATCTATTAAGAAAACATTCTGCATCCCACTTTGGAGAGTGGCATCTGGGGCCTCAAATGCTAGCAAGCGGCCACCTAAGATGCATAAATTGGTCTCATCCCACCTGGAGCAAAGGAGAATGAAGAACACCAAGGACACAAGGTAATTATGAGCCCAGGAGACGGAAAGGGGCACATAAACCAGAGACTACATCAGCCTGAGACCGGAAGAACTAGATGGTGCCCAGCTATAATCGATGACTGCCCTGACAGGGAACAGAACAGGGAACCCCTGAGGGAGCATGAGAGCAGTGGGATGCAGACCTCAAATCCTCATAAAAGGACCAGACTTAATGATCTGACTGAGACTAGAAGGCCCCCCGAGGTCATGGTCCTTAGGCCTTCTGTTAGCCCAAGACAAGAACCATTCCCAAAGCCAACTCTTCAGACAGGGATTGGACTGGACTATGGGATAGAAAATGATACTGGTGAAGAGTGAGCTTCTTGGATCAAGTAGACACATGAGACTATGTGGGCAGCTCCTGTCTGGAGGGGAGATGAGAAGGCAGAGAGGATCAGATGCTGGCTGAATGGACACAAAAATAGAGTAGAGGGAAGCAGTGTGCTGTCTCATTAGGGGGAGAGCAACTAGGAGTATATAAAAAAAAAAATGTATATAGCAAGGTGTATATAAATTTTTGTATGAAAGACTGATTTGATTTGTAAACTTTCACTTAAAGCACAATAAAAATTAAAAAAAAAAAAAAAAGAGAGAGAGAGAAGAATGTTCTTTTAAAAGCAAACATTAGTCGGAAGGTCATTCTGACACAGGAGCTCCAGGGGAATCCAAACCATGGCAACATAACTTCAATGAGTTTCTAGTTTGCCCAAGGGGACTAACTGTGAGGGAGAGGTTGCTTTTTTGCCTGCAGAGAGAAACAGAAGACTCTGGCAGAAAGAACTTGGGCACTGGTGACAGACTGACCCGGGTTAGAATCCAGGTTCCATCCGTCACCTGCTAGATGACCTTGGGTGGGTCGTTTACCTTCTCTGTGCCTCAGTTTCTTCCTCCATAAAATAAAGATACTATCTTAAGTGACCCTATTGTCCAACCTGGGGCACTTTTGAAAGTGAAAAGGGGCTTTTTTAATCCTTGCACAGGACAACAAGCATAGACTGGGACTGTCATGGGCAAACCAGGATGACCCTACTCCTTTAAAGTATTTTGTGAAGATTAAGTAATATGGGCTCATTGAATACGATTACATGATGGCCTTGTATAAGTTATGCTAGGTTTAAAAAAAAAAATACCAGTCATGTTACTTGTTGGTGATGCCTGTTTGCTCCATTGGGTCTTGCTTTCACATGCCTTTAACTTACATCAGTGCAGGCCTGGCAATTTGCCAGGTCTAGCATGATGAATGGGTGGGCACTTGACACTGACTGCTTGGCAGAGCTGCTGACATAGCCTTTCCTCCTCCATCTGTGGGACCACCACCGACTGGCAGCTTCCCCACTGAGCCTGGCCAGGCAGGAGACAACACAAGACCCATTTATCATTTGCTCTGCAACCATGAAGCTGGCTGGACAGTGGAGTTTTCGGAGATGTAACAGGCTCAACATGCGAAATCTTGCTCCCAAGTGGGTCACTTTTCTCAAGAGAAGCCAATTAAACCCAAGTAAATCCAACAGTGGAGCTCCTTGGTGATGCAAAATGTTAATAGGTGCAACTGTCAATCAAAAGGTTGGAGGTTCAAGTCCATCCAGAGATACCTCAGAAGAAAGGCCTGGTGATCTACTTCTGAAAAATCAACCATTAAAAACCCTATGGAGCACAGTTCTACTCTGACACGCATGGGGTCACCATGAGTCAAAACTGACTCAGCCCCATGATAAGAATTGGCAAATTCATGTTGGCGAGGCAAAGGATCAATGTGAAGAACAAGGCAAACTGAAGACATTCAATGTCCCCGGGTACTGTAAACGGTTAATGCACTCAGCTACTAACTGAAAGGTTGACAGTTGAAGTCCCTCCAGAGGCACCCCAGAAGAAAGGCCTGGAGATCCACTTCCAAAAAACCAGCCATTGAAAACCTAGAGAGCAGAGTTCTACTCTGGATACACGCGGGATTGCCACAAGCAGGCGTCAACACAATGGCAACTGGTTTGGGGACCCTCGCCCAGTTCAAAGCTGAGCCAATTACTACTAATGAAAGAAGGCAGTCCAGATCTTTCCTTTATTCAAAAGAAGGCAGAAATTTTAAATCGTATGTAAACTCTCCTGGTCCTTTAATATTGGTGGTTAATTAATATTTTTAGAAGAAGCACTTCGTGGAAACAGCAAAACACATCTGCAGGCTAATCCCTGCCCTGTGGAATCTCTTCTGAAGTCCTCAAGATCTCATAAAGGAAAAGAATAGTCTGGATCTACACTCACGTTCTCAGGCTGGTTGCATCATAGATTTAAACAACAGCAGATTCTGGGGCTTCACCAAAAAAACTCAGAGTCCTCAAGTCAGGTGGAAGCCACACACTTACACCAGGGTTTCCGTGTAGGTCAGCTCCAGGAAGTTTCTGGCAATGTCAGACTCCTGTAAACCAAGGCTTGTGATAAGTTTCATCTCAATAATTCTGCAAAAATATACTGAGTTTATTACCCAAGCCATCAATTTTGTTCTTCAAAAGACCCCCCCACAGACTATGTGAATCAACAAAGAAGACCTTCACCAGTTGGGAAAAAAGTCGTAAATTCTCTTGCCAATTTTTTTTTAAAGTTCCAAGTATAAGCATGTTTTTGAAGAAATCATTTCATTCCTCTGATGTTAGTGGAAATAAACACAATGAACGAGAAAAAAAAAAATTGACTTAACCCCAACTAGAGTATTTAACAGTACACAGGCACACATCTACATTTTACCCCTGAACTATAGAAATTTCTTTGAAGAAAAATGTTAAAACCAATCTAAGTCCTATGCAAGCCTTTTATGAGCTCCCATTTGTTAGATAAGGAGCCCTGGTTGCGCAGTGGTTAAGCACTTGGCAGTTAAACAAAATTCAGTGATTCGAACTCACTAGCTGCTCTGTGGGCGAAAGATGTGGCAGTCAGCTTCCGTAAAGACTTACAGCCTTGGAAACTCCGGGGGGCAGTTCTACCCTGTCCTATATGGTTGCTGTAAGTCAGAATCTACTCGACAGCAAAAGGTTTTCATTTATTAGGTCCTTACTGTGAGCTGAGTACTTCACCGGGCTCTTTGAGTATACTATCTCGTTATTCTATTTTCAAGACGAGGAAATTGAATTCAGAGAGGTTGAGTGAGTTATCCAAGGTCACACACAAGTAAGTAACAGACCTGGACACTGGCCCCCATGTCTGTCTGACCTTAGGGCCTTTTCCTCTTTCCTCTATACCAAACTTTCATGTGAAGGGCCACATGGTCTCTGTCACAACTACTCAACTCTGCTATTGTAGGGGGAATGCAGCCATAGACAAAACATAAACAAATGGGAGTGTCTGTGTTCCAATAAAGCTTTCTTTACAAAATCAGAGACTGGGTTGATTTTGCCCATGGGCCATAGTTTGATGGTCTTGCTCTACAGCAGCTTCCATTCTGGTCAATAAAATCTCTGCCTTTGTGACCGGTGGGTTAGAGCCCTCTGGTCTACCTGTTCACATCTTTAATAAATAGTATTTTATACAGCTAACCTGGTGTCTTTAATCAATATAACCAAAATGTTTTTTGAGTTCTCCTTTTTTGCTAGTTTCTCTTCATCTCCCCAACCTCTAAACGCCAGTGCTCCTCCCCGACTCGGCTCAGTCCTTGGTGCTTCTCCATCCCCTTCTACTCTAGTCTCAGCTTTCAATGGGCTGATAACCCTCCAGTGTTCAGCTGAGGCCCAGACCCTTTCGTGAAAGCCACAAGTGCTCATTCAACTGCATTCTCAACCTGTCCACATGACTGTCTAATAAAAAAAATAAATAAATAAGCAGCTCTAAAATGACACATCTAAAAGTGAACTGTGGTCCTCCCCCAGCCCTGCAAAACAAAACCACTTCTCACACAGTCTTCCCCATCTAAGTTACGGGCTCCACTCTCCTGCTAGTTTCAATCCAAAATCAGTGAGTCTCCCTTGCATCTCTCTTTCCCTCATACAACCAAGCCAGCAGCAACCATAATGGCTCTACCTGTAAGATACTGTTGTTATTAGCTGCCATCAGGTTGGGCCTGACTCATGACAACCCCACGCACAACAGAAGGAAATGTTGCCTGGTTCTGCACTATCCTCATGATCAATTGTGGATTGGGCCGTTGTGGTTCATAGGATCTTCACTGGCTGATTTTCAGGAGTAGATCACCAGGCTTTTCTTCCTAGTCCCTCTTAGTCTGGAAGCTCCGCTGAAACCTGTTCATCATCATAGCCACATGCAAGCCTCTACTGATGGATGGTGGGCTGTGCACGAGGCGCACTGGTCAGGTAGCAAACCTGGGTCTCCCACATGGGAGGCGAGTATTCTACCACTAAACCGCCACTGCCTTCCTTTAAGATATGTAAAGAATCAATTACTTCTCCCACCCCCACTGCTACCCACTGTCTCTCAGCTGAGTAATCTTAGCAGCCTCCTACCTGGTCTCCCTGCTTCCTCCCTGCCTCCACCAGTCTATTCACAGCCCAGCAGCCAAAGCTCTCATTTTAAAATATAAGTCAGACCTTGACACCAATGACTCCAGCTTCTCACTTGGAGTCACATCATTCTCTCCTCTGAGCTCCCTCACCCCATTCATTCCATGACACTGGCCTTCTTGCGCTTCCTGAAGCAAGCCAAGCCATGCTGGCCTCAGGGCCTTCGCATTTTCTGTTCTCTGCTTGGGATGCTCTTCCCCCAGAGACCCTCATGGCCTCCTCCCTCATCTCCTGTAGGTATCTGACCCCTCTATTAAAATAGCAACACTCCTGTCTCACCCCACCCTGGCACTCCCTAAACCCCCTTCTCTGGTTTGTTTCTCTCATCAGCGTTTCCACCAGGTGGTGTATATTCGTATTTATTTTTTAATGTAAACTTCAAGAGGAATAAGGATTTTTTTGTTCTCTGCCGTATTCCTTGTGACCAAAACGGTATCTGGCTCATGGAGGCACTTAATATATGTTTATGGAAGAGAAAAAGAAAGGAGACAGGGAGGATAGAAAGAATGAGGGAAGGAAGGAGGAGGGATCTTATCAGTAGAAATATAATAGTGTAGTTGGGAGACAGGAAAACGATGTCTCAGCTTGAACCCAAATTGTGTCCATCTCTAAGGCTCAGGAATGTCTGAGCAAGTTTGCCAAATGCTGGGGTGGGCCAGGCAGAAGTCTGAGGGAATGAAGCACCGAGGAATCTCCTGGGAAGAAGCCATTCTAACAGAAGTCGGACATATGGGTTTGACCCAAGCCAAAGTCCAGTGTCAGAGAAGAAGAGTGGTCCAAATGAAGCAGGCGGCTTTCATTCTGATTTGTCCCGAGTTTAGACTCATGGACTCAGGCTTGCCACCTTGGAGAGTTTTATACTTAGAGGTTTCATACTTAGAACCGAAATAGTTGCCTCACCCTGGTAACCTGTTGAGGAGCAACCAATATGGCAGTGGCCTCCTCTTAGGCTCAGAGTTTAGTGCAGAGAGGAAAGCCACTTTCTCCTTACTTTACAGAACCATGGCCCCAAGTTTGGGAACTGAGGAAGCAACCAGGCCTGGCTGCAGATGAGGAAAGAGATGGTGGCAGAAGCAGCAGCTGGGCTTAGCAGAAGATGGCAGTCCCTCATGGGCATATCTGCAGCCACAGCAGAAGACAAAAGAAATGGAAAATTCCTGAAGCCCCTGACCACACAAGTGACCAGAGTTGTTCATGAGCATGTGAGAATTCCCACCCACAACTCTCCAAGATGCCTGGGGGTTACTTGTGTGAACAAGAAGAGACAAGAGCCAGTGCAAATGATAGTTATGACTCCATTTGAGCCCACAGGCTGATACATATTGGGCTAAGATAAAATCCAACCCCAGATTCAATTTCAGAAGAGCAACCTTTGATGTATTCTCCCTTTATTTATATAAAACTTAAGAGCCAAGAGAAATGTGATTAATTCAATTGTCACTTTTTGCATAAAATCAAGCCCTCCAAAAACATGTCTTATTAAACCCAGGCCACTGGTTTTTATCTAGATGTAGCCTCCGAGTACGCAATGGGAATAGTCAAGTCCTGTTGTAGTTACTCACCATTTGATTGTCAGTTTGTCATACAATGGTGGCTTGTGTGTTGTGGTGAGGCTGCAAGCTATGCCACCAGTATTTCAAATACAAGCAGGGCCACCCATGGTGAACAGGTTTCAGAGGAGCTTCCAAAGTAAAAGAGACTAAGAAGAAAGGCCTGGCAATTTATGTCCAAAAATTAGTCAATGAAAACCTTATGGATTACCACAGAATATTGTCAGATATAGTGCTGAAAGATGAGCCTCCTAGGTTGGAAGGCAACAATGGACTCATTTTGTTCTACTGTACACGTGTTTACTTAAGTCAGAGCCAACTTGACGGTAACTCACAGCAACAAACAATAACACTGTAATCACAATTTGACAAGTGTACATTCCCAGTTAATTGTTAGGGCTACCCTGAACATCCTCAGCCAGGTAAATCCACCCATTAAAAAAATTGGAATTTATCATAATGAATAATGAAAATGATGGTCGAGATGAAACAATGGGACAATGAGACATTCACTAGTGTCACTCCTGACAACCCAGAGTGAACAGCAAACTGGAACCTTTGTCTATGCGGACGTATCAATTACAGACACAAAGAACTGCTCGTTTAACTGCATTGTTTAAATCTTAGCACATCAAAGGGGCATTAAAGGAAATAAACAGTTGCCCAGGGAAATATGTGAGGACTATAAACATCCCTGAGTGGTGCACATAGTTAATATGTCAGACCACTAACCTAAAGGTTGGAGATTTGAGTCTACCCAGAGCCACCTCGGAAGAAAGGCCTAGAGATCTACTTCCAAAAAATGAGCCACTGTAAACCAAATCAAGCCCAGCTCTACTCTGACACACGTAGGGTCATCATGAGTTGGCATCAACAACAACTGTTTTTTTTTTTTTTTTTTAAATAAATATAAACCACTAACATTTGTTCGGGTTCAATTTCATCTTGATTTATCAGCCATCATCATTAAGCAAACATTTTTAGGATCAAAGACGTCTTGGATGAAGCCAGTTACCATCATTAGGCAAACATTAGGTTTGGAATATGTGTCAATACAAAAATTATTTACTCTATCGATTTCCACACTGACGTAGAACAGACTCTGGATCAGCCTGAGTATATCAGAGTCAGCTATTCTATCCTCACAAGTCCTCCCACCCTCCACCCCTGCTTCACACACACACACACACACACACACACACACACACACACACAGCTCCTGTTCATCAGAGAAAACTCTCCATTCACATTATCTCTCTCCTTCTCCCTAAGCGCTGTTAGGGTGGAAATGGGGAGCTCACTGCCACTTTGATTCTTTTCTCTTAACCTTGACAGAGGAGAAGGACTCTTATTCCAATCAGTTCAATTAGCTTTCTTGCTATAGTTGTTCGCTGCCGTTGAGTCAGCCCCCAACTCGTGGTGACCTCATGCACAATAGGATCAGGCTGTTGTGATCCATTGGATATTACTGGCTGATTTTCAGAAGTAAATCACCAGGTTTTTCTTCCTAGCCCACCTTAGTTTGGAAGCTCCACTGAAACCTGTTCAGCACCTGACAGACAGGTGGTGGCCATGCTTGAGGTACATTGGCTGACAATCAAACCCAGGTCTCCTGTATGGAAGTCAAGAATTCTACCACTGAACCATCACTGCCGTTATCTTTCTTAGGGAGACAAATGTAATCAGCCAAACACTGTTCCAGCTAGATCATGTGTTGACAAGCATAAAGTCTGAATTGTTTTATGGAATCTTTCAAGTTCAAACACTCTCAGAATCTGAACTGTAAGCATTAATTGTCATTTGCTTCTATTTTTCTAAGGTTATCCTGGCACTGTTCTGCATAAGACAATTCACACACAGAAGTTGACATCTGTTTTGCATTTTCCATCCCAACTTCCAAGTCACAAATTCAGGCAGGACTTAAGAAATTTCCTGTACATTTACTTTATTGTTAATGGCAATGTACATGGCAAGGAATGGATGAAGTGGATTTGATTCAGTGCAGGCTTGCCAAGTTATGCATCTATCTGTATCCCAAGGAAAAGCCCCCAAAGCTGCTGGCAGGTAATCACGCTGCTGAGAGACCCAGTCGGTAGTGTTGGGCTGTGAAAATCAAGCCCTTGCACTTTATGGGGAATTTCTGTTAACTTTTTAGTAATCTATGGCAAACTGTTTACTGGGCCAATAAGCAACATCATGATGAATGGAGAAAAGATTGAAGTTGTCAAGGATTTCATTTTACTTGGATCCACAATCAACACCCATGGAAGCAGCGGTCAAGAAATCAAAAGACGCATTGCATTGGGTAAATCTGCTGCAAGGGACCTGTTTATAAAGTGTTAAAAAAGCAAAGGCATGAGGCGGGGCCAAGATGGCTGACTAGGTAGAAGCCACAGTGGACCCCTCTTGCAACAAAGACTGGAAAAACAAGTGAATCAATCACATACATGACAATCTACAAACCCTGACAATCAAACACAGAACTAAAGAGTTGACCTGAGTGACAGGGGAGTGAAAAGCCGTGCCCTGAAGCAGCAACCACTTCTGGAACCGGCATCCTGCCCCACAGCCTTGAGCTCTTTCGGTTCCCTGGTGCCAGAGTTGTGGGGCTGATTGCAGCTTACTGAGATGGGGCAAGCACGGGACACAGCCCTAACCCCTAACCCCCTGGAGTAACCTCGGTAGGGACTCAGCCAGTGCAAACACGCTGCACATTGAAGCAGCTGACAAGAGAACGAGCAACCACGGGGAAGCAGTGACGGTTTTCGGAGCCTGGGGCTAGTGTCGCAGTCAGAAAACCTTGGCACCGGGCTTTGGACTAAGCGCAGAGGAGCTGAGCATGGCCTCCTGAGATGGCATAAGCATAGGATGCAGCCCTAGCCCCCTGAAGTAACCTTGGGGAAAACCCAGCCAACGTATGGAGGCTGCACAACGACGCAGCTGACAGGAGGAAAAATCACTGGGAAGCAGCGACCAGTTTTGCAGCCTGGAGTGCAGTGTCCCAGCCAGGAAACCTTGGCGCTTGGCTTTGGACTAGGAGCGGAGGAGCTGATCACGGCTTCCTAAGATGGCACAAGCACTGGACACAGGCCTGACCCTCGGAGGCAATCTCGACCCAGCCAGCGCACACAGGCTACATGCCCCTCTGGAATCTCAGATAAAACAGTCATCACCAAGCAAGATAAGTAACTTTGTCTATATTGCCGAGCACTACTCTCTCCTATCTATCTGATCCCTCCCCTCCCTGCCTCAGGAGGCTTCATTAACATTGGAATTTCCTGGGCCAGGGAGTGAAGTGCTCTGTGGTTTTTTTTTTTTTTTTTCTAACCCATTCTCCTGGCCTGAGAGACGCAGCAACTAACAACCCAGGGGGGAGAAATCCTTCCCTGGCTTCCCTAAACTGGAATAAAAATACAGAACCAGCTCCGGCCAAGCATATGAGATCCACAGTCTTTGGCTTTCATCCCTACAGGGAACAAGGTGGCTGTTACAATGCAAAGGCAATTCTGATAGAGATCTGACTTTAATTGTTTTAGCAGAGCAGTGGAAAGACAAGTATTCGAGATCTGATACCTCTCTACCTATTAAATAGAGTCCTCACTGATCCACAGTGGGGAACTGAGGGCTGAAGCTCCACCCAAACCACCTAGCCACCTGCTAAAGGGGCCTGAGGATAGTGACGCCTACCAATCTTTAGAGGTGCAAGCATTGGGTGCCTAAGGTACAGCTGCAGAGCCCACCCACCAAAGTGCTCTAGGAATAGAGACACACCTACCTCACTGGCACGTGGGGGAAGGCTGTCAGCATCCTGCCCTCCTTGGAGTGTGACCCCCTACTGCTACTAGAATCTAGTGCACACAACTATCACCACTACTCCTGTAAGTGAATAGGTGACAGTCTACACCACACACTTGGTGACCCAAAATCAGAACACCCAAGCTGATTCTATTTAAGAATAGTGAATGGACTCTTAGGCTTATATATCTGGTAACAGCCCAAACCAGCTGGTAATAGGACATCAGTGATTCAAAGGCGACAACAATCAAGACAGCGCAATCTAGTAGCCCATCTGGGTATATTGAAACAAAACAAAACAAGAAGATAAGACTCAGTGAGCAAATGTAAAATAAATCATTACAGTATCTTATAGATGGCTCAGAGACAGCAGTCGATATTAAATCACATAAAGAAGCAAACCATGATTGCTTCTACAAATCCCCAGATTAAAGAATCAAAATCTTTCCCAAATGAAGATACAATCCTGGAATTGCCAGATGCAGAATATAAAAAACTAATACACAGAATGCTTCAAGACATCAGGGATGACCTCAGAGATGAAATAAGGCAATCTAAAGAAAAAGCCAAGGAACACACTGATAAAGCAATTGAAGAAATCAAAAAGACTATTCAAGAACATAGTGGAAATATTAATATGCTGCAAGAATCCATAGAGAGACAGCATTCAGAAATCCAAAAGATTAACAGTAAAATTACAGAATTAGACAACTCAATAGGAAGTCAGAGGAGCAGAATTGAGGAATTGGAATGCAGAGTGGGGGAGGTGGAGGATAAGGCAATTGACACCAATATAGCTGAACGAAAAACAGATAAAAGAACTTTAAAAAATGAAGAAACCCTAAGAATCATGTGGGACTCTATCAAGAAGAATAACTTGTGTGTGATTGGAGCTCCAGAACAGGGAAGGATAACAGAAAATACAGAGAGAATAGTCAAAGATCTGTTGGCAGAAAACTTCCCTGGCATCATGAAAGACAAAAGGATATCTATCCAAGATGCTGATTGAACCCCATACGAGATTGATCCCAAAAGAAAATCACCAAGGCATATTACCATCAAACTTGCCAAAACCAAAGATAAAGAGAAAATTTTAAAAGCAGCTAGGGATAAAAGAAAAGTTGCCTGCAAAGGAGAATCAATAAGAATAAGTTCAGACTACTCAGCAGAAACCATGCAGGCAAGAAGGCAATGGGATAACATATATAGAGCACTGAAGGAGAAAAACTGCCAGCCAAGAATCACATATCCAGGAAAACTCTCTGTCAAATATGAAGGTGAAATTAAAACATTTACAAATAAACACAAGCTTAGAGAATTTGCAAAAACCAAACCAAAGCTACAAGAATTACTAAAGGAAATTTTTTGGTCAGAAAATCAATATCAGATAACAACACAATGCAAGGTCACAAAACAGAACATCCTGATATCAACTCAAATAAGGAAATCACAAAAACAAAATAAAATGAATTTAAAGAGGAAAAAATGCTCAAAACAGGGAATCATTGAAGTCATTATGTAAAAGATTTCAATAATCGAAAAATAGGGACTAAATACAGGAGGCATGGATCTTCCATATGGAGAGGAAAACAAGGTGATATAGGATGATACAAGTTAGGTATTTACTTAGAAAAATAGGGGTAAATATTAAGGTAACCACAAAGAGGTCTAACAACTCCATAACTCAAAATAAAAACCAAGAAAAACATAATGACTCAGCAAAAATAAATTCAACAACTATGAAAATGACAGACACACAATTTACAAAGAAAAACTCAGCATGAAAAAGTAAGTAGAAAAATGAAATTGTCAACAACACACACAGAAAGGCATCAAAATGACAGCACTAAACTCGTACTTATCTATAATTACGCTGAACGTAAATGAACTAAATGCACCAATAAAGAGACAGAGAGTCTCAGGCTGGATAAAAAAACAGGATCTGTCTATATGCTGCCTACAAGAGACACACCTTAGGCTTAGAGATACAAACAAACTAAAACTCAAAAGATGGAAAAAAAATATATCAAGCAACCAACAATCAAAACAGAGCAGGAGTGGCAATAATAATTTCTGACAAAATAGACTTTAACATTAAATCCACCACAAAGGCTAAAGAAGGACCCTACATACCGATTAAAGGGACCATTTACCAGGAAGATATAATAACCATACTAAATATTTATGCACCCAATGACAGGGCTGCAAGATACATAAAACAAACTTTAACAGAATTGAAAAGTGAGATAGAAACCTCCACAATTATAGTAGGAGACTTTAACACTCCACTTTTGGAGAAGCATAGGACTTCCAATAAGAAGCTCAATAGAGACACAGAAGATCTAATCGCTGCAATCAACCAACTTGACCTCATAGACTTATACAGAACACTCCATCCAACAGTTGCAAAGTAAACTTTTTTTTTTTTCTAGTGCACATGGAACATTCTCTAGAATAGATCACATATTAAGACATAAAACAAACCTTTGCAGGATCCAAAACATCGAAATACTACAAAGCATCTTCTCAGACCATAAGGCCATAAAAGCAGAAATCAATAACAGAAAAATCAGGAAAAGAAATCAAACACTTGGAAACTGAACAATACCCTGCTCAAAAAAGACTGGGTTATAGAAGACATTAAGGAGGGAATGAAGAAATTCATAAAATGCAGAAGAATGAAAATACGTCCTATCAAAACCTCTAGGACACAGCAAAAGCAGTGCTCAGAGGTCAATTTATATCGATAAATGCACACATACAAAAAGAAGAAAGAGCCAAAATCAGAGAACTGTCCCTACAACTTGAACAAATAGAAAGTGAGCAATAAATGAATCCATCAGGCACCAGAAGAAAACAAATCATAAAAAATAGAGCAGAATTAAATGAATTAGAGGACAGAAAAACAATTGAAAGAATGAGCAAGGCCAAAAGCTGGTTCTTTGAAAAAATTAACAAAATTGATAAACCATTGGCCAGACTGACTAAGGAAATTCAGGAAAGGAAACAACCTGAATAAGAAATGAGATGGGCCATATCACAACAGACCCAACTGAAATTAAAAGAATCATATCAGACTACAATGAAAAATTGTACTCTAATAAATTTGAAAACCTAGAAGAAATGGATGATTTCCTAGAAACACATTACCTACCTAAACTAACACAATCAGAAGTAGAACAATTAAATAGACCCATAACAAAAAAAGAGATTGAAAAGGTAATCAAAAAACTCCCAACAAAAAAAAAAGCCCTGGCCTGGACGGCTTCACTGCAGAGTTCTACCAAATCTTCAGAGAAGAGTTAACACCACTACTACTGAAGGTATTTCAAAGCACAGAAAAGGATGGAATACTACCTAACTCATTCTATGAAGCCACCATATCCCTGACACCAAAACCAGGTAAAGACACCACAAAAAAAGAAAATTACAGACCTATATCTCTCATGAACATAGATGCAAAAATCTGCAACAAAATTCTAGCCAATAGAATTCAACAACATATCAAAAAAATAATTCACCACGACCAAGTGGGATTTATACCAGGTATGCAAGGTTGGTTCAATATTAGAAAAACAATTAATGTAATCCATTATATAAATAAAACAAAACACAAAAACCACATGATCTTATCAATTGATGCAGAAAAGGCATTTGGCAAAGTCCAACACCCATTCATCATAAAAACTCTCAGCAAAATAGGAATAGAAGGAAAAGTTCCTCAACATGATAAAGGGCATCTATACAAAGCCAACAGCCAACATCATCCTAAATGGAGAGAGCCTGAAAGCATTTCCCTTGAGAATGGGAACGCTTTATCTTATTCAACATTGTGCTGGAGGTTCTAGCCAGAGCAATTAGGCTAGACAAAGAAATAAAGGGCATCCGGATTGGCAAGGAAGAAGTTAAATTATCTCTATTTGCAGATGACATGATCTTATACACAGAAAACCCTAAGGAATCCTCCAGAAAACTACTGAAACTAATAGAAGAGTTCAGCAGAGTATTGGGATACAAGATAAACATACAAAAATCACTTGGATTCCTCTACATCAACAAAAAGAACATCGAAGAGGAAATAACCAAATCAATACCATTCACAGTAGCCACCAGGAAGATAAAACACTTAGGAACAAATCTTACCAAAGATGTAAAAGACCTATACAAAGAAAACTACAAAGTACTACTACAAGAAACTAAAAAGGGAGAGCTGGGGCCAAGATGGCGGACTAGGTGGACGCTACCACGGATCCCTCTTGCAACAAAGACTTGGAAAAACAAGTGAATCGATCACATACATAACAATCTACGAACTCTGAACAACAAACACAGACTTAGAGACGGAGAACGAACAAATATGGGCAGACAGCAATCGTTTTCAGAACCAGGAGCCAGCGTACCAGGCAGGTGACCTTCGGAGCCCGATTTGGGGCAGAGCCCAGGGGGGGCAGACGGCACAGACAAGGGGCCCAGCCCTAGCCCCCGAACTCATCCCGGGAGGGAGCCTATCCGGTTGGGCGCGGGCAGCGCAGTGGCGCAGCTGGTGGGAGAAGTCCCCGAGAGGCAGTGACTGATCTTGGAGCAGGGAGAGCAGCCTCCCAGCCGGGGAGCCATCCCGCCGGGAGGTTGGCGGGGAGCGGGCCTGGCGCGAGCGTGGGGATCAGCTACATTTCCCTAAAGCGACCCTGGGGGGGGGCCCAGACGTTCGTACGGGCGACGCCCACCCAGTTCGCGCGTGCGGAGCGGCGCACCGGAGGGAGGAGTCCCCGAGAGGAAGTGACTGGTCTCCGAGCGGGGAAAGCAGCGTCCCAGCCCGGGAGCCTTCCCGCTGGGATTTTGGCGGGCACGGGCGGGGCGTGAACGTGGGGATCAGCTCTATATTCTGAGGTGCTACACTCCTAGCTCTCTGATCCCTCCCCCACCCTCCCCAGGCGGCTCCATTAACATCCGAATACCCTGAGCCAGAGGGAGAATTCAGATAGGGATCTGACTGCATTTTTTTTTAGCTGATTACCTGGAAAAACTAGTTTCCCAGTGATGGCTCGGAGATAGCAGTCCATATCAAACCACATAAAGAAACAGACCATGACAGCTTCTCCAACCCCCCAAACAAAAGAATCAAAGTCTTTCCCAAATGAAGATATAATCCTGGAATTATCAGATACAGAATATAAAAAACTAATTTACAGAATGCTTAAAGACATCACAAATGAAATTAGGCTAACTGCAGAAAAAGCCAAGGAACACACTGATAAAACTGTTGAAGAACTCAAAAAGATTATTCAAGAACATAGTGGAAAAATTAATAAGTTGCAAGAATCCATAGAGAGACAGCATGTAGAAATCCAAAAGATTAACAATAAAATTACAGAATTAGACAATGCAATAGGAAGTCAGAGGAGCAGACTCGAGCAATTAGAATGTAGACTGGGACATCTGGAGGACCAGGGAATCAACACCAACATAGCTGAAAAAAATCAGATGAAAGAATTTAAAAAAATGAAGAAACCCTAAGAATCATGTGGGACTCTATCAAGAAGGATAATCTGCGGGTGATTGGAGTCCCAGAACAGGGAGGGGGGACAGAAAACACAGAGAAAATAGTTGAAGAACTCCTGACACAAAACTTCCCTGACATCATGAAAGACGAAAGGATATCTATCCAAGATGCTCATTGAACCCCCTTTAAGATTGATCCAAAAAGAAAAACACCAAGACATATTATCATCAAACTGGCCAAAACCAAAGACAAACAGAAAATTTTAAAAGCAGCCAGGGAGAAAAGAAAGGTTTCCTTCAAGGGAGAATCAATAAGAATAAGTTCAGACTACTCAGCAGAAACCATGCAGGCAAGAAGGGAATGGGACGATGTATACAGAGCACTGAAGGAGAAAAACTGCCAACCAAGGATCATATATCCAGCAAAACTCTCTCTGAAATATGAAGGAGAAATTGAGATATTTACAGATAAACACAAGTTTAGAGAATTTGCAAAAACTAAACCAAGACTGCAAGAAATGCTAAAGGAGATTTTTTGGCCTGATGACCAATAATATCAGGTACCAGCACAATACAAGGTCAGAAAACAGAACGTCCTGATATCAACGCAACTCAACTAGGGAAAGCACAAAAACAAACAAATTAAGATTAATTCTAAAAAATAAATAAATAAACAAAATAATACACATAACAGGGAATCATGGAAATCAATAGATAAACGATCACAATAATCAAAAAGAGGGACTAAATATAGGAGGCATTGAACTGCCAGATGGAGAGTGATACAAGGCGATATAGAACAATACAAGCTAGGTTTTTACTTAGAAAAATAGGGGTAAATAATAAGGTAACCACAAAAAGGAATATCAATTCCATAACTCAAGAAAAAAGCCAAGAAAAATGTAACGACTCAACTAACATAAAGTTAAACATTATGAAAATGAGGATCTCACAATCTACTAAGAAAAACGTCTCAGCACAAAAAAGTATGTGGAAAAATGAAATGGCCAACAACACACATGAAAAGGCATCAAAATGACAGCACTAAAAACTTATTTATCTATAATTACCCTGAATGTAAATGGACTAAATGCACCAATAAAGAGACAGAGAATCACGGACTGGATAAAGAAACACGATCCATCTATATGCTGCCTACAAGAGACACACCTTAGACTTAGAGACACAAACAAACTAAAACTCAAAGGATGGAAAAAAATATATCACGCAAACAATAAGCAAAAAAGAAGAGGAGTAGCAATATTAATTTCTGACAAAATAGACTTTAGACTTAAATCCACCACAAAAGATAAAGAAGGACACTATATAATGATAAAAGGGACAATTGATCAGGAAGACATAACCATATTAAATATTTATGCACCCAATGACAGGGCTGCAAGATACATAAATCAAATTTTAACAGAATTGAAAAGTGAGATAGACACCTCCACATTTATAGTAGGAGACTTCAACACACCACTTTCGGAGAAGGACAGGACATCCAGTAAGAAGCTCAATAGAGACACGGAAGACCTAATTACAACAATCAACCAACTTGACCTCACTGACTTATACAGAACTCTCCACCCAACTGCTGCAAAGTATACTTTTTTTTCTAGTGCATATGGAACATTCTCTAGAATAGACCACATATTAGGTCATAAAACAAATCTTTGCAGAATCCAAAACATCGAAATATTACAAAGCATCTTCTCAGACCACAAGGCAATGAAACCAGAAATCAATAACAGAAAAACTAGGGAAAAGAAATCAAATACTTGGAAACTGAACAATACCCTCCTGAAAAAAGACTGGGTTATAGAAGACATCAAGGAGGGAATAAGGAAATTCTTAGAAAGCAACGAGAATAAAAATACTTCCTATCAAAACCTCTAGGACACAGCAAAAGCAGTGCTCAGAGGCCAATTTATATCGATAAATGCACACATACAAAAAGAAGAAAGAGCCAAAATCAGAGAACTGTCCTGACAACTTGAACAAATAGAAAGTGAGCAACAAAAGAACCCATCAGGCACCAGAAGAAAACAAATAATAAAAATTAGAGCTGAACTAAATGAATTAGAGAACAGAAAAACAATTGAAAGAATTAACAAAGCCAAAAGCTGGTTCTTTGAAAAAATTAACAAAATTGATAAACCATTGGCTAGACTGACTAAAGAAAAACAGGAAAGGAAACAAATAACCCGAATAAGAAACGAGAAGGACCACATCACAACAGAGCCAAATGAAATTAAAAGAATCATTTCAGATTACTACGAAAAATTGTACTCTAACAAATTTGAAAACCTAGAAGAAATGGATAAATTCTTGGAAAAATACTACCTACCTAAACTAACACATTCAGAAGTAGAACAACTAAATAGACCCATAACAAAAAAAGAGATTGAAACGGTAATCAAAAAACCACCAACAAAAAAAAGTCCTGGCCCGGACGGCTTCACTGCAGAGTTCTACCAAACCTTCAGAGAAGACTTAACACCACTACTACTGAAGGTATTTCAAAGCATAGAAAAAGACGGAACACTACCCAACTCATTCTATGAAGCTACCATCTCCCTGATACCAAAACCAGGTAAAGACATTACAAAAAAAGAAAATTATAGACCTATATCCCTCATGAACATAGATGCAAAAATCCTCAACAAAATTCTAGCCAATAGAATCCAACAACACATCAAAAAAATAATTCACCACGATCAAGTGGGATTTATACCAGGTATGCAAGGCTGGTTTAATATCAGAAAAACCATTCATGTAATCCATCACGTAAATAAAACAAAAGATAAAAACCACATGATCTTATCAATAGATGCAGAAAAGGCATTTGACAAAGTTCAACACCCATTTATGATAAACACTCTTACCAAAATAGGAATTGAAGGAAAATTCCTCAACATAATAAAGGGCATCTATGCAAAGCCAACAGCCAATATCACTCTAAGTGGAGAGAACCTGAAAGCATTTCCCTTGAGAACGGGAACCAGACAAGGATGCCCTTTATCACCGCTCTTATTCAACATCGTACTTGAAGTCCTAGGCAGGGCAATTAGGCTAGACAAAGAAATAAAGTGTATCCGGAGTGGCAAGGAAGAAGTAAAGCTATCACTATTTGCAGATGACATGATCGTATACATGGAAAACCCTAAGGAATCCTCCAGAAAACTACTGAAACTAATAGAAGAGTTTGGTAGAGTCTCAGGTCATAAAATAAACATACAAAAATCACTTGGATTCTTCTACATCAACAAAAAGAACACCGAAGAGGAAATAACCAAATCAATACCATTCACAGTAGCCCCCAAGAAGATAAAATACTTAGGAATAAATCTTACCAAGGATGTAAAAGACCTATACAAAGAAAACTACAAAGCTCTACTACAAGAAATTCAAAAGGACATACTTAAGTGGAAAAACATACCCTGCTCATGGATAGGAAGACTTAACATAGTAAAAATGTCTACTCTACCAAAAGCCATCTATACATATAACGCACTTCCAATCCAAATTCCAATGTCATATTTTAAGGGGATAGAGAAACAAATCACCAATTTCATATGGAAGGGAAAGAAGCCCCGGATAAGCAAAGCATTACTGAAAAAGAAGAAGAAAGTGGGAGGCCTCACTCTACCTGATTTCAGAAACTATTATACAGCCACAGTAGTCAAAACAGCCTGGTACTGGTACAACAACAGGCACATAGACCAATGGAACAGAATTGAGAACCCAGATAAAAATCCATCCATGTATGAGCAGCTGATATTTGACAAAGGACTAGTGTCAGTCAATTGGGGAAATGATAGTCTTTTTAACAAATGGTGCTGGCATAACTGGATATCCATTTGCAAAAGAATGAAACAGGACCCATACCTCACACCATGCACAAAAACTAACTCCAAGTGGATCAAAGACCTAAACATAAAGACTAAAACGATAAAGATCATGGAAGAAAAAATAGGGACAACCCTAGGAGCCCTAATACAGGGCATAAACAGAATATAAAACATTACCAAAAATGATGAAGAGAAACCCGATAACTGGGAGCTCCTAAAAATCAAACACCTATGCTCATCTAAAGACTTCACCAAAAGAGTAAAAAGACCACCTACAGACTGGGAAAGAATATTCATCTATGACATCTCAGACCAGCACCTGATCTCTAAAATCTACATGATTCTGTCAAAACTCAACCACAAAAAGACAAACAACCCAATCAAGAAGTGGGCAAAGGATATGAACACACATTTCACTAAAGAAGATATTCAGGCAGCCAACAGATACATGAGAAAATGCTCCCGATCATTAGCCATGAGAGAAATGCAAATTAAAATACGATGAGATTCCATCTCACACCAACTAGACTGGCATTAATCCAAAAAACACAAAATAATAAATGTTGGAGAGGCTGCAGAGAGATTGGAACTCTCATACACTGCTGGTGGGATTGTAAAATGGTACAACCACTTTGGAAATCCATCTGGCGTTATCTTAAACAGTTAGAAATAGAACTACCATACAACCCAGAAGTCACACTCCTCGGAATATACCCTAGAGAAACAAGAGCCTTCATACAAACAGATATATGCACACCCATGTTTATTGCAGCTCTGTTTACAATAGCAAAAAGCTGGAAGCAACCAAGGCGTCCATCAACGGATGAATGGGTAAATAAATTGTGGTATATTCACACAATGGAATACTACGCATCGATAAAGAACAGTGACGAATCTGTGAAACATTTCATAACATGGAGGAACCTGGAAGGCATTATGCTGAGCGAAATGAGTCAGAGGCAAAAGGACAAATATTGTATAAGACCACTATTATAAGATCTTGAGAAATAGAAAAAACGGAGAAGAACACATACTTTTGTGGTTACAAAGGGGGGGGAGGGAGGGAGAGGGTTTTTTATTGATCAATCAGTAGATAAGAACTGCTTTGGGTGAAGGGAAAGACAACACTCAATACAAGGAAGGTCAGCCTAATTGGACTGGACTAAATTTAAAAGCAAAGAGGTTTCCGGGATAAAATGAATGCTTCAAAGGTCAGCGGAGCAGGGGCTGGGGTCTGGGGAACATGGTATGAGGGGACTTCTAAGTCAATTGGCAAAATAATTCTATCATGAAAACATTCTGCATCCCACTTTGAAATGTGGCGTCTGGGGTCCTAAATGCCAACAAGCGGCCATCTAAGATGCATCAATTGGTCTCAACCCACCTGGAGCAAAGGCAAAGGAAGAACACCAAGGTCACACGACAACTAAGAACCCAAGAGACAGAAAGGGCCACATGAACCAGAGACCTACATTATCCTGAGACCAGAAGAACTAGTTGGTGCCCGGCCACATCGATGTCTGCCCTGTCGGGAAGCACAACAGACAACTCCTGAGGGAGCAGGAGACCAATGGGATACAGACCCCAAATTCTCATAAAAAGACCATACTTAATGGTATGACTGCGACTAGAGGAATCCCGGAGGCAATGCTCCCCAGACCTTCTGATGGCACAGGACGGGAACCATCCCCGAAGACAACTCATCAGACATGAAAGGGAATGGTCAGTGGGGGGGAGAGAGATGCTGATGAAGAGTGAGCTAATTAAATCAGGAGGACACTGGAGAGTGTGTTGGCAACTCTTGACTGGAGGGGGGATGGGAAGATAGAGAGAGAGGGAAGACGGCAAAATTGGCACGAAACGAGAGACTGAAAGGGCTGACTCAATAGGGAGAGAGCAAGTGGGAGAAGGGAGTAAGATGTATGTAAACTTACATGTGACAGACTGATTGGAATGGTAAATGTTCACTTGAAGCTTAATAAAAATTAATTAAAAAAAAAAAAAAAGAAACTAAAAAGGACCTACTTAAGTGGAAAAACTTACCTTGCTCATGGATATGAAGACTTAACATAGTAAAAATGTCTATTCTACCAAAAGCCATCTATACATACAATGCACTTCCGATCCAAATTCCAATGTCATTTTTTAATGTGATGGAGAAACAAATCACCAACTTCATATGGAAGGGAAAGAAGCCCCGGATAAGTAAAGCATTACTGAAAAAGAACAAGAAAGTGGGAGGTCTCACTTTACCTGATTTTAGAACATATTATGCAGCCACAGTAGTCAAAACAGCCTGGTACTGGTACAACAACAGGCACATAGACCAATGGAGCAGAACTGAGAACCCAGATATAAACCCATCCACATATGAGCAGCTGATATTTGACAAAGGCCCAGTGACAGTTAATTGGGGAAAAGATAGTCTTTTAAACAAATGGTGCTGGCATAACTGGATATCCATCTTCAGAAAAATGAAATAGGACCCATACCTCACACCATGCACAAAAACTAACTCCAAATGGATCAAAGACCTAAACATAAAGATCATGGAAGAAAAAATAGGAACAACATTAGGAGCCCTAATACAAGGCATAAACACAATACAAAACATCACTAAAAATGACAAAGAGAAACCAGATTAACTGGGAGCTCCTAAAAATCAAACACCTATGCTCATCCAAAGACTTCACCAAAAGAGTAAAAAGACCACCTACGGACCGTGAAAAAATTTTCAGCTACGTTATCTCCGACCAGTGCCTGATCTCTAAAATCTGTATGATTCTGCTAAAACTCAATCACAAAAAACAAACAACCCTATTAAAAATTGGGCAAAGGATATGAACACACACTTCACTAAAGAAGATATTCAGGTGGCTAACAGACACATGAGGAAATGCTCTCGATCATTAGCCATTAAAGAAATGCAAATTAAAGCTACCATGAGATTCCATCTCACTCCAACAAGGCCAGCATTAATCCAAAAAACACAAAATAATAAATGCTGGAGAGAATGTGGAGAGATTGGAACACTTCTACACTGCTGGTGGGAATGTAAAATGGTACAACCTCTTTGGAAATCGATCTGGCGTTTCCTTAAAAAGCAAGAAATAGAACTACCATACGACCCAGAAATCCCACTCCTCAGAATATATCCTAGAGAAATAAGAGCCTTTACACGAACAGATATATGCACACCCATGTTTATTGCGGCACTGTTTACAATAGCCAAAACATGGAAGCAACCAAGGTGTCCATCAACGGATGAATGGATAAATAAATTATGGCATATTCACACAATGGAATACTACGCATAGATAAAGAACAATGAGGAATCTGTGAAACATTTCATAACATGGAGGAACCTGGAAGGCATTATGCTGAGTGAAATTAGTCAGATGCAAAAGGACGAATACTGTATAAGACCACTATTATAAGATCTTGAGAAATAGTTTAAACTGAGAATAACACATTCTTTTGTGGTTATGAGAGGGGGGAGGGAGGGTGGGAGAGGGCTATTTACTGATTAGATAGTAGATAAGAACTACTTTAGGTGAAGGGACGGACAACACTCAATACAGGGGAGGTCAGCACAACTGAACTGGACCAAAAGCAAAGAAGTTTCCTGAATAAACTGAATGCTTTGAAGGTCAGTGGAGCAAGGGCAGGGGTTTGGGGACTATGGCTTCAGGGGACATCAAGTCAATTGGCAAAATAAATTCTATTAAGAAAACATTCTGCATCCCACTTTGAAGTATGGCATCTGGGGTCTTAAACGTTAACAAGCGGCCATCTAAGATGCATCAATGAGTCTCAACCCACCTGGATCGAAGGTCACAAGGTAATTATGAGCCCAAGAGACAGAAAGGGCCACATGAACCAGAGACTACATCAGCCTGAGACTAGAAGAACTAGATGGTGCCCGGCCACAACCGATGACTGCCCTGACAGAGGGCACAACAGAGAACCCCTGAGGGAGCAGAAGAACAGTGGGACGCAGACCTCAAATTCTCATCAAAAGACCAGGCTTAATGGTCTGACTAAGATTAGAAGAATCCCGGTGGTCATAGTCCCCAAACCTTCTGTTGGCCCAGGACAGGAACCATTCCCGAAGCCAATTCTTCAGACATGGATTGGACTGGACAATGTGTTGGAGAGAGATGCTGATGAGGAGTGAGCTACTTGCATCAGGTGGACACTTCGGAGTATGTTGGCGTCTCCTGTCTGGAGGGGAGATGTGAGGGTAGAGGGGGTTAGAAACTGGCGAAACAGTCACGAAAGGAGAGACTGGAAGGAGGGAGCGGGCTGACTCATTAGGGGGAGAGTTTAAGTGGGAGTATGTAGTAAGGTGTATACAGGTTTATATGTGAGAGACCTACTTGATTTGTAAATTTTCACTTAAAGCACAATAAAAATTATTTTAAAAAAAAAGCAAAGATGTCACCTTGAAGTCTAAAGTGCACCTGACCCAAGTCATGGTGTTTTCAATCACCTCATATGCATCCAAGAGCTGGACAATAAATAGGGAAGACTGAAAAAGAATCAATGCCTTTGAATTGTGGTATTGGCGAAAAATTTTAAGTATACCATGGACTACCAAAAGAACGAACAAATATGTCTTGAAAGAAGCACAACCAGAATGCTCCTTAGAAGCAAGGATGGCAAGACCACATCTCACATTCTTTGGACATGTTATCAGGAGGGATCAGTCCCTGGAGAAGGACATCATGCTTGGTAAAATACAGGGTCATGGAAAAAGGGGAAGATTCTCAACGAGATAGACTGATACAGTGGCTGCAGCAATGGGCTCAGACATAACAATGATCGTGAGGATGGCAAAGGACCAGGCACTGTTTCGTTGAGTTGTGCACAGGGTCACTATGAGTTGGAGCCTACTCAACAGCACCTAACAACAACAACAATGGCAAATTAAAGATAGCCACAAATTCTTTAACATCCTTCCCATTGAGAGTTGTTGTTGTTGTTAGCTGCCATCAAGTTTGTCCCCGACTCATGATAACCTCACGCACAACAGAACAAAATGCTGCCTGGTCTTGTACAGGAAACCCTGGTGTTGTAGTGGTTAAGTGCTACTGCTGCTAACCAAAAGGTTGGCAGTTTGAATCCACCAAGTGCTCCTTGGAAACCCTGTGGGACAGTTCTAATCTGTCCTGTAGGGTCGCTATGAGTCAGAATTGACCTGACAGCAATGGGTTTTGGGTTTTTTTGGTCGTGTACCATCCCCACAATCAGCTGCAGATCAAACCATTGTGATCCATAAGGTTTTTGTTGGCTGATTTTTAGAATTAGATTACCAGACCTTTCTTCCTAGTCTGTCTTAGTCTGGAAGCTCCGCGGAAACCCATTCAGCATCATAGCAACACTCAAGCCTCTACTGATAGACGGGTGGTGACTGTACTTGAAGTACATTGGCTGGGACTCGAACTCAGGTCTCCCACAGGGAAGAAAAGAATTCTCATTCTTGAGAAAGAGGACTGGACTATGACTGCTTTGGCCAGTGGAACACAGCAGAAGTAACTGTATGCCTGCTCTGGGCCTAGGCTTTAAAAGATTGATGGATTCTACCTTGGTCTCTTGGAAGCCGACAGCCACACAAGAAATGCAAATACTCTGAGACCAGGATGCTGTGAGAAGCCCAAGCCACGTGGAGCGGATCTAGAGAATGAGATGCCGTATGGAGAAGAGGAAGCCCAAGGATCATCAGGGTGTCAGACATGTGAGCGAAGAATCTATCTTGAAAGTGGATTTTCCACCCTCTGCTGCCCTAGTTGATGCCAAGCAGGTCAAGAAAACGTTCCAGCAGAGCCCTTCCCAAATTCTTATTACTGTTGTTGTTGATAGTTGCTGTCAAGTCAGCTGGGAGTCATGGTGACCCCATGTACAACAGAACAAAATGTTGCCCAGTACTGTGCCATCTTCATGATTGTTGATACGCTTGAGTCCTTCGTGGTAGCCATTGGGTCAGTCATTCTAATTTAGGGTTCACCTCATGTTCACTGACCCTCCACTTTACAAAGATAATGTCCTTCTCCAGTAATTGGTCCCTCCTGATGATGCATCCAAAGTAAGCAAGTCAAAGTCTCGGACAATATTTTGTGACCAATAGGGCTTTCATCAGTTGATTTTCAGGCCTTTCTTCCTGTCTGTCTCAGTTTAGAAGCCCGCTAAAACCTGTCTACCACGAGTGACCCTGCATAGCTGGTGGCATAGCTTTCAGCACCATAGCAACATGAAAGTCACCACGATATGACAAACTGATAGACAGGTAAACCCACTGCCATCAAGTCAATTCTGACTCATAGTGACCCTATAGGGCAGAATAGAACTGCCCTATAGGGTTCCCTGGGCTGTATTCTTTATGGAAGCACTGTCACATCTTTCTCCTGCAGAGTGGCTGGTGGGTTCAAACAGCCAGCCTTTCAGCTAGCAGCCAAGCACTTAACCACCGTGCCACCAAGGCTCCGGTAGACAGGTGTTGGTCCCAAATTCCTAACACCCGCAAAATCGTCAGCAAAAAACTAGGTACTTTGAAACCATTGAATATGGGGGTATATGGAGCAGGATTAATTTATAGAAGATGGCTTTCTTGAACTTGAAAAGCTTATCCCCCCTTCAGGGTCTTTGCAGCTGCTTTTTCCTCTGCATGGGACACCCTTCTTCTAGACATTTGCCTGCCCAAGTCCTTCTAACCATTCAGGTTGTAGATGAAACGCCACCATCAAACGTCCTCTCTGACCACACTCCCCCACCCTATATCACCTTCTACCTCATCTCCCAATTGAAATTATCTTATTTGTTAATTTTCTTACTTACGGATAGTGCGTCTACAGACTCCCTTAAAGATTCTTTGTCTTTTCTGTTCACGGCCTAATTTCAATCACCTAGAAAAGTGCATTGCACACATTAGGTACCCAAAAACTATTTGTTGATGTAGATAAATGATACATTTATCAAACATTTCTTTAAAAACAACCATACACATAAGTTGCCAGAATACTGGAGAAAACATAATGGATCTCCAAAAGGAGGAAGTTATACATAATAATAAAATTCTGCTGTAATAAAGCAAATAAAAGCTTTTATTCTTCATTCACCTGGTTGTTTTCGGTTCTTGTGTTTCCAAATTAAGAGTCTAAAAAAATGGTTTAAAATTTCGCTTCCTGATTCTACAGAAGAAGACCCTGCACATTAAAATATCATTTACAACATTATAGAGCACTGTTCTCTCATAAATATAACCCATTTTTCTCACCTGAAGACTACATTTAAAATGTACACTAAGGTTGCGAGTTTGTTACGCTTAAACTGTGAAGTTAAAGCTATTACCACAGTGCCACCTTGTGGCGAAGGAGATTCTGCACATTTTTTCCTTTTGATGTGAAGTGGGAACAAAGACAGTGCATCTTGCACCCGGGTTACAAAGGGTCAACGTGCATGATTATATGAGAGGCAACGATTCTGAGGTAGGTGATATTATTTATACATTTTGGAGGCTAAGAAAGGAAAAAGGACTGTGACAGACATTTATTAATACCTAATACATGCAGTGGAAACCCTGGTGGCATAGTGGTTAAGTGCTACCACTGCTAACAAAACGGTGGGCAGTTCGACTCCACCAGGCGCTCCTTGGAAACTCTACGGGGCAGTTCTACTCGGTCCTATAGGTCGCGATGAGTCGGAATCGACTCGACGGCACTGGGTTTGGTTTTTGGTTAACACACGCAGTAAGGTCAGTGATGGTTCAGTGATAGAATTCTCGCCTTCCACGTGGAGACCTGGGCTTGATTCCTCCCCGATGCAGCTCGTCATGTGCAGCCACCACCCATCTGTCAGTGGACCCTTGCGTGTTGCGGTGATGCATAACAGGCTTTAGTGGAGCTTCCCGACTAAGACTAGGAAGAAAAGCCTGGAGATCTACTTTGGAAAAACCAGCCAATGAAAACCCTATGGTCCATTTACAACTAATCATGGGGATGGTACAGGATCAGGCAGCATTTCATTCTGTTGTAAATGGGGTCACCATGAGTCGGTGGCTGACACTGTGGCAGTTAATAACAGCACATGTCGTATTACGCTAGGCGTCTTTGATAGTTTTTCTCTTTTAACACTGATGTGGATACTACCCTCACTTTTGTATTTAAATAGCCACGTGCACAGTGATGTAAAGCATCTTGTGAAACATCTAATCGTGGAGATTTGAACCCAGGAAGGCTGACCTTGGGGCCTGTTTTCACTCTGCTATTAAGTTATAAGCCTGAAAATTTAGGAGACAGGACTCAACCCCAGACTTCTGCCTTCAAATTTCGGTCACTCAACAAACATTTATCGAACTCCTGCTATATGCCAAGGACAGCATTCAAGGCTGAGGATGCTCCAGTGAACACATGCCTAACACTCTGTTCTATCGCCCCAGAAAGCCAAGTCACACCCATTTCTTTCAAAATTTGGCCAACATATCAAAATCCAGTAGGCCCTAGACAAGTCTGGATAATTTGTTCATTTATTCATTCACTCACTCATTCATTCAACACATAACAGAAATGATTGTTGTTGTTATTATTGTTAGCTGCCATCGAGTTGCCTCCAACTCATCATGACTCCACATACAGGAGAATGAACGTTGCCCAGTTCTGCGCCATCTTCACAATCCTTGGTATGCTGGAGTCCACAGTTGCAGCCACTGTGTATTTTGAGTGTCTTCCAAACTACAGGCTTATCTTCCAGCACTACATAGGAAAACATTCTCTAGAAACGCTACCGTAGGCAAAAGCAGAAGTCGTCCTGCCGTCATTGAACTTATACCCTAGTGTGGGAGATAGACAATCATCCAATAACCACAATAAAACAGAAAATCCCCCGAGTGGTGAGTACTATATTGGAGAAATGTGGTACGATAAGAACATATAATACAGTTGGCTAGTTCAGGAGGTCAGAGAACATTCTCTTCAGGGAAAAAAGTAGAATAAGTAGGAGTATGGAGGCAAAGAAGAAAAGAAAGAATTCCAGGCAGAAGGACCAGCATGTGCAAAGACCCAAGATACCTGAGGGAGATGGATCCTAAATCCAAAAATCCTTTCCACTGGGTTTTTGCCTTACATTAAGAAATGGAAGTACATTCTCACCACTTAGGATGCTGTTCCCAAACACTCAGAATCTTCTAGAAACCTAAGAAAATGGAACCCAAACTCATTGCCCTCAAGCCAATTCTGACTCATGGCGACCCTGTGTGTTACAGAATAGAACTGCTCCAGTGTTTTCTTGGTTATAATCTTTAAGAAAGCAGATTGCCAGGCCTTTCTTCCACAGCACCACTAGGTAGGTTCACACCACCAACTTTTGGTTAGCAGTTGTGTGCAAAAACAACCCTCAAAATGTCCATTTGGCACCCCTAAAGCAATAGGAAGAACCTCAACTTTGCATAGTTCTTCCTCTTTCCAAAACGCTTTTACATTCGTGTTATGTATACTCATCCCTCAAGCCACGTGAGGTTAGTGCATTCTATTCTCACATTGCAGAGGAGAGGGAAGCCCAGAAAAGCCAGTGACTTGTGTACAGTGGTATGTAGCCCAAGCAAACTTTTACTCGGTCCCAATCCAATTATCTTTCCCTCACATCTCCTCTCGGGATAACTCAGTGTTAGGCTCACAGCATAACCTCTAGTTACCGCTAACTCGCCACATTGCAATCAGCGTTTAATCATTTGGCAGAGTCAGAGTTAGTTTGATTTTCATATTATTCATGCTCTTAGCCTTCCTTCTGGACAATAATTTGATGGGACTAGTTTTTCAGTCAGCAATACTGTGCTTAACACTTGGGTTTTGAGAATAGATACCGGTCTTGTGTTTTCTTGGCTATCAGATTAACACTCAACTGGGAAATTTAATCAACAATGGATCAATTCAAACTAGCTTAATTAATGTTTTTCCACTGAATTGCTGTACTCTTTAATGGATTTTTATGAAATTGATTCATTTCAATTAATTTTAAATTTGGCAGGAGGGTGGGGGTGGAGAGAATAAATACTACTGTTTTATATTCTGTAGACAAAATTGAAACCAGTGGTAAATTGCATTCTTCAAAACAGCTACCAGAAAAGAGCAAGCAACTTCATTCGTGCATCCATTCATTCAATCATTCAGCTAATATTAATTTGTATCTACTAAGTGTCATATCGGAAGACTTGTTGGCATAGTGGTTAAGTGCTATGGCTGCTCACCAAAATGTCTGCGGTTGGAATCCACCAGGCACTCCTCGGAAGCTCTATGGGACAGTTCTACTCTGTCCTACAGGGTCACCATGAGTTGGACTCAACTTGATGGCAATGGGTTTGGTTTTGGTTTTTTAAGTGTCGTATCTGTGCCGGGTGGAACAGTACAGAAATGATTAAGAGGAGCTCACAGTACAGGGATGTGCCAGTTATCAACTTACTGCCTCTCTGGCCCAAACCCATCCTTCATTGTCTACTCCGTGAAAATCTTTTCTCCTTTGAAGATGGCGCGATATTAAGCTTTGTCAGTAGAGGATGCTGGAGAGACATCAGCAGCATTGTGGGGCGGGGAGGGGGGACGAGCAGGCAGTGGCACTTACCCCATCAAGTGTCAGTGACATCCACCAATGGGCTTCCAGTGAGTCTCAGAGGCACCCCAGGAGTCAGCTCCCAATCTTACGCCCCCTGCACCTGGGACAGAGTGTTTTCTGCTCACTAGTAACTGTCTGGAGTCCCTGGGTGGTGCAAATGGTTAATGTGCTTGGCTACTAATTTGAAATGTTGGAGGTTCAAGTCCACCCAAAGGTACCTCAGAAGAAAGGCCTGGTGATCCACTTCTGAAAAATCAGCCATTAAAAACTCTTTGGGAACCGTAGTTTCAGGGGACATCTAGGTCAATTGGTATAACATAGCTTATAAAGAAAATGTTCTACATACCACTTTGGTGAGTAGCGTCTGGGGTCTTAAAAGCTTATGAGTGGCCATCTAAGATACATCTATTGGTCCCATCCCACTCAGAGCAAAGGAGAATGAAGAAAACTGAAGACACAAGGAAAATACTAGCCCAAAGGACTAAAGGAACAAATGAACCAGAGATTCCACCAGCCTGAGACAGTTACCGAACCCTAGAAGGTGAATTCTGTCTTTCATGCTCAGACCTGCCAATAATCTGGACACGGGCCTTTGAGAAAGAGAAAGTAACTTTATTGCAACGTGCAGAGCAAGGAGCCAGATCTGATTCCCCCAGCTATGGGGAAGCAGGGCTTACATGTGATTTGGGCAGCAAGATGGCAGCCATATAGGCATACTGGGGAGGAAAAATTCTAGAAGGCAGCCGGGAAACAGGAGGTGACATGGTTCTTGTCAGACCTCTCCCTTAGGAATAGGGTCTGGGTGATGATTTTCCTTCTGATTCATTTCACCTATTTGCTGTGTCTTCTGTTGAGATCAATTAGCAGTTACAGCTGGCCCTTCTGTGCGTGCAGGATGGGCCAAATCTGGCTTGGGCTAGTTTAAGGACCAATGGAAATTTACTGGCATTCGTAGGGTCAGGTTATAAGACCAGAAGAACTAGATGGTACCCAGCTACCACCAATGACCACCCTGAAAGGGAATACAACAGAGAGTCCCAGACAGAGCCAAGAGAAAATATAGAAAAGAATTCAAATTCACATTAAAAAAAAAAAAACCAGACTTAATGGCCTGACAGAGACTGGAGGAACCCCAAAACTATGGTCCCTAGACTCTGTTAACCCAGAAACGAAACCATTTCCAAAGCTCACTTTTCAGACAAAGACTTCAGGGCTATAAAACAAAAAATAATACACTTGAGGAACATGATTCTTAGTTCAATCAAATACACGAGACCAAGTAGGCAGCTCCTGTCCAAATGCAGGGCGAGAAGGCAAGAAGGGGCAGGAATTGGAAGAATGGACACAGGGAACCCTGGGTGGAAAGAGGGAGAATGCTGTTACATTGTGGGGATTGCAACCAATGTTGCAAAACAGTATATATATATATATATACCTTTTTTTTTTTTTTGAATGAGAAATTAACTTGAGCTGTAAACTTTCACCTAAAGCACACACACACAAAAAAAGTCCTAGGGAACACTGTTCTACTGTGACATGCATGGGGTCACCATGAGTTGGAGTTAATAGCAACCAGTTAGTCTCTGCCCACTCACACCCAGTGGGTTGTTTCCTGTTTATATAGCAGCTGCAGACCAGCTCTCATCTAGGGCAATACAGAGAACTTCTCTACCATACAGTGGGTGATAGCCACAGGCTCTCCAACAAGGTCTGAGCCCCAGCCTTGGGGAGGTCCTCCCTTCCAAGTTTGCTCTTTCTGTGGGTATTCTCCCTCAGCCTAGGGTATTCTTTAGAGTCTTCTTCACTCCTTTATAGGTAATCCCTGTTAGTTCTTTATAGCAGTGGCTCTCTACCAGGAGCAATTCTGCTGACCAGGGGACAGTTGGCAATGTCTGGAGACACGTTTGGCTGTCACACCGGCAAAGGAGAGGGGTACTACTGCATTTCACAGGTAGAGGCCAGGGGTGCTGCTGAACATCCTAAAATGCACAGGGCAGCTCCCTACAACACAAAATTATCCAGCCCAAAGTGTCCGTAGTGCTGAGGCTGAGAGCCCTGCTTTATGGTAAGCTTTCCTTGTTTCAATTACCATGTGCTTTCTTTCTCCTTATTGGACCCTGATGGTTACAGAGGGTGAGAAAAAAATAAATAAATAAAGGCAGATAAATTAAATGACAGTGTGGTGAGTTTTGATCAAGAGGCTTTTGTCTTAGCAGGCTTGTGTTTTCTAGATAACCCTGCTTTCTTTTATTTCACTTGATGTTGCTGATGGAATCAGGCCAAACGCAAGTACTGGAGATTGAGAAGAGGGATCCAGGGAATTTTATTTTATTTTTTACCTTAGCATGGATTTTGCTAATTGGTGAATGGAGAACAGATATCTCTCATGCTCCAACTGCTATTCTCAGCCAAAGACAGATGGTTGGAAGTGTTGTAAGGACACCACGTGCTGGCACCTCACGTGCTCATTAACAAAGAGAATTTAAATGTGAAACACCAGACCAGCTCTTGCCTGGGGCAATCCAGAGAACTTCTCCACCACATTGTTGTTGTTGTTAGGTGCCCTCAAGTGGGCATAGCGACAATACTTTCAACAGAACAAAACGCCTCCCGCTCCTGTGCCACCCTCACAATTGTTGCTATGTTTGAGTCCATTGTTGCAGCCGCTGTGTCAATCCATCTCATAGAGAGTCTTCTCTTTTTTCACTGACCCTCCACTTTACCAAGCATGATGTCCTTCTCCAGGGACTGGCACCTTTTGCTAACATGTCCAAAGTACATGCGATGAAGTCTCGCCATCCTGACTTCTAAGGAACATACAGTGGGCTATAGTCACAACTTCTCCAGCAAGGTCTGAACCCCACCCTTGGGGAGGTTCAGAAATGTATAAAATCAATAAATATAAAATGTAATTCAAAATCATCTCCTAGCAGAGTGGGAATGGCCTTGAGACACCACCAATCCAATAGTACCCAAATTCTGGGCGGAAACTCTGAATCACCTGAGGATTTTCTGAAAAAAAGACATCTGGAGCCCCAGCCCACAATGATTAAATCAGAAAGTCTAGGGAAAAATTGAGACTTAACACCTTGATTTCAGACAGGGCCGCCACTAGCCCATAAGGTGCCTTTGAGAAAACTAGAAAAGACACCCCTCTCTTTGCACCAGGCTCGTGACATGGCAGGAGGAGAGTCTGGGTGTTAGCCCCACCTATCCCTCAGCAAAGTGCCCTGCCAACTATCCATTGGAGCCCTGGTTTCCAAAATGAAGAAATTGAGGCCCCACAGAATTCAATTTTATCCTTTTGCTAATTTGTTCTCTTCCCCATTCATTCACAGATTAACTCACAAAGCCATCATTTATGAAGCATTCGATATATGCTAAACTCGGTGAAGATGAGATTACTAAGACACGGCCCCTGCCCTTAGGAAACCTAGAGTCCAGGTGGAAAACAATTTTTGCAAAATGTTTTTATTATCATTTTTCCTGTTTCCATTTTCCATCAACACAGAGAAGTAGGTAGTAGTATTGTTATCCACTTTATACAGATGGCAGAACTCACTCAACGACAACTGGTTTGGTTGTTTGGTTTTATACAGATGGAGAAACAGAGACTCTGAGACATGTCCAAAAATCACAGACCCGCCAGTCCTGAGATGGAACCAGAGCGCCCTCATTCATAGCACAGTGCCTCCAGAGCCCAGCCTCACACACACCCCAGCCTCCAAATTTGGGCTGCCAAGAGCAATTTTCTTCCTGTCATGGATTTAATTATGTCCTGCCAAAAATGTGTGTATCAATTTGTCTGGGCCATGATTCCCAGTGTTGTGTGGTTGTCCTCCATTTTGTAATAGTAATTTTATATTAAAGAGGATTAGGGTGGGATTGCAACACCTTTACCCAGGTCACATTCCCAATCCATTGTAAAGGGAGTTTCCCTGGGGTGTGGCCTGCACCACCTTTTACCTCTCAAGAGATAAAAAGAAAAGAGAAGCAAGCAGAGAGTTGGGGACCTCATACCACCAAGAAAGCAGCACCGGGAGCAGAATGCATCCTTTGGACCTGGGGTCCCTGCGCCTGAGAAGCTCCTAGTCCAAGGGAAGACTGAGGACAAGGACCTCCCTTCAGAGCCAACAGAGAGAAAAAGGCTTCCCTTGGAGCCGATGCCCCGAATTTGGACTTTTAGCCTACTTTACTGCGAGGAAATAAATTTCTCTTTGTTAAAGCCATCCACTTGTGGTGTTTCTGTTACAGCAGCAGTAAATAACTAAGACAGTTCCCTATTCCCACCTCCTTAGGTTTTCATCCTGATTCCTTTGGCATTTCATTCCTTATCTGTGATGGTGAATTTCACGTGTCACCTTGGCTGGGTTATAGAGCCAAATTGTTGGGCCAAACACTAGTCTAGATGTTCCTCTGATTGGTATTTACATGTAATTAACATTTATAATTGGTTGACTTTAAGTAAAGCAGATTATCCTCCATAATGTGGATGGGCCTCACCTAATCAGTTAAAAACCTTAAAAGCAAAAGCTGAGATTTCTAGAAGGAAAAATCCTTCCTGAAGAAGGAAGCATAGAAATCCTGCCTGAGTTTCCAATCTGCCCCCTGACCTATGAATTTTGGACTTGCAAGTTCCCCACAATCACATGGTCCAATTCCTTAAAATAAATCTCTCTCTAGATAGATAGATATAATATATATGTATATTTTATGTATATATACATATATTATGCCTATCTATCTATATTATTTTTATCTATATACCTGGAGTTTCTGGGTAGCCCAAATGGTTAAGCCTTCAGCTACAAACTGAAAGGTTGGCAGTTTAAATCCACCCAGAGACATATTGGAAGAAAGGCCTGGCAATCTACTTCTGAAAGATCACAGTAATTAAAAACCCTACGGAGCACAGTTCTACTCTGACACACATGGGGTCACCATGAGTCAGAACTGTCTTGACAGCATTTTTTTTTTTTTTAATCTGTCTATATCTACATCTGTATCATCTCTATCTACCCTTGTGATTCTCTTTCTCTGGAGAACCCTGGCTAATACGGGCATCAACAAATATCTGATGCCTTCTCAGTTGCAAAAACCGCATTTGAGAATGAATAAGATATTGTAGAGGCAAGTGGGGAGATCATTAGATTGCCACAACAGACTTTGTCAAATAATGTATTAAAAATTCCTTTGCCATCAAGTTGATTTCAACTCATAGCGACCATAGGACTCAGTAGAACTGCCCCATAGGGTTTCCAAGGAGCAGCTGGTGGATTGGAACTGCCAACCTTTTGGTTAGCAGCCCAGCTCTTAACCATTATACCACCAGGGCTCCAATAATGTAGTTAGATAGTAAAAATTATTGTCCTTTTAATGAAAAATGGATCCTGTGTTCATTTCTCACATAGTTTTTTCTTCATAGCACTCATCACTAGGGGGCAGTCTATGCTTAATTATGTATCTGTTTCTACCACCAAGATGTCCACGCTCTAAGGGTTGGGGTTTGTCTGTCTTGATCAGCTCTGTGCTGTCAAAACTACAACAGCTTCTGGCTCATCGGAAACACTCATTGGATAAATGAATGAAGGAATGAATTTTATAGCGCTCATGAAGTCAGCCCAACCAAACCCTTTTCCACCTTCAGCAGAAAAGCCAAAAGCAACATGGTTTTGTAAATTTCAACAAAAAGCCTCTAAAATCTTCTAGCTTCACAGTGCAAACTTTCATTTGTCAGGAAACTTGAGTATTTCCCTTCCACAGGAGCACCTGGTGGATTCAAACTGCTGACCTTCTGGTTAGCAGCTGAACTCTTAATGACTATGCCACCAGGGATTCCAGACAATCAAAAGGATACAATATTAAAAATGAAGTGGATCACCAACAAAATAGGTGGAGTCAGCAAACAATGTCACCTTGAATGGTTATGTTTCAGACAGAAAGTCCAGATAACAGTTAAGCTTGTGGGTCCTGGCGTCCGACTGCCTGGGTTCAAATCTTGGAACCATCATTTCCTATTACCGTGATCTCACACTTTATCTTGGTTATCTGGAAACCCTGGTGTTGTAGTGGCTAAGTGCTATGGCTGCTAACCAAAAGGCTGGCAGTTGGAATCCACTAGGAGCTCCTTGGAAATTCTGTGGGCCAGCTCTGCTCTGTCCTATAGGGTCGCTATGAGTTGGAATCAAGCTGATAGCAACGGGTTTTTAAGGTTTCTGGAAGCTCTGTAACTCCCTGTTCCACTTCTTTTTGCCTTTTCACTATAAAAACAAGCCATGCTTGGTCATCAAATAGAAGCCAGCATCACATTCAATCTGTTACAAGTCTGGCAGGACCCAGGCCAGTGTGGAGCAGAAAGAGAAGTGCTGGGGTCCACAGGGCTGAGTCTTGGGGATGACTGGCCAGGGATTAGTACCAGCAGTCACTGAGAGACATCCTGTGCCATCTGAGATGGGAAGACCAAACAACAGGAGAGCAGATGCCCTAGTTTGGAAATAACTAAACCTAGTGCCATCGAGTCGAAAAACTAGTCTCTGGAAAAGCCTCTGCAGATCTGACTTCTTAATCCTGCCAGAAGCATCGTTCTGGCCTTCAGGAGTTTTCAGAACCCTTTGAGGCATGTCTAAGCATTCCTTTTCTTAAAAAACTCCCTCCTAATAGGACTTCATCCAATAGTCTCAAGAGCAACTGTGTGATTTTCCCTTATTTTGTCTGACTTTTTCCAGGCTTGAGTATGAGGTAATGCCCTCTCCCAGGCCTGCACCATCATCTCCTTAACCCCATCCAGGTCTCTGAGCCGAAAACCACCTAGAGGAAGTCTCACCTGGAAGGATCTGAAATGATTAACTAGTCAAGGCACCTCAGCAAGCAAGAAGCAGTTTTTCATAAGAACTAAATGAAGACGCTGCATGGTTTTTTGTTTTGTTTTGTTTTGTGCTAAACGAGAACATTCTTACTAGCAAAAAAGCAAAACCTACCTTTTAAATTTCACTCCTAATCGTGAATGTGTTCATGTTAATTGCTAAATAGAACAAGGACGCTATGGGTCATAGGATGTAGGACACCCCCCACCCCCCACCCCCACCCCCACTCCCCTGTCCCACACCACCTAGTTATTCCATTTGGTATTTAAAAAACAGCTCTGCACTCAAGGGTATGTGGCCAAAAAAAACCCACGAGACTAAGCTAACTTAAGACATAGTTTGACATCTCCTAGATTCCAGGAATTGCATACTGATTTGTGAAGAATAATTAAATATTTTAACAAACATGTCGCACTTTCTAAGTCCAAAGCACTGCTCTAAATGCTTTACAAGTGCTAATTCTTTTCATCCTTGTACAAACCCTACAAATTAGGAATTATTATTGTTAGCCTCATTTTGCAGATGAGGAAAGCGAGGCACCGGGAGCTTTAATTACTTGCCCAAGTCACGCAGGTACTCAGAAGTAGAACAGGATTTGAATGCAGTCTAGCGTCTCTGCACATAGGCACCATACCTTACTGTAAACATCGTGACTAGAGCTTTCTATTACACCTGGGAAAACATGAATGCCACCAGGATAAATTGTGACCTCCACAATCTCAAAATATTCTGTTTGAGAGACCCCCCAATGGCCACTCTGAGGTGGCACGACCCGGATGTAGGGCCTGGCCCTGAACCCCGGGGGTCAGCCCCTGCCAGCTTTGATCTTGGCAAATCACTTCACCTCTCTACACCTCAGCCTCTGCTGCTGTGACGATTAAGGGATAATCCTTGTGAAGCATTGAGAGGGGTGCCTGGCTCGCCTCCAGAGTCCAGTGAGTATAGTTAGCTGCCATTGAGTCACTCCAACTCATGGCAACCTCACGTACAACAGAATGAAATGTTGCCAGGTCCTGCCTCATCCTCACACTTGCCAGCACGCTTGAGTCCATTGTTGCAGCTACTGTGCCAGTCCGTCTCACTGAGGGTCTCCCTCACCCTCGCTGGCCCTCTACCCCACCAAATGTGGCATCTCCGCCAGCGATTGATCCCTCCTGACCAAGAACCAACCAGAAAACCAAACCCACTGCCGTCGAGTCGATTCCGACTCATAGCGACCAAGAACAGATTATCTAATAAGCAAGGTTAGCACAGGCTTACTTGTGCTTACTAATTAATCTGAGATGAACAATTTCGCACGGGTTTCGCCACACCAGCTCAAAGTGAAACCCATGTGAAATTGTTCACTACAGATTAGTAAGTAAGCCCATGCTTACCTTGTTTATTGGATAATCTACCCCTGCTCCTGGAGACATCCAAAGCAAGTGAGTAGGACAATGCTCTGTTGTTATTCAAAAAGGTTTTCATTGGCTAATTTTCAGAAATAGATCACCAGGCCTTTCTTCCTAATCTGTCTGAAACCTGTCCACCATGGGTGACCCAGTTGGTATTTAGAACACCAGTGGCATAGCTTCCAGCATCATAGCAACATGCAAGCCACCAGAGTTCAACAGACTGACAGACAGGTGGTGATCAGTGAATATTAGTTACAGTAGGATAATTTCGAGGCATGGATGGTTCAGTGGAGACTCAGATTTCATTTCCAGCCAATTCACGTGCTGCGCAGCCACCACCTGCCTATCAGTGGAGGCTTGCGTGTTGCTACGATGCTGAACAGGTTTCAGCAGAGCTTCAAGACTAAGAAGGATTTGGAAGAAAAATCTGACAATCTATTTCTGAAAATCAGCTAATGAAAACCCTATGGATCACAGCAGTCCGATCCATATTGGATCATGGGGATGGTACAGGACCAGGTGGCATTTTGTTCCAACATGCATGGGGTCACCATGAGTCAGGGGCCAACTTGACAGCAGCTAACAACTATTCTTATTTTGCAGATGAGAACACTGAGACTTAGAGAAAGAAGCAAAGGGCTTGTCCAAAGCAAAGCTACACAGCTTTTACGTAGGGGCATGCCTGAGACTCAAATCCACGCAGCCAGGCTCCCTCAAGCAGGCTTTACTTGAGCAGGTGTGCATTAATTTTGCCAAGTCCTTTCCCTGCCCCGCCAGGAGGGATGCCTGCTCATTTCAACAGCACTTCAGAGCTCATGGCCCAGAAGGAACCCCCGATTTGGAATTCAAGCCTTGCCCTCCCAGCCTGTCACCAGGTGCTCTTTATAAAAGCAGACAGGTTCCCAGTTGCATCTCCCGCACCAGTGTATTGAAGCAGCGTTTGTTTATGTCAAGGCAGAGCCTCAGCTGCCGTGATGGCTGGAGAAAGCAAATTTGAACCAGCAAGGGAGATCTCGATGGCCATGAAGACAAACGCACAAGCGGCAATCGATTTAATTAATCTGTTGGAAAGCCAGGCCCCAAACTCCAGTGGGGCGACTGCCAATTTGCAACATTTTTCTTAAAGGCTGAGATGCATAGAGTCTGCTGAGAGAACAAGTTTGCATTTCAAAGATGCCTTGAGGAGAAGTGGTAGCCCAGCCTGAAAACAAGGCCTTTGAAGGTTTGTGATTCCTCAGTGTCTAGCAAAACAGTCACTCCATAAAGGCAGCTTTAGAGGCTTAGCTGCCTGAGAGGGGGCATCTTTACATGCCTCACACCGCAGGCCCGGTGTCTCGCTATTCACATTTCTAAGGCAGAAATGGATATCCCACCAGAAATAGGATTCTAAAGGTGACCAGATCAGCCGCCTTCAAACCCAGGTAGGTGTCTCTAAGGCCAACTTACCCATTAGGCACAGTAGACCCAGTGCCTGGGGCCCACACCCGTGCTTTTAGGAAACCATGAAAATATTTTAGTCAGGAGGAAAAAAATGAAATTTTAGATCAAATAAAATGTTTGGACACATGATATTAATATATTCCCACCATCTGCCTGTCAGTTTGTCATACTGTGGTGGCTTGTGTGTTGCTATGATGCTGGAAGCTATGCCACCAGTATTTCACATACCAGCAGAGTCACCTATGGCGGACAGGTTTCAGCAGATTTTCCAGACTAAGACGGCCTAGAAAGAAAGACCTGGTGATCTACTTCCAAAAATTAGCCAAAGAAAACCCTATGGATCACAACAGAACATGGTTCAATATAGTACTGGAAGATGAGCCCCCTAGGTTTTACTGCAACAATGGACTCAAGTGGCAATCATGAGGATGGTACAGGACCAGGCAACTTTTTCTTCCTTCTGTTGTACATGGGGTCACCGTGAGTCAGAGCCAACTTGATGGCAACTAACAACATTAATATATTCGTCTTTATACCAACATAGTCATGTTTTATATATATGTATATATATATACAATTTTTTTTTTTTTTTTTTTTAATGGAGAAAGGGAAAAATGCTTAGATCTCATGACCTGGGTTCCTCCAAAGGCCAAATGGAAATTTGAGAAATGAGAAATTATGGTTTAAAGAGGAAAGGCTTCACTTTTAAAATGTGAAAGTATGCCAGGAAGAGGTGATAGAGAAATAGCCTTTGACTTTTGATCTGAAGTGCTAACCTAAAGGTTTGTGGTTGGAACCCACCCAATGACACCATGGAAGACTTAAAGGCCTGGCAAACTGCTTCCATAAGGATTACAGCCAACAAAACCCTATGGAGCAGTTCTACTCTGCAACACATCGGGTCACCATGAGTTGGAGTCAACTGGATGGCACCTAAAAACAGCAGCCCTATCAGGGGTCCCAGATCCAAGGATCTGTTGCTCACTCCCCTGTCTCCTTGTGCAATGACTCCCACACGAGAGGTGGGACCATGTGGTGCTCAAGAACTCAGACTTCCAGCCAGTGGGTCTCAAACTTCAGTGAGCATAAGAAGCACCTAAGGAACTTTCTAAAAAAGCATCCCACCCCAAGAGAGGCTACTTAGATTGATTCAAAGGAAATTTCTGATATTTGACCATTGTCACGTTTGTAAACGGCAATTTCAAAGGGTTCAACCTAATAATTCAGTAAACCTGAGGTGGGACCAGGAAGTTTGTTTTTCTACCAAATGCCCACATGGTCCTGATGCAGAGAGTTGGTAGACTGTTTCTTTGGGGTCTGACATATCCAAGTCTAACTTCCCCTTTTGCCTCTCACTAGCTCTGCTTTAACCGAGGTGCTTAGTGTGGCTTGAGATGAATAGTCTCAAATATCCATGTGTTCCTCTACAAAACCAGCGTGCCTCCTCCATCTCTCTCATCCCTGCTGCCTTACCTTAGAGGCCACGTGTTACAGGTGCAAGACTACAAGTTGAAGAAGAGCCACCCGACCTACTTCGAGCTTTCCATAAGTGAGAAATCAATCTTTATTGTGTTAAGCCCCAGAGATTTCGAGGCTTAATTGTGACTGTAGCCTAGCATAGTCAGTTTTAACTAACGCTAGTAGCCTCTTTACTTGGATCCAATCGATGCCATGGAAGCAGCAGTCAAGAAATCAAACAACATATTGCATTAGGCAAACTGCTGCAAAAGACCTCTTTAAAGCATTAAAAAGCAGATATCACCTGGAGGACTAAGGTGCACCTGACCCAAGACATGGTGTTTTCAATCACCTCATATGCAATTGAAAGCTGGACAATGAATAAGGGAGATGGAAAAAGAATTGATGCCTTGGAATTATGGTGTTGGCGAAGAATATTGGATATACCACGAACTTCAAAAGAACAAACAAATCTGTCTTAGGAGTACAGCCAGAATGCTCCTTAGTAGTGAGGATGGCTACATGTTATCAGGAGGGACCATTCCCTCGAGAAGGGCATTACGCTTGGTAAAGTAGAAGGTCGGTGAAAAAGAGGACGACAACTCAACAAGATGCATTGACACAGTGGCTGCAACAATGGGCTCAAGCGTGGCAACTACTGTGAGGATGGCGCAGGCTCAGGCAGTGTTCCATTCTGTTATACATGGGGTGCTATGAGCCAGAATCTACTCCAAGGCACCTAACAGCAGTAGCCTCTCCAAGCCTCTAGTTGTCCCCCTGCAGGATAGTACCTGTCTCACAGAGTTGTGATGGGGATTGAATGAGCTCATGTGCATAAGTTCCTGGGTGGCCCAAATGGTTAAGTGCTCGACTACTAACCAAAAGGGTGCCATTGGAACCCACCCAGAGGAACCTCAGAAGAAAGGTCTGATGGTCTGTTTCTAAAAGGTCACAGCCTTGAAAACCCTATAAAGCAGTTCTACTCTGCACACATAAGGTTGCCATGAGTGGGAATTGACTCAACCACAATTGGTGTACTGGTAATAGGTATAAAGCCCTTAGCACGATCCTGAATACATATTTGCATATATTAAGCACTAACTCTCAGCTCCTTTTATATTTCCTGGGTCTCAGTTCTCCATCTGTCAGGCCAGATGGCTGACCCGAATATAAGACCCCTTTCGTAGCTGACATTCTATCATTTAATATTGGTCCACCTGGAAATGTATTTGTTTCATGCCAGAAGCCCCAGGAGAAAAGGAGGTGTTCACAGGAGGATAGCAACCAGCAGGGTAAATTAGGCCAGAGATTCTGTTAGAATAGAATGCCTTAATAACTAGAGTTAGCTACGGTCCTAGTTAACAAGGTTGGTCAAGGAGGCTTTGATACCCAGAAGACTCTGTTTGGAGAAAGCATCTGGATCTCATATATGAATCCGTGCACCAAGAAGCTGTGTCGTGGCAGGACTTCAGTAGGGGTGAAAATTAAGATGACAATTCCTCTCCAGCAGGGGAGAGCACAAGTGGAACAGACGGACATTCCTGAGACAGCAGTGGACATAAGAAAGGCAGCAAAGAAGAAGCCTTACATGTATCCAGGCCTTCTTGTGTGTCCGGCACCAAAAAAAAAAAAAAGACAGTTGCCACGGAGTCAACTCTGACTCATGGTGACCTCAAGTGTGTCAGAGTAGAGCTGTACTCCATGGGGTTTTCAGTCGCTGATTTTTCAGAAGTAGATTGTCAGGCCTTTCTTCTGAGGCATTTCTGGGTGGACTTGAACTGCCAACATTTTGGTTAGCAGCAAGTATGTTAACCAATTGCACCACCCAGGGACTCTGTGCCAGGCACAGTCTAAACAGTCTTCATTCACTACCTGAGGTAGTCATCGTACCAGCCCCTTAAAAAAAAAAATTAGGGCATGGGTTATTATTCCATTGTGCAGATGAGGCCCCCGAGAGACCCAGGAAGGTGTAGTGAGGGATGTGTATGACCCTAACACCAATGGGGGGGACACTCTGCTTTCTCTCCAATCAAGAAAACCTCTTTGTTCAGTCGTGCCTGCTGATGGGGTGGGTTGTATATTTGTGAATACGATGAGACTGTCCCAAGTTTTAAGATAGGCACTCTCTGAGTACTGGATGCTAGAAAGAAAAAGAGTGACCATGGAACATGGACGGGGCCTCCACACCCCACAGGGTCCTCAGTCCTGCCGTAAGGCGTGCCTCCTCTGCTGTCAACCACATGGACCAAGACAGCATGGTGGGAGCCCTCCGAACCACCTAATCACATTGCGTGGTGACCACAGCCACCTGGGAGACTTGGCCCCAAATGTGCACGTCCCTAAATGATGTGAATCTGGTGAACCCACAGCTGTCTTTGTGGACACAAATCCCACTCTTCTCTGGGTCCCCTGACGCAGATGGCACCAGAATACTACATAAACCCCTCCAACATTTCTTCATGCTCCTCTGACAGCCCACATCTTCATGTCTGTGCCATAGGGCTTTCTTTTTCTAGAACTATGGAAAGTAAGCTGCCAATGCACACAGCAAGCCAGAAGTGTGGAGGAATTAACATCTCCACCCCCTCTAGAAGCAGCCCACCTTAAAAGACTCTTAGGTGTTGGTGTATATTATGGATTGGATTTTGTCCCAGAAAAGATATGTTGAAGTTCCCCATACCTGTGAAGGTTACCTCGTTTGGAAATAAGGTCTTTGAAGATGTTAACAATTAAGTTAAAGTGAGGTCATACTGAGCAGAGTATTTTCAGTCGTCTCATATGCATGGGAAATCTGGACAATGAATAAGGAAGACCAAAGAAGAATTGATGCCTTTGAATTATGGTGTTTGGAAGAATATTGAATACACCATGACCTGCCAGAAGAATGAACAAATCTGTCTTGGAAGACGCAGAGCCAGAATGCTCCTTAGAAGCAAGCATGGTGAGACTTCACCTCACATACTTTGGACATGTTATCAGTAGGGATGAGTCCCTTGGGAAGGACACCATGTTTGGTAAAGTAGAGGGTGAATGAAAAAGAAGACCTTCAACGAGAATGGATTGACACAGTGGCCACAACAATGAGCTGAAGCATAGCAACAATTGTGAGGATAGCACAGGACTGGGCAATGTTTCATTCTATTGTACATAGATAGGGTCGGTATGAGCTGGAACCAACTCAACAGCACCTAAGAACAACATTCTGTGACTTAGAAACTTGAGATGTTATTTTCTTTATGTATGTTTCCCTGCCCACTCATGTTTTACATATATTTCTTTACCTCGGGAATTTTTTGAAGAAAGCAGACCCTGCTTGAAGTCATCATCTCATTCTTTGTACAAGTCTAAATAAATTTCCAATACTTTAGATTTCTCAAGAGGAAAGAGAGAGGAGGCCATTCTGTCTACGAGGCTAGCAATAAAGATGGAAAGGAAATTCCTAGAGATTGCCAAGTGTAGCATCATCTTAGGAGGGTGACAGAGCATCAGTGGGACACCAACCTTGATTCCCAAACCCAAAACATGACAGAGACTAGAAGAGTCTCCAGACCTCAACCAATTAATTACATAATATCAGATTGCATTATGGAAGGTGATTGCATTCATTACACTACGTTATCGAAGATAATCTGCTCTATCCAAGGCCAACAGATCTAATCACATGTAACTACTCCATCAAAGCAACTTAGACTAGTGTTTGACCAACAACTGAGAACCAAAGCCTAGCCAAATTGATACATAAAATTCACCATCTCACGTAGGAACATAAGTTTGTGGTCAGAAAGCTTTGCAAATTTATATGAACAAGATGAGGATGAAGGTGGATATTATAACTTACTTTAAAATTCTCTTTATAAACACTGGCATAAAGATACAGCTATAGATATAAATACACCTATACACAGGCCCTGGTGGTTTAGTGGTTAAGAGCTACGGCTGCTAACAAAAAGGTGGGCAGCTTCAATCCACCAGGCGCTCCTTGGAAGCCCTATGGGGCAGTTCTACTCTGTCCTGTAGGGTCACTATGAGTCGGAATTGACTTTATGGCAGCGGGTTTGGTTTTTTTGGTTTATACATATACAGGTATGCATATACGTATGCAAGTTACCTGTATTCTATACACTGGTGGAGGTTCGTTACCACTTGAAATTCCCTGATCAGGAATCCACACCCCAGGGGTGGTTAGTTAGCATTTGAGGTACTCTAATCAGGGATCTAAACCCCAGAAATTGCCACCTAAAGCATTTCAAATATCTCTATTTAAATCTTCTCTAGAGGGTCATTAATTAGCAGAAGAGGCATTAGAAATAATTTTTCAGATTGAATGAGTGGAGTTCAGGGTATGTGGTGGGCTAACAGCAGTATGATACAGTCCCTCCATCCTCAGTAAACGGTACCGGAATCTGGCAAGCCCAGCAGCTAACAGCATCTTGTGTCTAGAATTCCATTTGGTTCTCTCTCGCCCACCTTTGCCTTCTGATTTTTCCTGTCCATTGCCTGGTCTGACTAGAAATTTTAGCCACTGTCTCATTGAACCTTTCATACAAGGGACCTGTTGAAATGATGAAAAACAAGGTGCCTGGAACTTCACCGAGCTTGCGGGACAGAGTGTAGCTGTCGTTGTGCCTGCTTGCTTAATAACAAGTGCACAGGTGGCAGAATTCGGTCAGGGAGGATGTGATATACCACTCAGTAAGGAGGCTATGGAGTCCCTGGGTGGTGGAATGGTGATACAATGGCTAATGTCCTCGGCTGCTAACTGAAAAATTGGAGGTTCGAATCCACCCAGAGGCAGCTCAGAAGAAAAGCCTAGGGATCTACTTCCAAAAAATCACCCACTGAAAACCCTATGGAGGAATGTTCTACTCTGACATACACGGGGCCACCATGAGTTGGTGTCAACTGCACAGCGACTGGTTACCAAGGCTGTGAGGAGGAGGCCTGTGGCCGGCACTTGCCTCTAATTCTTGGATGCCCCTGACATTGGAATCTGACAAGTGAAAGGAAAATTCATCTGTCTGCCACAGTAGAAATGGGAGGGAGGGGGAAATGGGAAGAGAGAAGAGAAGGGGAATAGGATGGAGATGGAGAAGGAAGAGAGGGAGAGAGGAGAAAGAGAGAGGCAGGGAAGGGGGGGAGCAGTGGCTGAGCCTGGCCTTGGAATGAAAGGGGACTAGGGGAAGAAAGGACTAGGGGAAGAAAGGGGACTAGGGGAAGAAAGAGGACTAGGGGAAGAAACGGGACTAGGGGAAGAAAGGGGGCTAAGGGAAGAAAGGGGACTAGGGGAAGAAAGGGGACTAGGGGAAGAAAGGGGACTAGGGGAAGAAAGGGGACTAGGGGAAGAAAGGGGACTAGGGGAGAAAGAGGACTAGGGGAAGAAAGGGGACTAGGGAAGAAAGGGGACTAGGGGAAGAAAGGGGACTAGGGGAAGAAAGGGGACTAGGGGAAGAAAGGGGACTAGGGGAAGAAAGGGGACTAGGGGAAGAAAGGGGACTAGGGGAAGAAAGGGGACTAGGGGAAGAAAGGGGACTAGGGGAAGAAAGGGGACTAGGGGAGAAAGGGGACTAGGGGAAGAAAGGGGACTAGGGGAAGAAAGGGGACTAAGGGAAGAAAGGGGACTAGGGGAAGAAAGGGGACTAGGGGAAGAAAGGGGACTAGGGGAAGAAAGAGGACTAGGGGAAGAAAGGGGACTAGGGGAAGAAAGGGGACTAGGGGAGAAAGGGGACTAGGGGAAGAAAGGGGACTAGGGGAAGAAAGGGGACTAGGGGAAGAAAGGGGACTAGGGGAAGAAAGGGGACTAGGGAAGAAAGGGGACTAGGGGAAGAAAGGGGACTAGGGGAAGAAAGGGGACTAGGGGAAGAAAGGGGACTAGGGGAAGAAAGGGGACTAGGGGAAGAAAGGGGACTAGGGGAAGAAGCAGGTCTGGAAAGGGAGCTGATGGTGCAGACACTGAGATTGTAGGCAGCTTATAGCCTGTGTGGCTGCCGGGTGACCTGAATTCTCGGCCAACAAGTGAGACTTCATCACGCTTGCTGAGCAGCCTTTGCGGCACCTGTGGTCATTGCTGCGGTCACCAGCTGTCTGCTTCCCAGACAGTACTGTCTGCAGAAAGAAAAGTCCAGGATGATCATAAGTAAACGTAGCCCAGGGTGCTAAGATGAACAGAAGGTGGCTAGTGGGACAGAATAGCAGATTCCTGCCCCACCAATGCCCAGAGTAGGGAGGGGAATGGAGCGCCCAGCAACAGGACAGGGGTGCTCCTAATCCTAGGGCCTGGGTATTAACCAACCACAAAAACCTCAACCCCAGTCTCCTTGGAGCAGAATAAAAGAAGTGTTAGATTAGCCCCAGCTTCTTCTTCCCAGGCGACCGGGATCCAGGATTCCTAACAACTGAGAGGAGACTAGCCACCTCTTTCTAGTTTTTCAGAACCTAACAACTTGATTCTCCCCTCCCCCAGGAAGCCTTCCTGGACCACACCTTCCTGAATAATAATTTCCTCCTCGGATCGCACACCATTTGCCTTCTCTGCTGCATTGTTCCAGTTGCTGTCGACTTAACTTTGACTCATGGTGACCCCATGTGTGTCAGAGTACAACTATGCTCCACAAGGTTTAGAATTGCTGATCTTTTGAAAGCAAATTGCTAGGCCTTTCTTCTGAGGTTCCTCTGGCTAGACAAGAGCCTCCAACCTTTCAGTTAGCAGCCCTTTTAGTAACAACAACATTAATAATGGTAATCTGATATGTACTAAGCCTTTACTCTGCATCACACTTTGTGATAAGCCCTGTACATATTCAATTTTTTTGTTGTTGTTCAATTTTTACAACCTTTGATTATCCCCATTTTACTGATGAGGAAAATAAGGAAACTGAGGCGCAGAGATGTCAAATATCTTTCCCACAATCACAGGACTAAATGGGTAGTGAAGTCTTGATTCAAACCCTCCAAAGACTTAACTGGATCAGATTCTAGCTCTGTCTCTTTCTAGCTGGGTCACCTGGGACAAGTTACTTCAACTCTACACCTGGTTTCCTCACTGGTCAGATGAGGACCACTCCACCCACCCAAGAGGAATGTAAGGATTGACCAAAGTAATGTGCTTAAAGGAGGGACTTGGCTGGCAGTCTGTGATGGGCTAGGCACTTAATAAATACTGGTTGAATAAGTGAATAAGCCTGTAATGGATATTACCTACCAGTGCTGCCTTGTAGTATATTCAATATTCTTCACCAACATTACAATTCAAAGGCATTAGTTCTTCAGTCTTCCTTATTCATCATCCACCTTTCACATGCATACAAGGCAGTTGAAAACACCATGGTTTGGGTCAGGCGCACCTTACTTAGTCTTCAAGGTGACATCTTTGCTTTTCAACACTTTAAAGAGGTTTTTTGCAGCAGATTTGTTCAATGCAATGCAACATTTGATTTCTTGACTGCTGTTTCCATGGGTTTTGATTGTGGATCCAAGTAAAATGAAATTCTTGACAACTTCAATCTTTTCTCCATTTTATCATGATGTTACTTATTGGTCCAGCTGTGAGGATTTTTGTTTTCTTTATGTTGAGGCGCAATCCATACTGAAGGCTGTGGTCTTTGATCTTCACCAGTAAGTGAGTCAAGTCCTCTTTACTTTCAGCAAGCAAGGTTGTGTCATCTGCACAATGTAGGCTGTTAATGAGCCTTCCTCCAATCCTGAAGCCCCATTCTTCTTCACATAGTCCAGTTTCTTGGATTATTTGCTCAGCATACAGATTGAATAGGTATGGTGAAAGGATACAACCCTGACGTATATCTTCCTGACTTTGAACCACATGGTATCCCCTTGTTCTGTTCAAACTACTGCCTCTTGATCTATGTACAGGCAAAGAATATTGAATATATTGTGGACTGCCAAAAGAACAAACAAATCTGTCTTGAAAGAAGTACAACCAGAATGCTCCTTAGAAGTAAGGTTGGCGAGACTAAGTCTCACATACTTTGGAAATGTTATCAGGAGGGATCAGTCCCTGGAGAAGGACGTCATGCTTGGTAAAGTAGAAGATCAGCAAAAAAGAAGAAGACCCTCAATGACATGGATTGACACAGTGGTTGCAACCATGGGCTCAAGCATAACAAGGATTGTGAGGATGGCGCAGGACTAGGCAGTGTTTTGTTCCATTGTACACAGGGTCGCTGTGAGTTGGAACTGACCCAATGGCACCTGTCATAGTTATCTAGTGCTGCTATAACAGAAATACCACCAGTGGATGGCTTTAACAAAGAGAAGTTTATTCTCTCGCAGTCCAGTAGGCTGGAAGTCCAAATTCAGGGTGCCAGCTCCAGGGAAGGCTTTCTCTCTCTGTCGGCTCTGAAGGAAGGTCCTTGTAATCAGTCTTCCCTTGGTATGGGAGCATCTCACCCCAGGAAACTCTGCTCCCGGCGCTGCTTTCTTGGTGGTATGAGGTCCCCATATCTCTCTGCTCACTTTTCTCTTTTATATCTCAAAAGAGATTGACTTAAGACACTACCTAATCTTCTAGACCTTATCAATATAACTGCCACTAATCCATCTTATTACATCATAGCAATAGGATTTACAATAAATAGGGAAATCAAATCAAAAGATAAAATGGTATACAATCATACAAGGGAATCATTATCTAGCCAAGTTGAGAGATATTTTGGGAGACACAACTCAATCCATGACAGCGCCTAACAACAACTCTGCCTTGTGACATCATCTGACCTCTTCCATGTTTAGTTTTTCCAGTCCTTGTTGCTGTGGATCATACAGTGTGGGGTGGCTGGCCAGGCCACATTTCTCCAGAGGCCATCACTGTGTTGTGTCTTTGGGGGAAATGCTTCTTGGTATGTCAATACACATAGTTTGGAGTGGTGGTGATCTGGGGGCTTCCATTTAGTCCCCAGGATTTTTCTAGCAGAATCTAGAGAGGCCAGGCCTCCACTCTTAGACTGGGAACTTCCCAGGGTAAGCACCGGGTCTGCTGGCAGCTATGTCCCCACCATGTGGAAGGAGCCTGCAATCAGAAAAAGAAAACAAAGCCATCGTGCAGAGAGGGGCAGAGATGAGAACCAGGGGGCCTGCCAGCCTACGAGCACCTTGTCACTGGTGTCCCTTAAGTCAGCCCTATCCCTGCTTTTTCTGCAGTTTGGTTACATAAACCAACAAAGTCCCGTCTTTAACTAAGCTAGTTTAAATTGGATTCCTGTTATTTTCAAACAAGGGAAATTCAGTGAATACTATCACCTAGCTCACTACTCATTCATTTATTCATTCATCCAGCAGGTATTTATTGAGCGCCAGAAATGTGCCAAGCACTGTGCACTTTGAGTTCATTCTGGGAGCACAGGCTGAGTGCCAGCTGAATACAAGAGTGAGTGTTGGGCTCATGCCTGTGGAATTCCTCACATAAGCTGGACAAGAATTCTGCCAGGTATATATCTGCCAAGTATGTATGTCCCAATTTTACAGACAACAAAACTGAGGTCCAGAGAACATGCTCACGGTCATGATAATAACAAAAATAGCTATCATGCATCAAGGGTTTACCATATGGCAAGTACTGCATTAAGTGCTTCTAATGCGTCAATCCACTGCATTTCACTGATTTTAAAATTTTAGCACCTTAGGGTGCTAGCAATTATGAGATGCACCATTATTTAAAAGAAAAAGGTGTTACCAATGATAATAATAAGACACTGCTGCTTGGAGGATTCACTTGAATTCTGTGATGTTAAAATGTCAGTTGTACAATCATGAAATGAAATACCTTCGTCTTCACAACAAACCTTACAAGCTGTCCCCATTTTGTAGATGGAGAAATCAGGGCACTGAGTATAAAAGCATTCACACTGAACTAAATCTGAGTTCTTAACCAGTGCCCAGCACTGCCTCCCAGATGCCCTGTAACCACACACACACACACACACACATACATACACGCAGCATATATAACACACACTTCCACACACATACACACACACATTTATACAATCACAAACATACACACACCCATGTGTATATATATATATATACACACACACACACATACTGCTCTATATTTATACTCGGCTCCCCAACTTTCAGTCCATTTAGAGCAACTGACCAAGTTCCATCCCTAAAATGAACATCTGCCTGAAGGGACACTTCCTTGTCTATTCTAGGGTCTTTGGCCAAAATCACTCCAAATTGTGGCACTTTGCTCTAGCCAGATTTTTGTCCAGATATTTGCTTAAGCTCTGCATGGGGTCACGAAGGTCCTCCAAGCTGCCCTTGGTACAATCCTAACCATATGTGTCGGATGAGAATGGAGGGTCCTCTAGGGACCCGCAGAAACACAGACAGAGGCCACAGCTCATTCCCTCCACACAATGAATGGGACACAAAGTCCCCAAAAGATGGACTTGGCATGTTTTTTAAGTCTCCCAGATGGCTTGGAGGACATTTTTGTCATGGTCTGGCAGACCTGATGAATTCTAGATGTGACTCTCAGCCCCGCCATCACAGTTCAAATGTTCTTTCAGCTCTGAAAAGCATCCTGTGAAAAGGGCATTTGCTACGCCCTCGGAGACATTCCATTTTGTGAGGAGTGGAGAGAATGCAAGGATGGATGATGTCTGGGTTCTGATACAGTGCCGTGGCTCCACACCATCAAAAGCAGTCAGAAATGGGCGGTACCAGGACCAGGAAGGGCGGTTGGGTCTATTTGTTCACTGCTGTTGTCCCCTTGGTGCCTGATCCAGTGGTCAGCACATAGCAAGCACTCAGTAAACCTCACAGAATTCATGAAAGAGGAATGCCTACTCTCTCAAACGTTACCCACAGCCCCATTGCTGTGTCTGAAATTCTACCATTATAAATTCATTTCTTTGGACTTAAAAGCCTTCTATTAAAAAATGCACACATTCCTAGGAGAATACAAACCTTCAGCACCGAGGAATTGTCCTCTCAGCCGGGATCAAAGTCAAACATCTTAGAACAAGCTCAGGGAGAGAAAGAAGAATCAAGGTCATAAGAAAACAGAATGTCTGAAACAGAAACAAGTGTTTATGAGACATCTACTATATGATAGGGACTCCGCAGGCATTTTCCCTGTATTTAGGGTGTTCAACTGTCCCAGTTTGCGGGGGACATATTGGGTTTCTAGGATGTAGAACTTTCAGTGCTAAATTAGGGAAAGTCCTAGGCAAACCAGGACAAGTTGGTCATGATACATTATTTCTTTTAACCCTCACCACAGTCTTATGCAGTAGATATTATTAGGAGCCCCGATTTACAGGTGAGGAAACTGAGGCTCAGAAAGGTGAAGTCTTGCCTAAAGTTACATAGGAAGCTCGTTGTTTCTGGCAAAAATTTAAATGAAGACATGACTGATTTCAGAGTCCAAGCTTACCCTATCAGATCATGACATGAAATCTAATTGACTTCATTGTTTATTCAAACATCATTCCAGCTCCCAAACCTCACAGGCTGTAAACTCTAGTTTGCCAACCTTTGAGAGCTTGCTAGAATAGAATAGAGCCAGGTTCGATGCCTGGCACATTGCAAGTCTTGGATAACTGTTGAAATGAATGAACAATCATGCAGAAAACCTGGGTCCTCCTCCTTCCTCCCAGCCCTGTAACCTGCACAGTAACCTACTCTTCTGGGGCTCAATTTCCCCAAGATTTTCTGAAGTGGAGAGGTCTGGAGTAGGACCTTCAAAGGCGGTAGACTTTGATTAGGAGGAGAGGGGAAAGATAATGCAAGAGGGTGGAAGGACATGAACCCAGGGGGCAGAGAGAAGGGAACAGGCTTTCTAGAACAGAGCAGAGGGAAAGGTAGAGAAGAGATGTGAGTAAGCCAGGCTGACTAGAGGAGAAATTTTGTCAGGGCAATGGGGCCAGATTGCAGAAGGCTCTGAATGCCAGGACTTGTCAGTGCTATTTAGTGAGGCAACTCAGCCTAGGAAGACCAAGGTGCTCCCCTGAGTGCCCCAGGGAATAGAAAGAAACCATTAGGTTCCTATTTATGTTTACTTTTTCTCATTACTTTTAAATTTCTATTTGTGTGTATTTTATAATGAATTATGATATATTACTGAAGTAGAAAGCACATACAATTTGTAAGCAATACACATATATTAAGGTCCTAGAGGCTTTTCACATCCGAGATGCAGAGTCGAAAAACTGGAAATCACTGCATTTAGTAAAGGGGATTTTTTTTTTTTTTTAATTCAGAGTGATGAAATGGCCAAAGCCTGTACTATAATTTAGTTTTCCTGAGCACACCCCGCATAAACATTCATTGTACTTTTCCTCCAATTACCTGGTAACTTATATTGCCGTATTATCTTAACTTGACCTAGCCCTAAATTGATAGCCATTCAGATTATTGGCCAAGTAGGTGGTTACCTGGGATACTATTGGAAGGATGCTAGGCCAGTTCCTCCTGGCCTAAAATATCACCCATGTCAACCATCAAAGGCGCTGACCTTTCCTGCATTTATGACTCTTCTGGGTTTGACAGTGAAGGTATTAATCAATAACTTGTTATTTAGAACTTGATATGTGGCAGTTATGTGTTGGCACCCGGGCAGTTAAATAACAGATAGTGGTTGTGGGGCAGAGGGAAGAGAGGGAGAGAAAAAGACAAGGGAGGAAGGTGGTAGGAGGAATTTCACTGCTTAATGGGGGACACAGTCATGCAAATATATTAATAAAATTCGATGTCATCAATGCCTGGTGTGTCATGGGTTTTTAGTAAATTTATTGACTAAATGAGAGGACAAAGAAGGTGTTAAAACAAAGCAAGATAAGAAGTGCCTTGAGGCCCCAGTGGAGCCAGCACCTGATTCAACCTGAGCAGAGAAGGCAGACTTCATGGAGTCTGTATGAGTGTCTTATGGCTGCTGTAACGAAGTACCACAAAACGGGTAGCTTCAAGTGACAGTGATTTACTGTCTCATAGTTCTGGGCCCTGAAATCCAAATGCAGGGTATCTGCACAGCCATGCTATCTCCCAAGTCTCTAGGGGAAGAGCCTTTCTTGTCTCACCCAGGTTCTGGGAGCCCAGGTGTTCCCTGGCTTGAAGCTGTGGCTTAACTCCAGTCTCTACCTCCATCTTCACATGGCCATCTTCCCTCCGTACTGTGTCTCTCTGTGCCTTTTCTCTTTTACAAGGACACCACCGATGCAAGATTAGAACTTGCCATACTCCAGTATGACCTCATGTTAACTGATAGCATCTTCAAAGACCATATTTCCAAACAAGGTCACATTTGCAGGTACTGGGGGTTAGGGCTTCAACATGTCTTTTTAGGGGGCCACAATATAATTCAGTACAGTCTGCCTTCTGGCCATGCAAAATTCACGTCCTTCCCACATGACTGTGTGTTGTGATATATGAAGAATATGTTTACCAGGCAGAGAAAAGGATAATGGGGACCCCAGGCAAAGGAAATACTCTCAGCAAATCAAGGAGGTATCAATACCTTAAATATAGCTATCATAGTGGTGCCCTTCTGAAAGAGAGAGAATGGGACATGGAGCCAGTTAGGGTTCGCCAGAGAGAAATGCTGGAGCATGGATGCTGCCCAACTCCAGAGAGATGGATAGAAAGAGGGCAAATAGAGAAGGACAGAAAGAGGAGCAGCTCCTCAAGAGCGAAGGGCTTGGGAAAGGTAGAGGGACGGGGAAGAAGAAATGTGAAGCTTTGCCTTCAGCTTTGACAACTACCGAATCAAACCACTAGATGTCACCAAACACAAACCTGTTCTTGGGGGGACATGAGTCCAGGAAATCATCCTAAAGAAACCTTGGACTCAGCTCTGGAAATGTCTCAAAGCTAAGGAATGCTACACCCAAATCTCTCTAAGTAAAAGAGGAACGACTGTCCCCAAAGGAAATGCCACAACTTTGGTATCCCGGTGCCTATGTGCCAATTGACACAGTATGTCAGTTAAGGAGCCCTGGTGGTCTAGTGGTTAAGAACTTAGTTGGTTGCTAACCAAAAGGTTCCAATCCACCAGCCGCTCCTTGGAAAGCCTATGAGGCAGTTCTACTCTGTCTTACGGGGTTGCTATGAGTTGGAATCCACTCAGCAGCAACCAGTTTGTTTTGGGTTTTTTTTTTTTCTTTTCTTTTTTCTTTTTAATCTCAGTTAAAAGGAGCCCTGATGGCACAACGGTTAACCTCTCGGCTGCTAACTAAAAAGCCAGTGGTTTGAATCCACTCAGCTGCTTCACAGGAAAAAGACCTGGTGATCTGTACTCATAAAGATTACAGTCTAGAAAAACCCTATAGGGCAGCTCTACTCTGTCACATGGAGTCTCTGTGAGTTGAAATGGACGCTACGGCACCTGATAGCAACATCTCAGTTAATCCTCAGAACAACCCTGAGGAGCAGTACTGCCACTATCCCCATTTTACAGGTGAGAACACTGAGGGTCAGATAGATTGTTACCTACGCAAGTTCACATGGGTGGGAAGCAGCTGAATTATGGTTGAATTCAGGTTTCTTCTCTCCTGCTTTGCATCTGAGCTCTTTCATAGTCTGGATGAACCCCTGAAACTATTGCCCTGAGATAATCCTTAAACCTTAAACCAAAGGTATACCCAGACACAAAACAGTATCTGTACTGTTTAATTAGAAACTAATTTGCTCTGTAAACCTTCATCTAAAGCACAATAAAAACAAGAATTAAAAAAAAAAAATTATTCCCTGAAGTCTTCTTTAAACCAAACATCAGTTTAGCTTAATTAGTAAAGAATATCTGCCTTGACTGAGGACCATGGTCTCAGGGGACATCTAGCTCAACTGGTATAACATAGCTTATAAAGAAAATGTTCTACATCTTTCTTTGGTGATTTCTTGACTGCTGTTTCCATGGGTGTTGATTGTGGATCCAAGTAAAATGAAAGCCTTGACAACCTCAATCTTTTCTCCATTTATCATGATGTTACTTATTGGTCCAGTTGTGAGGATTTTTGCTTGAGGTATAATCCATACTGAAGGCTGTGGTCTTTGATCTTCATCAGTAAGTGCTTCAAGTTCTCTTCACTTTCAACAAGCAAGTTTGTGTCACCTGCCTATCACAGGTTGTTGATGAGTCTTCCTCCAATTACGATGTCACAGTCTTCTTCATACAGTCCAGCTTCTCGGATTATTTGCTCAGCATATAAATTGAATAAGTACGGTTAAAGGGTACAACCCTGATGTACACCTTTCCTGACTTTAAACCATGCAGTATCTCCTTGTTCTGTTCGAATGACTGCCTCTTGATCCATCTACAGATTCCTCATGAGCACGATTAAGTGTTCTGGAATTCCCATTCTCTGAAATGTTATCCATGATTTGTTATGATCCACAAAATCAAATAAAACACAGGTATACATTTTTCTGGTATTCTCTGCTTTCAGCCAGGATCCATCTGTCATCAGCAATGATATCCCTGGTTCCACGTCCTCTTCTGAATCTGGCTTGAATTTCTGGCACTTCCATGTCGATATACTGCTGCAGTATATTATAGACTTGTATATGATATACTGGTGAAGACTTAGTATGAGAAAATGAATGCAAAGCATGTCTCATTAATATTCTTTATGTTGATTACCTATTAATAGATAATATTTGGGATATACTGGGCTAAAAAAATATATTATTCAAATTAGTTTCACTTGCTTGTTTTTACAATTTTAATGTGGCTACTAGAAAATCTAAGGTTGCCTATGTAACTCGAATTATATTTCTACTGAAGAGCACTGGGCTCACTCAAACCTGAGGGCACTGAAGGTCATGCTAAGGAGTTTGGGAGTCATCTTCTAGCAATAGGGAGTCACCAGAAGTTTTCCAGCACAGGGGCCGTTACATCCACTGCAGGTTTAGAAAGGTTCCTGGGTGGCAGTTCAGAAAGACCTCTTTGGTGCGTTGTATAGACTGGAGGGTAAAGCTGTGGTCTGGGAGGGAATTCTTGGGCCTTTACATCCTACGTCAGAAATATTTAGGTCATTCAGACTCTGAACCAAGCAGAGAAGGGAAACATGGAGGAGCTAGTTAGAACACACCGCACAGGTTGAATCTGATTGTTAATGGCAAGGAGACAGAGGCTCTCCTTAAGTCTTTTGGAGAGAAAGCCCTCCTCCTCCACTGCCTACCCCCCTCCACCTCATCCACCCCCACCCAATCACACAGTCACTGGCATAAAATGCAAAGCTGAAAAGATCATTGTCAGGACATGGGAAAATGAAGTGGGAATGCTTGAGAGAACGACTGACTCCTCTTTCCTTGTTAAGGATCCAAGAAAAATCCAACCCCATTGGGCCCCAGACAGCAATACCCAACAGTGTACTCTTTTATGCCTTCCTTCAAGGCTGCTGACAGGAAAGGCCGTTTCCATGGAAACAGGCCCAGCCGGGAGACAGAACAGGGCAAACACAGCCGGTCTCACGGCCGGCCGGTCTGTCCACAGAGCTGACTAGTTGGTAAATATTACACGAGGCACATACCAGAGACACAAAGCAAACAGTATGTCATCTGGTGCTGCTCTGGAATCGGTCCAGGATGAAATGGGTTGCTGGGGAACTGCGTGTCTAGGTTCCCATGTTACAAAGGACCGTCTTACAACATGACAGGGCTTACAGCAGGGCATCTTGGCTTTTTGCTATAGGCTAATTTTGTTATAATGAATACCTTGTAGCACGTGACCTTCCCAGACTATAGGTGCTGCTGGCAAGAGAGGTGTCAAGCTCCTCTGAAGAGAAGTAGAAAATATGTGGGCAAGTTAATTCTCCTTCCTGGCAGCCTCAGTTTTCCTAACCTTTAAAATTTAGGGTGTAATCTATATGCTGGAGTCCCTGGGTGGTGCAAACAGTAGATGCATTCAGATCCCAACCAAAAGGTTGGAGATTTGAGTCCACCCAGAGGCACCTCTGAAGAGATGCCTAGCAGTCTACTTCCAAAAAACCAGCCATTGACAACCCTATGAAGTACAGTTCTACTCTGACACACATGGTTCTCCATGAGTTGGAATCAACTCCATGGCAACCGGTTTACAATACGTCACAGGGTCCTTGTGAGCATTCAATGGGATAAAACAAGGCTACTAAATGAGATAAATATGTGGCTGGCATATAGTACCAGATGCCATAGAGTCAACGCTGACTCATGGCGACCTCATGTGTGTCAGGGTAAACTGTGCTCAGCAGGGTTTTCAACAGCTGATTTTTGGGTGCAGATCTCCAGGCCTTTCTTCCGAGGAACCTCGGAGTGGACTCGAAGCTCCAACCTTTTGGTTAGCAACGGAGGTGCTCCATCATGTTAGTTTCACTTTCCACTTCAGTTTATCCATTTAATGTATGGCTTCTAGAACTAAAGATATCATTCTAGGTGTGGTGTGCATACCACATATAAAAGTGGACTATCCCCCCCGCAACTCATTTTAAACACAATATTTCTACTAAGTAAGCCTAAGGTTACCTTAGCTTCCCAGCATATACCACTGAATAATACCACAGAGGCATTTTTCCTTCTATCGTTTAGCTGGACTGCTGCTAAGCCACACCTCCCACATTTTTTACTGATGTAAATGATAAGTACCTGTGTCCAAGTCCTGGATGTGACAATCATCCTAGTTAATCCCACTTTATTAGATTTAAGCCATAGCTGTAGCCTAGCAAGACCATTTGAAAGCTAGCCTCTGTCTTCAGAGAGTTTGCTGTCTGGCGCAGTTATTTTGAAAGTGTGGGCTCCGGACCCCCTGAATCAGAATTAACTGAAGTGGCTGTTTAAAAATGCAGATTCCTAGGCCCCATCATAGACGTATTCAATCAGAGCATCTGGGATAAGGCCCAGAAGCCTGCATTTTAGACAAATTCCCTACATGATATCTGTGACCAATAATGTTTGAAAAATCAACCCTCCCTCCATTATTCTTGCATTTCACCAATTGTTTCTTGAACCATCTGCATTGGAATTTTCTGGATGCCTGTTAGAAAAGTGGATTCCTGGGCATCACCCACACTTAAGGAACCGTAATCTCTGGGACTCAGCAACCAGCATGTGTAACAGCCCCTCTAGGTGATTCATATCCTAAAAGTTGAGAGCCACAGGGCTCATGAACTGCAAAGCGGTGCTCCTAACTCTGCATGCATAAGAACTACCTGGAAAACTTGTTAAAGCAGAGACACCCTTAGGGATTCTGATTCACTAGGTCTGAGGAGAGACCCAAAAATCTGTGTTTCTAGCAACCTCCCAGGTGATGTAGATGGTGCTGACCTGCAGTTCACAATTTGAGCAGCATTGGTGTAAAACAGATTACATATAAGTAAATACACGTATAGATATGGGCATACATAGATATGGAGGATCTATGCAAATCTCACTGAAACAACAAATGGTTATACCTCTTTGAAGATGAATTAAGTCCCAAGGCAATGGCAGTTCTAGAAAAGTTCATAACAGACAAGGGCTTGGAATTCATCCTGTCTGAGGCTTTCAGATGAAGCTAAGGCCCAGAGAGCTACCGCGGCTGTTCCAAGGTCTCATGAGATCTCACTAGTATTAGAAGGGACTTAGAGAACATTCAGTCTGCTCCCCCAACATGCACACACATGCTAACATATATGTGCATGCACTTGATGCCACATTATGTCTGGATGTCAAGGGCACTTGAAAAACACCCATAGAAGTTCACCTCTTTTCAAATATCAAGATGCAGTATATGAACAGAGTGTAGTGCAAAGTTAAACTTTCAACATGGACAATCTTGCATTAGAAATTCTGCAGTCAGAGCTTGCAAAGAGAAAGTAAAACAGGAACTCAGTCAGTGGGAGTCTGGAATGACTTCAATATTGGACATTTCCTGTAATTCAGGTGGGTATAATTTATGGGATAATCTATATGTCATAGGGTCATTGTGAGCATTTCCTATATATATATATGTGTGTGTGTATGTATGCATTTCCTGCATATATATGTGTGTTTGTGTGTGTGTGTGTGTGTATGTAATACTTGTGAAATGGGTTAATAAAGTAAGAGTCTCAAATGCAAAAAACCATAGCGCCAAAAAGGTGATATAAAATGTTGAAACCAAAGGGATGAAAGGTGATAGGGCTGAACTACTTGTTTACAACCAAGTGCAACCCCTGCTTTGTCATATCATCTCTTAAATTACTAGGTGGACCGAACAAAAAGGCCAAAGGAAACACTTCCACAGGCTGTCATGGCGCTTGCTCCAGTCATTGGTTTGATTCCTATGTAAAGTGTCCCTTCCTTCATTTTGAAATAAACTAAGTGTCTTGGTTCTTGATCCTTTCCAATTCAAAGAGCCAAAGATAAACACAGTCAAGGAAAAATAGTCAAATATTTAATGGGTGTCTATTATGTGCCAGGGGCATGTTCATTTGCTAAACCTGAAGAAGCAGAAATGAGGTTAGTTGAGAATGAGAGAACACAACAGCAGAATATCATCAAGCTCACAGGAGCAACAGTTGGCTAAAAGTTACTGATTCATAGTACCCTACTTCTTCCTCAACAGGGCTTTGGAACAGCCTACAAAGAAAGAAAATACAAGGCATGGTAGAATAGATAACACAGAGTCTATGAGTGGCATCAAATTTGGCTCTGAGTTTCCTGATAGTCAGAGGGAAAAAGGATACACTACATAATTCTTAGTATCAGGGATAATGATTCTTGACAAATCCTTAAGAAAGAATTTTTTTTTTTTCTTAATGGCAATTTCCCAAAGGTTTTTCAAACTGCTAAAATGCCACCAAGCTATCTAAATAAGTACCTGGATGCGGATTTGATAGGTTCTTCTGAAAACTGCCAATCTATCATTAATCTTTTCCCCTAAGATTCTACAGTAGAGCAGCCCAATGCAAATTCAGAAAGCTGCATGCTAAAGCTAAGAAAGGATGGCATATTAAGAGTCTGGTGAGAAGGACTTGGAGGTCTTACATGTTCAACACAAACAGTCATTCCCAGTAGAGCCACCCTTACACATCAAGAACAGTCCACGCTACACATCCCTCAGAGTGAAACAATTCCAGAGTCTTAGATAGCTTTCCAGGAAAATAGAATGAATATTCTCCAAGTCCGAAGAAGATGATCAACTCATTTTTTGGAGAAGAACTGTATCTGGGACATGGAAAAGATAAATCCCTGGGGGAAAAAAAAATCCAGATGTATGTCTCCTAGTAAGATGATGTCTCCTGATGCAATAGATTGTTCTGCAGCCAATACTTGGGAAGTAGTAAAGAAAGGAATGTTCTTTGAGAGGAGATTGCTGGCTATTTCACTAATCTTAGACTGACAGGAAAAATGCCAAATTAATGTATGTGAAGGTGGGAAACAGCGAGAAAGTGGAGGTTTGGAAACAAGAAGTGATCATGGTCAGAGTTCTACATTCCATTCTGTGTCTACAGATACCTTTGAGTTTTTGGATTAGAATTAGCAAGACTAATAACAGTGCCCATTAAGATTCTTTCATCAGGAGCAACAAAAACAGATTCAGGATAACTTAAGTGGAGGGTCCCTGGGTTAATGAGCTCAGGTTTAACAGAGAAGTTGGAGGTTCAAGTTCATTCAGAGGTGCCTCAGAAGACAGACCTGGTAATTTACTCCTGAAAGATCAGCCACTGACCTGGGTGTGATTCTGACTGATGTGTTGCGGTCCATCTACCATCTAAAACCAGACTTTCGCAAGCGGAACCAGAGAGTTACAGCTACAAGGCAGAGCCAAGCAGGTGGGTGCTTCCTAATCATTAACAGCAAAGTGACACTTTCCGAACATTATTAACGTTGTCGTTAGTTCCGTCAAGTTGGCCCTCGACTCATGGCAACCCCGTGTGGTCCAGAGGAGGACTGCTCCACAGGGTTTTCTTGGCTGTAATCTTTATATGGAAGCATTTTGCCAGGTCTTACTTCCAGGAAGCCGCTGGATGGTTTTGAACCGTTAACCTTTAGGTTAGCAGTCGGTGTCAAATTGCTTGCGCCACCCAGCCTTCTCTTATTAACACATATAGCAAAATCACCACAGAGGCAGAGTATCAGGCCTCGCCCCTGCAGATGGCTGAAGAGACAACGAACTCATCCAGGCAGGAAGAGAAGCCTGTATACAGGGAGAATTATGGTGCTTAATTGCAAAAATAAGGGGCTGGGGAAGGCACCAGAGAAACCCAAATGTCAACCCTCTGAAAAGCTGAATTGCTGGTTCCCTGAGTAAATTAGATCAGCTGAAATGTGAGGTTTCCAGGAACACCTTATGAATGAAATATAAGAGATGACTGGTCTGCAGATAAGAAAATTAGATATTTGCAAGCAGCAGAGATGAGCAAGCGATCCTCACACATCGGCAGACGAAGTCCTTCAAGCAGATTGAAATCCAAAAAAGACAATAAAAGAGATCTAGAATAGGTGAGAATGGAAGAGAGATGTGTGTCCTCTTTCTAAACACTTGTTTCTCTGCTTTCTATGCTGCCTGCCCGGGAATGATTGAGGACCTTAATTACGGTTAAGAGGGTGAATCCTTCTAAGGCTATGGATCTGTGCAATCTACAACAGAAACCACTACCCACAAGTGGCTATTTAAATTTAGGTTAATTTGAGTTAAATAAATATGTAAAATTCAGTTCTTCCATTGCATTAAGTTCAAATTCCAGCTCAGTGATTTGCTTGAACAAGCCACATCCCTCCCGGGCCCTTAGCATCCCTGTCAGTAAATAATGGGGAGTTGGCAAGAAATCTCCCCTGATCTCTTCCAGCTCTGATATTCTCTGTTCTATGGTTTGTCTTAGAAAAATAACTCAAGAGGAACCATTTTGAAAATCATCAATAGAGTGTGCATGCCTAAAAACTCAAAAGGCATGTGTTCTGTAGACTCAGAGCTGTGCTTTCCAGATCCTCCTTCAAGGAAGGAGTTGCTGCCTCTGGCTTTTGCCTCTTTGTGGTCTGTCTCAGCTGCAGAAAGCTGTTCCATCCAAGGCATGGCCTTCCTGGAGCAGCCCACGTGCAGTAAGGTGGGGGTATTAAAACCTGGCCATTTGGCCCAACATGGGGCAACTCTGACAGGCAATACCTGCTATCCAGAGCTCCCCATTGGGTTGTCTGAGGCTGTGTCAAGCCTGCAGTACCGCTCAGTTTCTTCTGCCCAACCCAGCTTCCTCCCTCATCTTTTCACTGATGTTGCCTCCTAAGGAACACCTTGTGCCCTAATGAACATCTCAGGGTCTGCTTCTAGAAAACCATATCTGTGTTGACGTGTATATTAGTTTCCTAGTGTTGCTGTAACAAAATACCACAAAGTGAGTGGCTTATAAGAACAGGAATTTACTGCCTTACAGTTCTGGAGGCTGGAAGTCCAAATCAGGGTGTCAGCCATGTTGATTCCCTCTAAGGGCTCTGCAGGAGAATCTGTCCCATGTCTTTATTCCAGCTCCTGGTGACAGCTGGTCATTGCCTCACTGTCTCTGTGTCTCTTCTCTTTTATGAAAACACCAGTCATATTGAATTAGGATCTACCCTACTCCAATGTGACCTCATGTTAACCTAACTGATAACATCTGCAAAGACATCATTTCCAAATAGGGTCACGTTCACAGGTACAGGGGCTAGGGCTTCAACATGTATCCTAGGGGAGACAAAATTCAACCCACAACAGTGTGTCACATTGCAGGTAGCTTGGCAAAGCTGGACAAATGGAATAAACAGATTCTGTGAGGATGACATAAGATAGTAATAATAATAAATAGCAATTGTAATAGCGAACTATGCACTGAGCACTGTTCTTGTGCTTTACAGATTAACTCATTCAGTGCTTACAACAGCCCAGTGGGTTAGTTACTATTGTTATAGACAAAGAAACTGAGGTAAGCAGCTAAGTGACTGGTCCAAAGACCCACAGCAATAAGCAACAGAAGCAGGATCTGAACCCAGGCAATCTGGCTGCAGGGTCTGTATTGTAACCACCAATTCTAATCACTACTATCCTTACTAGTCTTAAGTCATTACCTCCCCTGGACCTCAGCTTCCTCTTTTGTGATGTTTGGAAACATCAACCCCTCAAGCCCCTTCCAAATCTGCTGTTTGGTGTTCCCTCTCCTTCTCAATGACCTCATGGGCTCATAGTCACCCAGATCTAGTCCCTGAGTCAGACCTAGAACTAAACGGCCACTGCTGCCCATACCCTAAGGCTTTTTATGCCACATCAGCCTGTTCGAGTGAGAGTAGACTGTGAGGTGTAGGTGGATCCAGGTGAAGGAGGATCATCTTTCAGAGCAGGAAGAAACTGCTCCAGAAATAATCTGCCATCCCAACACCTACTTGGGTTTCCACGTCTCTTCCTCCTCCATCGCCCAAGGAGTGAACAGATAGGGAAAGCCTGGTGTCTCTCTCTCTCTTACACACACACACACACACACACACACACACACTTACAGAGGAAGTGTTGTGGGGCTTTCTCTAATTTAGCACTTAAAATGCACCAGGCATTGTGCTAAAAGCTTTACATTTATTAAATTGTTTAAACTCCACAACACGTGTGGAAGACAAGGCCCAGAGATGTTAAGTCACTTTCTTAAGGCCAAGAAGACGGTTAAGTGTCAGAGCCAGGATTTCCACCCAAGCTGGCTCCAGTGCCTGTACATTCTGATGACTCAGAGGCATCAAGCACCCCACTTATCAAGATAAACCAAAGTAAATATTCTATCCTCAGTCAGCACCACCAGACTCCTCTCCACTCTAAAAAAAGCAAGAGACTAGGGGAATGTTGGAGAAGAAGGAGTGGAGGAAGGAAAAAGGGAAGTAGAGAGGGGAAGAGACAGGCATACGTATGGTTGCCATTGTCAGTGGTTCCTACAAAAAAAAGGAACTATCAAATCTCATCGTCCAGTCTAGTATCTGCCTTGGCAATTGCTAGGTTATTATGTCCTTTTGCAGAAAGGGGAAAGAAGTGAACAGAGAGATGGTGGGCAGAGGGCTGGCAGCTGGGGGCCAAGGATAAATGAGTTTCCTATAAATTGGGAGCATTCCAGTCCCTGGCAAAAGCACTTAACATGTATTGGCTTATTTAATCTACACAACAACCCCATGAGATAGGTAATTTTGCAATCTCATTTTGCCAGTTAGAAAAGTGAGGCACAGCAAGGGTAAATGATTTGCCATAATCACACAGTCAGTGACTGTTCCCCTAAGTCTCATCTTTAATAAGTGAAATATCTTTAGTTTCCACAATCATGAATTGTAGGATATAGTCTAGCAATACTAGTTCAAAGAGCAATGAAAAGAATATTGAACCATGAATGAGGAGACCTGGGCTCTGGTTCCATATTTGCTCCTTGAAAATTCTAATCTTGGGCAGGTTCTTTTCCACATCTCAGTTTAAGTTTCCCCATTTATAAAATGAACTGACTGGATGAGCTCATGTTGTAGTAGTTGTGATAGCAACAGTAGTAGTAAAAGAAGTAATAGAAGTAGTAGTAGAATAGTATTAGGGAAGTAATAGTAATAATACAAGTAGTAGTAGTAGTAGAAGTAGCAACAGTAAGGGTAGTAGTAACAACAGTAGCAATAGAGGTAATGCTAGTAATAGAAGTTATAATAGTAGTAGCAGTAATAAAAGTAGTAGTAGTCAAGGCAATAGTAGAAGACATGGTGGTCACAGAAGTAGTAGGAACAGAAGAAGTAGTAGTAGCTGAAGTAGTAGTAGAAGCAGCAGTAATGGAAGAAGTCACAGTAGCATTAAAGTAGTAGAGCAATAGAAGTAGAAGTAATAGCAGTAGTAGAATTAGTAATAAAAGAAATAGTAGTAGGATTAATAGAAGTCATAGTAGTAGAAATAGTAGTAATAACGTAAGAAGTACTAGTAATTTAAGTAGTACTAGTAGTCTAAGAAGTAGTAGTAGCGATAGAAGAAGTAGTAGTAGAAGAAGGAGAGCAAGCCAAGGAGGAGGTAGTGTTTGTCGATGGCAGCAGAGACTGCGATGGCAGTGATGATGGTAGTGAAGCCGCCAACATTTATTGGAGATCTCCTATGTGCTGGGCACTGTGCCAAGTGTGTTTTGTCCACTCAAAGGTAGTAGGGCTGGGTTTGGGACCTAGGCGCTCTGATGTATTACCCATTGCCAGGGACCCACAGCCGCACTAGGCTGCCCCTCTGAGGCTTTCCGCACAGAGCTCCGGAAAGTGAGTGGCTGCATTCTCCTGAATAGTTTTTACAATGCTCGTTCCAAACGTCTTGCTACACCTAATGAGTCAACCTTCTTAGACCTCTGAATTAGAAGGAAACTTAGAATTTACTTCCCTCAGATAAGCCCTTTATAAATATTTTCCATGGAATGCCCTCTTTGCTTTGTTTGAAAGGTCGGCATTGAGGGACTGGTTGTCACCCAACACTCTGTTGACATTTCCTTTTTAAAGAACATAACATACATTCTTGGGTTGGACTCAAATACTCATACATTTTGTTTAAAAAAAAACTATTTATGGAAAAACACAATCACTGGAAATGCTAGGTAGAAGTCCAGAGTTCTTTCTTCTTCTTGATGAAGGGCACAAAATGTCAGTCCTCTGCAGTTCTAGGAGCAAAGCTCCCCTCTCCAGCCTCATTCATAAGGAAGGACAGAAAGTGCAGAGACATCCTTAGCTTTGTAATAATAATGATTGAGGACACCGAGTTGTTAGTGTATTTCAGGCACTGCGTAAGGCATTTTATATGTGTTTTTCATTAATCCTTTCCATAACCTTATGAAATAAGGTTGTTACTATCAGTCTTATTTTACAGACGGTGAAACTAAACCTCGAAGAGGTAAAGGAAATCACCCAAGTTCATGCAGCTAGTAAGTGAGAGAGGAGCTATCTTAAACACAGGTCTGTTTGAATTCAAACTGGGACTCCCAGACCAAATGAAAGTAGCTGCAAGTAACCGGCTAAAAGGGAATTTAAATAACTACAGAAGGAATAAAAATTTTACATAGTGATCCACAAAAACACAGTCATGAGCGGTCTCTGGCAGCACCCACGTAAGTAAGATCCAGAGTGGAGAGGTGCAAGGGTTCTATGAATAGCTTCTCCGAAAAAAAAAAAACAACCCATTGCCATCAACTCAATTCTGACTTATAGCAACCCTATAGGACAGCATAGAACTGCTCCACAGAGTTTCCAAGGAGTGCCTGGTGGACTCAAACTGCCGACCTTTTGGTTAACAGCAGTAGCACTTAACCACTAGCTTCATAGTCATTCTTTACTGTTTGTTCAACAAACATCTACTGATTTCCTAGAATACCAAACAAAGTCCTAGCAACTGGGGATATAATAGGGACAAAGAAGGACACAGTTCCTGGCCTCCGTGGAGCTCACAGTTGAGCAGGAGACAGCAAGTCAAATCAGTAAGCAATTACTGTTCAGTGGAAGAAGTGAAATGGTAACACAAAAGGAATTATGAAAATCTAAGCGGGGGACCTGATACAACCTGATGGGAGGGGAAGGTACAGCCAAGGAAGGCTTCTCGGAGGAGGTAGCACTAAACTGCTATTAGCAAGGCAAACAGAAGTCAGTCATGTAAATAAGGTTGGCTATGGAAACCACGTAGGGAAGGTCATGCACAAAGACCTGGAAAGAGGGAACACGGAAAGAACTGGGAACTGCAGGCCACATGGTATGCACCTTCTGTTGGTGGAGATGGAGGCCTCAGGTCTTCATGGCCAGGTGACACAAGCCATTACAATCATGCAACTAAATCTGCTAGTTCTGACTCCATCTCCAGGCTCATCCAGCTACTCTCTAGTTAGCATCTGGCTTCCCATGAAGTTTTGTCTATAGGGAGAGAATGTCCAGACAGGACTTGATTTCAAATGCAAATTAGTAAACTGACTTTTCGGCTTTTACATATTGCTCTCAAGTGAATCTGGTTATCATCAGCAGGTTCTCGAGAGCCCAGTCACCTGACAGACCAAGCCCACACTGCAGAAGACCAGCTGTGGAACATGGTGCCCTGGCTCTACATGGACTCATCTGGTTGGGATGGATAATCTCCCAGGAGACATTGCTGCACCATCCATGCATCAGAATTTATTGAGCATCTGTATCTGTTAGAATCATTTCAATCAAAAGCAACAGAAAACCCAACTCAAAGTCTTAAATAGTAAGGGAATGTATTATCTCAAGTGTCAGAAAGCCCAGCTGACCTGTTGTTGGCAGGCCGTCAAGTCGCTTCCGACTCAGAGCAACACTATGTACAACAGAACAAAACACTGCCCCGTCCTGCGCCACCCGCATGATCATTGTAATGCTTGACCAATTGTTGCAGACATTGTGTCAGTCTATCTCACTGAGAGTCTTCCTCTTTTTTGCTAACTCTACTTTACCAAGCATGATGTCTTCCTCCAGGAACCTTTCTCTCCTGCTAACATGTCCAAAGTATGTGAGACTAAGTCTCGCCATCCTTGCTTCTAAGGAGCATTTGGGCTGTAGTTCTTCCAGGACAGATTTGTTTGTTCTTTTGACAGTCCATGGTATATTCAATATTCTTTGCCAACACCATAATTCGAAGCTGTCAATTCTTTGGTCTTCCATTGCCCAGCTTTCTCATGCATATGTGGCGATAGAAAACACCATGGTCAGGCACACCTTGGTCCTTAAAGTGATATCTTTGCTTTTAAACACTTTAAAGAGGGCTTTTGCAGGAGATTTGCCCAATGCAATGCATCTTTTGATTTCTTAACTGCAGCTTCCATAGGTGTTGACTGTGGATCCAAGTAAAATGAAATCATTGATAACTTCAATCTTTTCTCCATTTATCATGATGTTGCTTATTGGTCCAGTTGTGAGAATTTTTGCTTTCTTTATGTTGAGGTGTAATCCATACTGAAAGCTGTAGTCTTTGATCTTCATCAGTAGGTGCTTCAAGTCCTTCATGACCTAGAATGGGTTAATTCAGTAACTTAGTGATGCCATCAAGGACCCCAGTTTTTTCCACATTTTCTCTGCCACTGTCTTGGTACGGTTCCTGGTGTCTCATAAGGAGATAGTATCCATTAGAAGAAAAGACCAAAGCCAGGCAAAGACTCCACAAAAAAAGAAAATTATTGACCAATATCCTTCATGAATATACACACAAAAATTCTCAACAAAATTCTAGCCAATAGAATTCAACAGCATATCCAAAACATGACACATCATGACCCAGGGGGATTCACACCAGGTATGCGAGGATAGTTCAACATTAGAAACTCAATCAGTGTAACCCACCCCATAAATAAAAGAATCACATGATCAACTCAATCGATGCAGAAAAGGCATTTGATAAAGTCCAACAGCCATTCCTGATATAAACTCTCAGTGAAATAGGAATAGAAGGGAAATTCCTCAGCATAATAAAGGGCATTTATACAAATCTAGTCTCTTTCAATGGAGAGGGACTGGAAGAATTCCTTTGAAAATGGGAACCAGACAAGGATGTCCTTTATCACCACTCTTATTCAACATTATACTGGAAGTCATAGCTAGAGCAATAAGGCAAGAAAAGGAAGTAAATGGCATACAAATTGATAAGGAAGAAGTGAAACTATCTTTATTCACAGACAATATGATCTTATACATAGAAAATCCCAAAGATTCCACAAGAATGCAACTGAAACTAATAAAGGGCCTCAGCAAACTACAGGATAGGAGATCAACATACAAAAATCAGCAGGATTCCTATACAACAAAGGGAACTTCAAAAAGGCAATCAGGAAAACAATACCATTCACAATACTTCCCCTCCCCTAAGATAAAATTCTTAGGAATAAACCTAACCAGGGACATAAAAGACCTATACAAAGAAAACTACAAAACACTACTGCAAGAAACCAAAAGAGACCTACGTAAATGGAAACACATACCATGCACATGGAAAGGAAGGCTCAATATTGTGAAAATCTCAATACTACCCAAACTGATCTATAGATACAACGAAATCCCAATCCAAATTCCAGGAACATTCTTTACCGAGATTAAAAAACTCATCATCAATTTTATGTGGAAAGGAAAGAGGCCCCGGATAAGTAAACCAATATTGAAGAAGAACAACAACGTGGTAGGCCTCACATTATCTGATCTCAAAACATATTATACAGCCACAATAGTCAAAACAGCCTGGTACTGGTAAAATAATGGACACATAGGCCAATGGAACAGAATTGATAACCCAAACATAAACCCATCTACCTATGGCCAGCTCATCTTCGACAAAGGCCAAAGACCATTAAATGGGGAAGAGGTAGTCTTTTTAATAAATGGTACTGGCAAAACTGGTTGTCCATCTGTAAAAAAATGAAACAGGTTCCAGACCTTACACCACACACAAAATCTAACTCAAAATTGATCAAAAACCTGAATATAAAACTTAAAACTATAAAGATCATGGAGGAAAAAAATAGGGATAACACTAAAAAAAAAAAAACCCATTGCCGTCGAGCCGAGTCCAACTCATAGCAACCCTCTAGAACAGAGTGAACTGCCCCATAGTGTTTCTAAGCAGCTGGTGGATTCAAACTGTTGACCTTTTGGTTAGCAGCCAAGCTCTTAACCGCTATGCCACAAGGGCTCTGGGACAATACTGGGGCCCTAATATATGGCAGAAATAGAATACCAAACATAACTAAAACTGCACACACAGTAGAAGATGAACTAGATAAATGGGACCTCCTAAAAATTAAACACTTATTACACTCAACATAATAAAAGACTTCTCCAAAAGGGTCAAAAGAGAACCTACAGACGAGGAAAAAGATTTTGACTATGACATACCCAACAAGGGACTAATCTCTAAAATTCATACGAAATGTTAACATTTCAACAATGAGACAAACAATATAATTTTAAAAAATGGGCAAAGGATATGAACAGGCACTTCACCAAAGAAGACATTCAGGTGGCTAACAAACATATGAAGAGATGCTCGTGATCACTAGCCATTAGCCATTAGAGAAATGCAGATCAAAACTACAGCAAGATGCCATCTCACCCTGACATTACTGACTCTAAACAAAGTAACAAATGATCGTGAGGTTGTGGAGAGATTGGAACTCTTATACGCTGTTGGTGGGAAAGTAAAATGGTACAGCCATTTTGGAGAATGTTATGGCACCTCCTCAAAAAGCTGGAAATAGAAATATCATATGATCCAGCAATCCCACTCCTAGGGATATATCCTAAAGAAATAAGGCCTATGACACAAATAGACATATGTACACCCATGTTCCTTGCAACATTATTCACAATAGCAAAAATAGGGAAACAACCTAAGTACCCATCAACACATGAATGGATTAGCAAACTGTGGTATGTGAAACGATAAAGAATAATGATGAATCCATGAAACATCTCACAACATGGATGGATGTGAAGGACACTATGCTGAATGAAATAAGTCAAACACAAAAGGAAAGATATTGAATGAGACCACTACTATAAAGTAACAACAAAAGGTTTACACACAGAAAAAGAAGAAAAAACATTCTTTGATGGTTACCAGGGGCAGGAGTGGGAGGGGGAGGGGGGAAACTGCCAATTAGATGGAAGACAGAAGTTAATATTGGTGAAGGGAAAGGCAAATACATAATATGGGGGAAATTAGTACAACATGACCAAGGACACTGAGAGGAACACAAGAATAAAGGGCACCTACGGTAACTACTACAGCTTAGACAACCCTGCAACAATAGTATTAAATTATAATTTATGAATGGACAAATAGGTAGATAGATATAATGGGAGGATATAAGGGAACAAACCCACTGGCAAATACAAGCTTGGTGGTGGATATTTCTGCATACACAACTATAGTTATGGCTCATATAGAACACACAAGGGGCATAGTCAGGGAAACCTCTTAGACATAACCAAACACCTCATGGGATGATGTTTCTAGGCTAGAAGACAAAGGACCATAGACTTGGAGCACATCTACATCCGCCGGCACAACATAGTACTTAAAGACAATGTCCTGTATCCCATTTTGGTGAGTAGCATCTGGGGTCTTAAAAGCCTGCCAGTGGCCATCTAAGATACAACTATTGATCTCTTCCTGTCTAGAGTGAGGGAGAGTGAAGGAGACCAAAGACTCAAGGGAGCAATTAGTGCAAAGGACTAATGGACCACATGAACCACAGCCTACATGACCCCAAGACCAGAAGAACTAGATGCTGCCCAGCTACCACTACGAACTGCTCTGACTGGGATCAAAACAGACAGTCCTGGACAGAGTGGGAGAAAATTGTAGGAAAAAATATCAAATTCTCAAAAAAGACCAGGCTTGATGGTCTGACAGACACTGGAGGATCCCCCGAGACTATTGCCCTAAGACACGCTTCTAATCTGGAAATGAAGCTGTACCCTGGGATCACCTCCCAGACAAACAATAGACAAGCACATAAGATAAACAATAATACCTGAGAGGAACATACTCCTTAGAACAACCAATTATACTGGCACAAAAGGGTATTATCTGCCCAAAAGCAAAGATGAGAAGGCAGGAAGGGGTAGAAAAAAAGGATGAAAGAAAATGGGGAAACCAGGGAGGAAATGGGAAGAGTGCTGATACATTGCGGGGAATGAAATCAAAGTAATAAAACATTTTATGTAGAAATTATCAAATCGGAAACTAATTTGCTCTATAAAATTTCACCTAAAGCACAATTTAAAATATATATATATATTTAAAAAATGGTAAAATTTAAATATAAGAAGAAAAGAAACTTTTGCTACCCTGTGTGCTTTTATTCCCCAAAACCCTATAGCATGTTTTCCCTCATGTCTCATTGACCAGAACTTGGTCACCTGCCTCTTATAAGCCAAAAATTGGTAAGAAAGAGAATTGCCAGGGTGGATTTGGATTAGATTATGTCTGGAACTGGGGAAAGTTTCACCATGCCTGTTTTAGTTACCTAGTGCTGCTATAACAGAAATACCAAAAGTGGACAGCATTAACAAACAGAAATTTATTCTCTCACAGCCCAGGAGCCTAGACGTCCAAATTCAGGGTGTCAGCTCCCAGGGAGGGCTTTCTCTCTCTGTCATCAATCTTCCCCTGGTCTTGGAGCTTCTCATAAGCAGGGACTCCAGGTCCAAAGGATGCGCTCTCCTCCCAGAGCTTCTTTCTTGGTGGTATGAGGTCCCTCTCCTCTCTGCTCCATTCTGTCTTTCATATCTCAAAAGAGGTTGACTCAAAATACAACTTAATCCTCTAGATTGAGTCCTGCCTCATTAACATAACTGCCTCCAATCCTGCTTTATTAATATCAGAGAGGTTAGGATTTACTACACATAGGATAATCACATCATATCACAAAATGGTAAACAACCACACAATAATGGGAATCATGGCCTAGCCAAGATGACATACATTTTGGGGGGACACAATTCAACTCATAACAACACCTACCCCAGGGCTCTGTGGAGAAGGACAAACACTCAACTATTAAGAGCTCTGTCAGCCAGGAAAAGTGGTGGTGCATGTGTGAGAAATGGGTATGGGCCATCATCCGCTACCATAGCCACGTCCTGGCACAGAGTAGAAGCTCAATAAGTGTTTTCTAAATGAGGGAAAGGAACAAACAAATTGTAATGGCTACAAGAGATGAATCAGCAGAGCAGCTGTGGACATGGATTCAATACAACCCATGAGTTGCAAGAAATGGAAACCCAGTTCAAGCTATTTTAAGAGAAGAATAAATTATAATTACTGGTTAACATAATTGAGAATTTTACTGGCTTCAGACATGGTTGGATCCAGGTATTCAAATAATATTTTCAGGAATATGTCTCAATTCATCTCTCAACTGTGCTTTTTGCTGTGAAGGATACACTTTTGTGTAGGCAAGATGGACAACAGTAGCTTCAGACCTGCAACTTCCCAGCTCAATAACCCCAACAGAAAGGGGACTTCTTTTCTCCATATTCCAGCACAAGTCACAGATCTTAGTCCCAATGGCCTGGCCCAGATTGTGTACCCATTCCTAAAACCACCCATGTGGCCATGAGGGGAGCTGATTATTCAGGCCCAAGTTCAATGTTTATTCCATGGACTGGGGAAGGAGGAGGAGGTTGGTTACTCAAAGGTAGGAAGCATAAGGCGGCATGGAAGTAGAGCAGACATGGCACGAGGGAAGGGTGAGTAGAGGGTGGAAGAGGGATGGGACTTGGCTTCTTTTTGGCACCTTCCACTGTTTCCTCACACTTTCCACATGATTTGTCCTTGGCAGGTATGAAACAATTGAACAGTATGCACGTTTTAATAGTCTCCTCTTCTTGCTACTAAAATTACTTCTAAGAATCATTCCAAACCAAGAGTGGAGTGGGTGGATGGGGAGAGAAGTTCACATTTAATTAATGGAAACTATGAATCTTCAAATGACCTAAGTGGTAGAAACTTCATTTAACCTAGGCTTAGAAAGGGAGCACCCAGGGGATTATTCATATAGTCTGTTTCTTTTGTTTTGTTTTGTTTTCATGGCCACGGTGAAATCAAAACTGAAGTGTATAATTGGTGTCATTGGGTTAAAATGTGGTAGTTTAATCACTGGCAGTTCTGTTCAGATGGGTAAGAGTGGGAATGGGGCTGGGAGCAGAATAAACATGGCAGGCATGTTATTACAACACATGCTATAAATAACATGCCAAGGTGCCTGTCTGTTTGGAAAAGGAGTTGGGCTGAACATGTGAATGGTTTTTATGTAATTTGGAACCCCCAGTAAATGCACTAATTTCAGGAGGATTTCCAAAATGGGGCCTTCCCATGTGAACCCATATGAGGCATGAAACATCACGTCCCTCTGGGATGAATGGCATGGCAAACAAGAACACACTGCAATGCAGTTTGGTTGGGACATATTTCTTGGCCCAATTACCCTACAATAAGGCCTTTGCCCTTGCTTTTCTCCCAGCGGGAATGCTCGTCTCCATGACCTTTGCATGGCTGACTCCTTCCTGGCCTTCAGATTTCAACTTAAATGACTCTTGTCAAAGGGTCCCTTTTGCCTAACACTTAACCTATGCTCAGGCCATAGCAAACTCCTTCCTCCTCTCTCCTTTTATGCCTCTAACCTCTTCCATAGGCTGTTCTCTCTACTGGTAGTGTTTGTCCTCTGCACCCAAGCACTCCCAGACTACCTGTTTATTGTCACCTTTCTGTATTATGCCTAGACAGCCCTGATAGCATCAGTCTTCTCCCACCCCCCCACCACCTCCACCCCCAGCCATCAGTGCTCCTACCTCTCTCTCATCTCACAGAGTAAGAAGAGGCACAGGGTATAATAGAAAGAACATAACGCCTGGAGTCAGACAGCCCCATGTTGGAACCTTGGCTCTAATACATATTATGAATGCTTAGGAAGATGTTTAACTCTTATGGACCTCAGTTTTCTCATCTGAAAATTGGGGCTCGTAATTTGTTGACATTGTTGTTAATTGCCATTGAGTCCATTCCGAATCATGGCAAATCCCTGGGTGGTACAAACGATTAAGTGCCAGACTACTAGCCTAAAAGTTGGTGGTTTAAACCTACCCAGAGGAGTCTCAGAAGTCAGGCCTAGGGATCTGCTTCCGAAAGGTCACGGCCTTGAAAACCCTATGGAGTAGTCCTACTCTGTATACTTGGGGTCACCACGGACTCCTAATGGCATCAGCTTATAGAATTGCTTCAGGACTAAATCAACTATGTAAGATCAACTAAGATTAAGATCAAGTATGTACAAAATGTCTAGCCCTGGTGCCTCACACCATTGCTTTAGGATTTAACATGAATTACCAATATTTGTGGATGTGTGTCTCTAATGATAGATTACGAATTCTTTAGGGGAGGGACTACCCGCTGTTTCTCTTTGTATTCTCATATCTCATATTTTCTCTAGAACATGTTCTTGTTATGTGCATTTGAGTCGGTTCCGACTCATAGCAACTCTGTGTACAACAGGACGAAACACTGCCTGCTCCTGTACCATTTTCACAATTGTTATGCTTGAGTCCATTGTTGAAGGCACTGTGTCAATCCATCTCGTTGAAGGTCTTCCTCTTTTTCGATGTCTCTCTACTTGACCAAGCATGATGTCCTTCTCAAGCGACTGGTCCCTCCTGATAACATGTCTAAAGTACATGAGATGAAGTCTCGCTATCCATGCTTCTAAGGAGCATTCTAGCCATACTTCCAAGACAGATTTGTTTGTTCTTCTGGCAGTCCACGGTATATCCAATATTCTTTGCCAACACCATAATTCAAAGGCATCAATTCTTCTTCAGTCTTCCTTATTCATTGTCCAATTTTCACATGCATATAACGTGATGGAAAATACCCTGTCTTGGGTCAGGCACACCTCAGTCCACAAAGTGACATCCTTGCTTTTTAACGCTTTACGGAGATCTTTTGCAGTAGACCTGGCCAGTGCAATGCATCTCTTGATTTCTTCACAGCTGCTTCCGTGGGCACTGATTGTGGATCCAAGCAAAATGAAATCCTTGACAACTTCAATCTTTTCTCCATTTATCATAATGTTGCTTAATGGTCCATTTGTGAAGATTTTTTTTTCTTTATGCTGAGTTGCAATCCATGCTTAAGGCTGTAGTCTTTGATCTTCATCAGTAAGTGCTTCAAGTTGTCTTCACTTTCAACAAGCAAGGTTGTGTCATCTGCCTATTGCAGGTTGTTGATGAGTCTTCCTCCAATTCTCATGTCACATTCTTCTTCGTATAGTCCAACTTCTCGAATTATTTGCTCAGGATATAAATTGCATAAACGCGGTTAGATGGTACACCCCTGATGTCCACCTTTTCTGACTTTAAACCATGCAGTATCCTTTTGTTCTGTTGGAACAATTGCCTTTTGGTTTATGCACAGGTTCTTCATGAGCACAGTTAAATGTCCTGGAATTCCCATTCCTCAAAATGTTATCCATAGTAGATGCTTAAGAAATGTTTGTCAAATTAAATTGGATGCCATTGCGACATAATGCTGGCATTCATGTGGCTTCTGTACTCCTTCTCCTTGACCTGCAGCTATACAGAGAAAGAAAACCCATATGGTTCATGTCTTCAGCAAGAACTTTAAGAAGAAATTTCACCAACCATGAGAAAGTAAGCATGCCCCAAATTCCCACAGCAAACAGAATTGTTTTCAATGAAGTTTCTAGTCTGTGCACTCTGCCCTCTAGCCCTTGTTTATTAGTGTGAGAAACAAAGAGGTGACTAAGGACAACTGCATGGAACAGGCAGGAAATCACATTTGGCTGGTATCTGAGCCTCTGGTCTCTCTCTTAAATGGGTGCATCTTCACATTAACAGCAGAGGTCTGTTTCTCCCAAAAATTGTCCAGGAAACTCCAGACCAAATGTTCTAGGGTTTTGCTGCCTAAAACTGCCAGCCTTTCCCTTCTTCAGCCTCTGGGACTGTGTCAAATTTAAGGTCATGACCGTGGGGTCTCAGAGGAGCCAGACATGCTAGCAAAATATTATTTGCTTTCCTGGTTTCTAGCGCATTAGACAGAAGCCTTCGGCTCCCAGAGTCCCAAGAACAAATTCCTGTCCCAGCCCATAACTTCATCACTCAGCCAGACACGGATCACTTTATCAGACACCTAAGGTGGCTCCAGCATCCCATTCCAAGTTCTGACTATGCTTTCTTTTTTCCAACATTATGAATGTGCTTCTTTTTTAAATATGTTTTTCTTGGAACAATCTACATGTCCTCATTTTAGTCTTCCAGACTTCATGCATAATACGGCCCTTGAAGAGTCAACCAAAGCTGATTAAATACCATTAAGGCATGCATTTAACTGGAGTGCAATGAGATGTGCTACATCGCTAGGAAATGGCAGGAGACTTGGGATGGGAAGGTGGTGATGGGCCTGAGGTCGCAGACTCGCCATCCGGAGACCATTCTTCATTCAGTAAGTTGTCATTTACTTGGAGTAGCTACCCCGTTCCATGAATTTTCAGCATGTTTCCCATTCAATGGGAAAATGGAAGGAAGAGGTCATTGAGACCTTTCATTTTTCTCATTCCTGTCATATAAACACTAAGAAACTGCCCGCTCTAAAAATGCTGCTAAGTTAGGGCAGCCCAGGATATTTCAAGACTGCATTCTGGCCATTTCTTTCTGTTTTATGTGGCTTCCTGCTCTCACATCAGATGAAAATAGCTCTTGCCATGGCAACACCACATAGAGATATGGCAGAGATTTTTCTTTTTTTTAAAGCAATACTGTTCTTTGTTTTGGGTTTTTTTTTTTAAAACTGATCTGCGCCTTTTTTTCTCCCTCCATAATCACACCAGTGTTGGCAGGCTTTCCCCTGAGGGCATGTGAGGACACCTTAGCTACCTTTACCAAAAGGGCATAGTTCTGCCTTCTGTAATCCTCCACATAGCATTAATCTGTGTATTTATAACTACTTTTTAAGTTTGGGTTCTCAATTCCAAGTTCTAAGCTTGATATTCAAGGCCATTTATAATTGACCCTGTCTGATTCTCCATTTTCATGTACTAAGCAAACAAACAGAAAAACCCATTGCCATTGAGTCAATTCTGACTCATAGCAACTCTACAAGCCAGAGTAGAACTGCCCCATAAGGTTTCCAAGGAGCACTTGGTAGATTCGAACTGCCAACCTTTTGGTTAGCTACCTAGGTCTTAACCACTGTGCCACCAGGGCCCCCATATACACTGCCTTAATTTTACTTTACATGCTAGTAAGACTGAACTGCTTATTTGTGACCCAAATGTACCTGTTAGTTCATGGCCATCCTGCCATGCATTATAGTCCAGCTCAACATATCACCTCATCCCAAACACACACATGCTTACACACACACACACGCAAATACACATAAATCCACTCACTATAGCATTTGGACGGTAAAGTAAATTTTACTAAAGGTTTGTGGAGAGAAGACTGAAGAAGGGGTTAGGCTGTGAATCATTTGGCCAAATGTCCTTGAAATTTTCCTTTTAAAATATTTTCTCAAAATCCCTTTCCCTATGATGACTGTCAAATATGCCTCTCTCTCCTCTTTACCCAAAAACTTATCTCCAGTTGAAGTTAACTCTTTTCTCCTCACTGCACCCCCAGATCAAAAATCCCACTAAACAAGAACCAGGGAGCTAGCTCAGAGGTTTCAGTGAACCCAAATCATTAGGGAAACTCTGACCGAGTGAGTCCCAGGTAGGGGCAAGGTGGGTGTTGTTCAATGGATACCACCAGTACCGTTGACAAATGCTGGCTGGTGCACAGGTGTATGTGCTGTTCTCTCTCCCTGGAATGCCCTTCCCACATTGTCTATCTGATGAAACCTTTAAGCCCTCAAAACCCAGGCTAATAATCACCATTTTTGAGAAACTTTGGGGATTTAAGACATATTTCCTTATCCAGAGAGACAAACGAAAGGTGCAAGCTGACCACTCTGACTTAGCACTGTTACATGACCCCTGGGTTTTTTATTTGTTGGCATGTCTCTTTGCCCTGTTATACCATAAATTCCTTAAAGGGAGAGTCTTCCCATCTCATTCGCCAGAACCCAGCTCAGCAAAGTGCCTGGTACATAGACTATACTCAGTAAATTTTGTCGGGTGGAATTTTCTTCTTACCACACACCCTGGAGTTAGGCAGGGCAGGTGCTATACATGAATAAGCACTGCTGGGCAAATTCTTTTCCTTTTCTGAGCAATAGGGTATATTTTATGCATACTCTAAACACTTCGCCTTCACTGACTCACTCAATCTCCACAAGAGCCCTATGAAATAGACTCTATGTCATCCTCATTTTACAGATGATGACATTGAGGTTTAAGTCTCCCTTTGGTGGATTGTATTATTATTCAGTGTGTTTGTTACTCACCCTGGGTGCCCCTCCCTTCAGAAGCATTAGGCGCTCAGGCATGGCCGTGTGACTCGCTTCATTCTATGAAAAGTAAAAAGTGATGTGTGTTATTTCCAAAGGTTTAAGAACCAGCCAGTGGCTTGTCCTATCTTTTTCCCTCTGCCCTTAATCAGAGGCTGCTCTGTCACCCTGGGTCCCAAGGTAAAGATGATGTGCAACATATATGCAGAAGACCCATGTTACCACATAGCACAAGCAAGAAATAAACCTTTTCGTAAGTCCTGCAATTTGTGGGTCATTTGTTACCTGGTAGCATAGTGGTTAAGAGATATGGCTGCTAGCCAAAACGTTGGCAATTTGAATCCACCAGGCGCTCCTTGGAAACCATATGGAGCAGTTCTACTCTGTCCTGTAAGGTCGTTATGAGTCAGAATTGACTCGAAGGCAATGGGTTTGGTTTTTTTTTTTTTTTAATTAACTTTTATTAAGCTTCAAGTGAACATTTACAAATCTAATCAGTCTGTCACATGTAAGTTTACATACATCTTACTCCCTTCTCCCACTTGCTCTCCCCCTATTGAGTCAGCCCTTTCAGTCTCTCGTTTCGTGCCAATTTTGCCATCTTCCCTCTCTCTCTATCTTCCCATCCCCCCTCCAGTCAAGAGTTGCCAACACACTCTCCAGTGTCCACCTGATTTAATTAGCTCACTCTTCATCAGCATCCCTCTCCCCCCCGCTGACCAGTCCCTTTCATGTCTGATGAGTTGTCTTCGGGGATGGTTCCTGTCCTGTGCCAACAGAAGTTCTGGGGAGCATTGCTGCCGGGATTCCTCTAGTTGCAGTCAGACCATTAAGTATGGTCTTTTTATGAGAATTTGGGGTCTGCATCCCACTGATCTCCTGCTCCCTCAGGAGTTCTCTGTTGTGCTCCCTGACAGGGCAGTCATCGATTGTGGCCGGGCACCAACTAGTTCTTCTGGTCTCAGGATGATGTAGGTCTCTGGTTCATGTGGCCCTTTCTGTCTCTTGGGTTCTTAGTTGTCATGTGACCTTGGTGTTCTTCATTTTCCTTTGCTCCAGGTGGGTTGAGACCAATTGATGCATCTTAGATGGCCGCTTGTTAGCATTTTTTTTGTTGTTGTTGTTACCTCAGCATAACTTAGTCTACACTGACTAATGAACACCACAAACCTGGTCTTTTTTCAATGTTCTCATGTCAGTGAATCCCTGGGATTCAACTTTGGTGCCTCCTATCCCTTCCCAGGAGGCCCGGAGTGAAGTGGTTAAGAGCTCGGCAGCTAACCAAAAGGCCGGCAGTTCAAATCTACCAGGCACTCCTTGAAAGCCTTATGAGGCAGTTCTACTCTGTCCTATAGGGTCACTATGAGTCAGAATCGACTGAATGGCAATGAGTTTGGTTTTCATCACTTGCCCACCAAAAAAAAAAAAGTTTCCAATTTCTGTTACTATATCCTCCTATATCCCCCCAGGCCCCTTTCTCTCTTCAGATCTAATACCTCCCTCCTAGGTCACATTACCATCATTTCTCTCCTTGACTGCTGAAGATATTTCTGAATTCCCTGGCCTCCCACTCCACCAACCTTTTCCTCCCTCCGTAGTATCCTGCACAGATGCTTTCTTAAAATGACAGCATCAATATGTTACCAGGAAGCTTGCATCTTCAAAGCTTTCCATTGTTCTCAGGAGAAACAACAAAATCCTTAACTTGGCTATAAGGTCCTGTATGACCTGGCTCCTGCCCACCTCTCTGATCTCATCTTATACCAAATGGTTCAGCCACTCTTATCTTCTTTCTGCTCTTAAATAAGCCATACTGTCTTCAACCTTCGAGTGTTGTGAATGGTCTTCCTTCTACCTGGGATTCTCTCTCCATTACCCACCTTCATTCTCCACCTCACTACTCAAATGTTTCTTCCTGGGGAAACCTCCCCTGATGCCCATCAACTGAGTCAGGTTCCCCTATTACGTGCTTTCATTGAACCATGTACCTCTCTTTGATAATATTTTTCAGAGTTGCAATTTTAGATGTGTTTATGGGACTATTTGGTTAAACTGCCTCCCCGACTAGACTATAAGCTTCATGGTAATGGGAATCATATCAAATTTATTATTTTATTGTGGTAAATATATATATATAGCAAAAACATTTGTCAGTTCAACAATTTTTACATGTACAATTCAGTGACATTGATTACATTTATCACGTTGTACAACCATCACCTCTAGGCTTTTGTAAATTATTCTACCACCATTAAAGGAAACTCAGTGCCTCCTAAACAACGACTCTTCCTTTCCTCCTCCCTCCAACCCCTAGTAGCCACTAATAAGTTTTGGTCTGTATACATTTGCCTATTTCATCGAAGTGGGATCATAAAATATTTGTTCTTTTGTGACTGACTTATAACATTTTCAGTGTTTATCCGTGTAGTAGCATGTATCAGGACTTCATTTCTCTTCGTGACTGAGTAATATTCCATTGTGTGTATATATCACATTGTGTTTATCCATTGATCTGTTGATTGACATTTATGTTGTTTCCACATTTTCTCTATGGTGAATAGTGCTTCAATGAACACTGGCATACAGGTTTCTATTTGCCTTTCTGCTTTCAGTTCTTTTGGGTATATAGCTAGGATTGCAATTGCTGGGTCATATGGTAGTTCAGTGTTTAATTTTTTGAAGAATCGCCTGTTTTCCACAGTGGCTGTACCATTTTACATTACCACCACCAAAGGATGAAGTTTCTAATTCCTCTACATCCTTATCAACACCTGTTATTTTCTGCTTTGTTTTGTTTTGTTTTTTATCACTGCCATTCTGATGGGGGTGAGGTGGCATCTCACCATAGTTTTGATTTGCATCTTTCTAATTACTAGTGTAATGAGTCCTTGTGGCACAGTGTTTAAGTGCTCAGCTGCTAACTGAAAGGTCAGTGGCTCGAACTCACCAATTGCTCCACAGGAGAAAAATGTGGCAGCCTGTTTCCGTAAAGATTACAGCCTAGGAAACCCTATGGGACAATTTCTACTCTGTCCTATACGGCTGCTATGAGTTGAAATCCACTCAACACCACACAACACTGACCAATGATGCTGAGCATCTTTTCATGTGCTTGTTAGCAATTTGAATATCCTCTTTGGTGAATTGTCTATCTAAGTCCTTTGCACATTTTTTGATTGGGTTGTTTATCTTTTTTGTTATCAAATTCAGTTTTATAACCTGAACATCCAACTATTTCTGGAACATGTAAGATACTCAAATAATATCTTATGAATGAATGGATGAAAGAATGAGTGAATGAACAGCCTTCCCATTTTGATATTACAGGAATCTATGTAAGATCTGGAAAATGAGCTGGCTTTCTATCGTCCTTCAAAGGAATAGAAGACAACTTCCCCCATTCAATTTGTTGGGAGAGAAAACCCAAGATACTACAGTAGTAACTTTTTTTTTTTCAATGTTTTCAAAGGTACTTTCACACATAATGTCATCCACTTAGGCCCTGCAGCCACAGATAAGCACTGAAATTCAAGCTTTCTCTGAACATAGGCCCTGGACCTAAAGAAAATGAGAGGCTCAGTACATGTGAGTCCTGACAAGTTGGGTTGGGTTGCTGCAGTCTTGAAGTTAACTTGGCCATGAGTTAAAACGGGCTGTCTTTTGCAATGTGTACACGTGGTCACCAGAAATGGAGCACTGGCTGATATTTTCCCTAGTCAACTGGCCAGGGCTTTGGGCGTCCCAGGGGCATGGTCTGAGCAGTTTAGTATAAACATTGCCGAGGTCCTCAGCGGAGCCCCTGTGTTTTTCTAGGCCACCGATCATGACACTGGTGGTGCCATTGCTCTTATTGATTGTGGTCAGAGGGAAAAGGGATGGATGGCTGTCATGAGATGTCTTGTGATCATGTCAACAAGGCTCTGTCCATTATTTGAAAGTTCTGACCGTAGTTCTAGAAAACAGCTTTGTAAAAGTTCATAGGACAAGAGATCTTAAACATGAGCAGCATTGTAAAATGCAAAGAACCAAGTTTTGCCCACAGTCTTGTGCTCCAATCCAAGCATAGTCATCTACTGTTGTTGTTGGTTGCCATCCAGTCAGCTCTGACTCATGGCAATCCCATGGACAACAGAACAAAGCATAACCCGGTCCTACACCATCTTCATGATCATTGGAATGCTGGAGTCTATTGTTGTAGCCACTGTGTGTTTTGAGTGCCTTCCAGTGTAGAGGGCTAATCCTCTAGCACTATATCAAACAATGTTCTGTTGTGATCATATGTTTTTTGTTGGCTGATTTTCCGAAGTAGATCACCAGGCCTTCCTTCCTAGTCTGTCTTTTTCTGGAAGGTCAGCTGAAACCTGTAGCCATGGGTGACGCTGCTGGTTTTGAAATACCAGTGGCATAGCTTCCAGCATCTCAGCAACATGCAAGCCACCACAGTATGACAAACTGACAGATGGGTGATGGAGCCGTTCACTAGTGGTGTAAAACGGGGCAATTCATTGCATTTCTCTGGACCTTGGCTTCTCCATCTGTCAAATGGGTGATGGGGTTGAGGATAATTCTACTCTGTGAATATTAAGTGACATATGCATATGAAGCACCTTGCACATAGCGCAATACTTCTTCTCCCCATCCCTAATCCTTCTTCCGTGTCTGTAGAAGTGTCAAATCTAAATAGCTGAGAGAGTGAGTCTTTGAACTTCATTCTTTCATCCTCACTTTAATGGGAAGGGCTGAGTTTTTAGTTTCTTTAGAAGTATGACAATTGGGAGTGAACTTTATGAAAACAAATCGGACATTATAGAAACGAGTAGAATTCATTAAGAAATATCTCCCCTTCAGTTGTGGAAGTAATAATATGAAGGTCTACCTCTTCTTGAGTGCCTCCAAGGCACTAGACACCGGACTAGGCGATTTACATCCCTGCTGATAGTGGGTCCTTGGGCATATTACTTACTATGCCTTAATTGCATCTACTGTAAAATGAGGTTAATAATAATACTTGTATTATAGACTTGCTTCAAAGCTTAATTGAAATGCTCCATTTCACTTAGATTACCTTATTGTTGTACACATGTTAAGCATTCAGTAAATGGTAGGTATTGCTTTCATTCATTAGTATGCTGGGGCCAGCTCACACCAACTCACAGAGCCGGCTGTGTGCATCTCTTCCCAACTCCGTGCTTACTGACATCACATAGAAAGCTTGAATCAGCTATAATGGAAGTTTTTATACCATGGAAATCAGCAGATGCTACAAGTAAGGGCCTTTTTTTTTTTTAATTTTCAGGGAAATTCCTGGGTGGTGCAAATGGTTAACATGCTCAGCTGCTAACCAAAACAGAGGAAGTTCCAGTCCCTTACAGGCATCTTGGAAAAAAGGACTGGCAATCTACTTCCAAAAACTCAACCATCGATAACCTTATGGAGCACAGTTATACTCTGACACAATGGGATCTCCATGAGTTAGAATCAAGATGATGGAAGCTAAAATAAAGAAAGGAATTTTCAGGGAGCCAATTATTAACTATTTACCAGCACACCACTCATTTTACTCTTTCTGTTTTACCCATGAAGAAAAAATGATGTTACTGAAGAAGTGAAAAAACTTATCCAAGGTCACACAGTCAATATTCAGCAGAGTAGGGGCTGAATCAGGTCTATCTGATACAAAACCCCATGGTTTTATCCACAGTAAATGTGCTGACATTTAGAGTAAATGAAAAGGAAGCAACTTAAACAGTTTTAATAATTTTCATATATATTCAAAAAGCCAAACCTCTTGCCATTGAGTCAATTCTGACTCATGGTGACCTCATGTACTTCAGAATAGAACTGCTCCATAGGGTTCTCTTGACTGTAATTTTATGAAAGCATATTGCCAGGCCTTTCTTTCACAGCACTGTGGGGGGGTTCCAATTGCCAACCTTTTGGTTAGTGGTTGAGAGAAAACCGTTTGTGTTACCCAGGGACCTTTCCTTATAGATTCTGAGAGTCTTAAAGAGAATTAAAATAACTGACCTACTGTTGTTAATTTACCAAACACTATTATACCATTTACTTTTACTATCTAACAGTGCTTTATAGGTGTTAACGCATTTAATCCTAATAGCAAACTATTAGGTTGTTTTTATTATTATCACACTTTATAGATGCGAGTAACTGCGGGCCAGAAAGGCTAAGAAACTTGCTCCTGGTCACCACACAGAGCAGAGATGCAAACCTAGGCACTCTGGGTTCCAGAATCTGTGTTCTTAGCCACGATACTGGGCTGTGCCTCTAAGTTAACAAGAAGCCTTTGCTTCAAGCTACAGCACAAAATCCTGCCCTTGCATTTGCCATGGGGACTCAGTGGCACTCTCTCTTTACCCCTGAGTCACAGAGAACCTATTTATGAATGCCCCACATTTGCACCATGGGGCAAAAGTCAGCTTGCACAACGGTCTAGCATGTGGAATTCCTCAAACAGCAAAATGTTAATGATTTCCAAGACTCCACTTTGGAGCCAGGCCTCGTGCTGCTGAGAGTGGACGACTGGAGCCTCTGGGAAGACCTCTCTGAAGGTGGAGCATGGGAAAGGTCTATATGGCTTATTGTTGTTGTAAAAATACATACCGAACACAACATTCGCCAGTTCAACATTTTTCACGTGTACAATTCAGTGACATCTGTTATATTGATCATGTGGTACAATCATCACCAATATCCATTGCCAAAATTTCCTTTACCATAAACAGTAAACTCAATGTTTCCAACACCGTGGTTTCCCTCTTCTTGCTTCCTCCTGCCCCTGGTAACCATGAATAAATTTTGGTCTGGAATGCATATGCCTATTCTAGGTATTTCATGTAAGTGGTATCATAGAATATTTGTCCTTTTGTAATTGACTTACATCACTCAGCATAATGTTTTAAAGGTTCATTCATGTTGTATCATGGATCAGGACATTATTACTTTTTATGGCTGAATAATATTCCACTGTGTGTGTGTACCACATTTTCTGTATCCATTCATCTATTGATGGACACTTGGGTTGTTTCCACCTTTTGGCTATTGTGAATAGTGCGCAATGAACATTGGAGTACATGTTTCTGTTTGTGTCACTGCTTTCAATTCTTTTGGATATATACCTAGGAGTGGGGTTGCTGGGTCATATGGTAGCTCTATGTTTAACTTTTCCAGGAACCATCAAATTGTTTTCCACAGCAGCTGAACCATTTTGCATTCCTACCACCAATGAACAAGAATTCCAACTTTTCCACATCCTCTCCAAGATTTATTGTTTTCTCTTTTTTTATTTTAGCCTATATGGCTTTTTAAACTTCTTATTACAGAAATTTTCAAACATTCACAAAACTAAAGAGGTTGCTCATTTTCAATTCAAAGACTGATTTTCTTTAGCTAGTATGCAACTAGAGAGTTTTAGACTCAGAAGTTTAGAAGAAAAATGAGGCAAGTCCAAATATATCCCAAGTCTAACCACTTCTCGCTATCTCCACTGCTGCAAGGTTAGCCCAAGCCAATAGCATATGCTGCCTGGACAACTGCCGTAGCCTCATTATGGGTGTCCTGGCTTCCATTCTTATTGCCTTAAACTCTGTTCTCCATATGGAAACCACGGTGAGCCTTGTAAAGCATACATTAGATCACATGGCACCCCCATTGAAATCTTTCCAATCAGTTCCCATCACACAGAAATCAAATCTAAACTCTTTGCCAAGGTGCATAAGACCCTGAAATATCAGTCCTCTCCCTATTTCCTTGACCTCATCTCCCACCAGCTGCCTTTATTCTTTCAGGCCCAGTCAACGGGTTTTCCTTCAAACAATCCAAGTTCTTTTTAGCCTCCGAGACTCTGCGCTTGTGTTTCCCTACTTTAAACTCCCTTTTTCCCAAATCGTGATGTGGCTGACTCCTTTTCATCATTCAAAGCTCAATTCAAATACCATTCCCTCAGATAGCCTTCCTTGGTCATCTTGTTTAAAGCTCTCTCTGCCATGTTCTGGCCCATGGTCTATTATCTCCATAGCAGTTTTCACTTGTTTATGCATTTCTTTGTTTGGTTGTTTGCTGTTTCTCTCCCCTAGCTAGAATGTAAGTTCCACGAGAACAGGGTCTCTGGCATGTTCTCAGCTGTATCCCTAGTTTCCCTAGTGCCTGAAATAGTGCCAGCATATGATAGCTGTTCAATAAATATTTGTTGAATGAACTTATATTAAGTGGTAAAAATGAAATATGTGATGAGACAAGACCCACCCAATGTCTGATAGTCTTGGAGTTCTTTTTCCAAGTAGTGGGATTATTATAGAAATGTCCTGTGGTATTATTTCTGAATGGAGTAAGAGACCTCCAGAGCTGAGTACCATTCAGCTGGTAGGCCTCAGGAAAGCAAAATGATTTGGGGGGAACTAAGAAGTGCCTACCATTCTGCTTGCACTACCTCTTCAGATTGGAAAGAGGATGCAATAGACAGACCCTCTTGATATTCACATCCATGTGTAATTTCCTTGCCTTGAATGTGGGTAGGGCTTGTCACTTGCTTCTAACCAACTGAATGTGGCAATGATGATGGGATCTCTCTTCTGTGATTTCATTACATTATGTAACACTCCATCTTAGCACACTGGAGTGAGAAAGACTATCTCTCTATTGTGGATGCTATATTGTGAGATGGCTCATGGAGGGGACCATGTGGCAAGGAACTGTGGGTGGCCTCTAAGACCTGAGAGTAGCCCCAGCTGACAGGGAGCCATAAAACAGGGGCCTCAGTCCTAGAACCACAGAAGACTAATTCTGCCAACAGCCTGAGAAAACTTGGAAGTTGTTCTTTCCCCAGATGAACCTCTGATGAGATCACAGCCCTGGGCAACATTTGGATTGTAGGCTGGTGAGGCTCCGAGCAAAGCACCCAGTTAAGCTGTGCCTGGACTCTTAACCCAAAGAAGCCACAGGGTAATAAATATTTGTGATGTTTGAAGTCACTAAATTTGTGTTTGTTTTTTAACACAGTAATAGAAGACTAATACAGAGGAGATTAAATTCATTCATTCATTTACAGAGAGAAAAGCTCCTTCACTAAAGATGTTTCCACTAAGGCCAGATCAGAAGTAATAACTTAGAGAGTCATACAATCAAGAAAATAAAGAACATGTTTTTATTTACCGTTTCAGAGGTAGTCAAGATTTGTTAATCAATGGCTAATACGGTTGTATTGAACCCTGGTAATTAGCATTAAATTAAGTAAAATGTCCCTACAGACTTGTCTTCTCCAGTGGCAGGAAAAGGAGTGAGAAAGTTCCAAGGCGTAGAACGTAGTGTGTAGTGGCAGCTACTGAGCAGAAAACATAGCCAACTGAGACCCCAGAGCTGAAAAGGAAGAAAAAAAAAAAAAATACTTAGCTGTAGACAACATGGCCTCCAAATATAAAGGGGGTGATGAGCAATAAAGAAGCCACTGGTGGGACCCCGTATAGGTACCTCCTCTCTTTCTCTCTCTCTCTCTGTCATAACCAGCTGTCAGCATCTTCAGACTACTAACTTGACTAAGATAATAGCTTAAGGGGATAATCTTGGTCTTTCTGGCTCTCCAGTCTGGTGAGTTAAGCTGGGTTCAGAGGAAGTCATACAATGGTCTGGACAATTCTAGCACTGGGTTAAATTCTAAGAATGAGTTAGGTTTTAGGTCCAAACCCTTCCCAGACTCCTGGGTAAATTCAATGACACATTTGCTATGGCCTCATGTGAACCATTTCCATCCCTCACAAGTCATTAAAACTGGTGTCTTGTGATGGCTGCCACCAGACACCAAACATATTTTTGAAGTGAAAGTACAAAGATGCAGCACAGATGCAAAAACATAAACAAGAAACAAGAGAATAGAGCTATGGGACCATAAGCCTCCTAGTATATCATCATCATATCAACTGGCAATCTCAATCCTACAGGTTACGACTCAGACTGCCTGGGCTGTGACCTGTGTGTCAGGTGGGCACACTCCAGCCATACTCTTCTCTGAGTTCTATCACCTTCTAGGACCAGGAAGAAGAGGAACACAGGCCAACATGCTAGAGAGCAGATGAGTTGGAAAAGGAGCTCTCTGGGAAGAAAAAGGAGCTGTGAAATCAAAAGGGAGAGAAATGGGAGTGAGGGCTGCAGAGATAAGGAACAAAAGGTGATGGAATAGCATTAGCATGAAATTAAAGGAGAGAGGGTTAGATCAACCATGATACAAACACAAGGGTATGCTCTCACGCACATCTTGGTAAACAATCAATGGAAACTCCAGTCTCAGATGACAAGAAAAGCAAGGGAACTCAAATAAATCAACCACTGCAATAAATTCAACAAACTTACTTTTAAACTCTATAGCATTTACGTACAGTGTTCCGTCCTGTTTTGTAAACAACAATATCTATAACTTTAAAATATGTTTGGCATATATACAGATGCAATATAGCATACATTTAATATAATACTAATGTGGCTAATAATTTAAAATACTAACATATTATATCCAAAAAATACAGAAATATTAGTGTTTAACACAAAAGGTTTTAATTTATGTATCAAGTGAGTTCTGTTTTTTATTGTCTGTTGCAAAGGACACAGTGCTTGATATTACCCTCTATATGCTAATAAACAGGGTATTAGGCACATTAAACAGGGTATTAGGCACATTAAGAGGATGTTAAATTCAATATTTATTTATCATGCAAAATATGTTTCTGTTTTGCAACGAGTGTGTTTCTAAATTCGTCTTCCAAGAAACAACAAAGGCCATTTATCAGAACATTACATTTCTATATTATCAGAATATTTGAGTATCTTTGTGTAAGGAAGTTGAACAATTCCTTGAGGAAATAAATGAATATTTACATAACAAAAATTATATAAATGTATCTTATTTTCCATTTCCCTTCAGACTGACTTTCTTTTAAGAAATTTATCGATATTGTTATGACTCGCAAAACAAACTGGCTCATTGAGAAGTGGTCTATTGTCATATCAATTGTGTACGTTATCTCTGAATGTGGGAGTTGAGAATTCCACAAAGAAATAAAATGTACATTTTATAAATTTTGTATATGATAACAATCATATTTCCTTTTCATTTTGGATGGATCAGGTATAACCTCACATTCAGTTCTCCTTTGTCGATCACATAAGAACACACCAAGCAAAAAAAAAACCCAAACCCACTGTCGTCAAGTTGACTCTGACTCATAGTAACCCTATGGGCAGAATCGAGCTGTCCCACAGGGTTTCCAAGGAGCAGATGAAGAACCCACCAGCAGCACTATAATCACATGAGTCATGACGTATCTGGCCCTATCCTGCTCAAAGCGGACCAAAGCACATCTTCACACTGAGCTTACCCTTGAATTTGTATCAAGCTTTTTGCAATTGTTCTCGTCCCCCATCCAGTATCAGCAATAGTCCAATGAAGTGCAAAGATGCAGTATTAAAGGACAGAAAATGAGTGTGCAAGTTTTTAGGTATTATTTCAAGACTAAAAACACTCCTGGAGATCTGTGGAGAGCCAGCCAACACACATACGACAAATGAATTAAATTATTTCCGAATGCCTTGTAAGTACTATTTCTTTTGACTATCTCAGACCTGAAGAACAAAATTACATGTTCCGAATTAATTTTTTTCTCACTAATTTTGAAATATAAAGTTTTGTGTTGATGCCCAAATTTGAATGTAAATTTTAATTTGTAAATTTTACTTGTTTTATAAATGTTACTTACTTTCAATTATTCAAATATATTTGTTACCAATCAAAAACCAAACTCATTCTATGAAGCCACCATCTCCCTAATACCAAAACCAGGTAAAGACATCACAAAAAAAGAAAATTACAGACCTATATCCCTCATGAACATAGATGCAAAAATCCTCCACAAAATTCTAGCCAATAGAATTCAACAACATATCAAAAAAATAATCCACCACGACCAAGTGGGAATTATACAAGGCTGGTTTAATATTAGAAAAACCATTAATGTAATCCACCATATAAATAAAACAAAAGACAAAAACCACATGATCTTATCAATTGATGCAGAAAAGGCATTTGACAAAGTCCAACACCCATTCATGATAAAAACTCTCAGCAAAATAGAAATTGAAGGAAAATTCCTCAGCATAATAAAGGGCATCTATACATAGCCAACAGCCAACATCACTCTAAATGGAGAGAACCTGAAAGCATTTCCCTTGAGAACGGGAACCAGACAAGGATGCCCTTTAGCACTGCTCTTATTCAACATTGTGCTAGAGGTCCTAGCCAGAGCAATTAGGCTAGACAAAGAAATAAAGGGCATCTGGATTTGCAAGGAGGAAGTAAAATTATCTCTATTTGCAGATGACATGATCTTATACACAGAAAACCCTAAGGAATCCTCCAGAAATCTACTGAAACTAATAGAAGAGTTTGGCAGAGTCTCGGGTTATAAGATAAACATACAAAAATCACTTGGATTCCTCTACATCAACAAAAAGAACATCGAAGAGGAAATAACCAAATCAATACCATTCACAGTAGCCCCCAAGAAGATAAAATACTTAGGAATAAATCTTACCAAGGATATAAAAGACCTAAACAAAGAAAACTACAAAGCTCTACTACAAGAAATTAAAAAGGACCTACTAAAGTGGAAAAACGTACCTTGCTCGTGGATAGGAAGACTTAACATAGTAAAAATGTCTATTCTACCAAAAGCCATCTGTACATACAATGCACTTCCGATCCAAATTCCAATGACATTTTTTAATGTGTTGGAGAAACAAATCACCAACTTCATATGGAAGGGGAAGAAGCCTCGGATAAGTAAAGCATTACTGAAAAAGAAGAAGAAAGTGGGAGGCCTCACTCTACCTGATTTCAGAACCTATTATACAGCCACAATAGTCAAAACAGCCTGGTACTGGTACAACAACAGACACATAGACCAATGGAACAGAATTGAGAACCCAGATATAAATCCATCCACATATGAGCAGCTGATATTTGACAAAGGCCCAGTGTCAGTTAATTGGGGAAAAGATAGTCTTTTTAACAAATGGTGCTGGCATAACTGGATATTCATTTGCAAAAAAATGAAACAGGACCCATACCTTACACCATGCACAAAAACTAACTCCAAGTGGATCAAAGACCTAAACATAAAGACTAAAATGATAAAGATCACAGAAGAAAAAATAGAGACAACATTAGGAGCCCTAATACAAGGCATAAACAGAATACAAAACATTACCAAAAATGACGAAGAGAAACCAGATAACTGGGAGCTCCTAAAAATCAAACACCTATGCTCATCTAAAGACTTCACCAAAAGAGTAAAAAGACCACCTACAGATTGGGAAAGAATTTTCAGCTATGCCATCTCCGACCAGCGCCTGATCTCTAAAATCTATATGATTCTGTTAAAACTCAACCACGAAAAGACAAACAACCCAATCAAGAAGTGGGCAAAGGATATGAACATGCACTTCACTAAAGAAGATATTCAGGCAGCTAACAGATACATGAGAAAATGCTCTCGATCATTAGCCGTTAGAGAAATGCAAATTAAAACTACGATGAGATTCCATCTCACTCCAACAAGGCTGGCATTAATCCAAAAAACACAAAATAATAAATGTTGGAGAGGCTGTGGAGAGATTGGAACTCTTATACACTGCTGGTGGGAATGTAAAATGGTACAACCACTTTGGAAATCGATCTGGCATTTTCTTAAAAAGTTAGAAATAGAACTACCATACAACCCAGAAATCCCACTCCTCGGAATATACCCTAGAGAAATAAGAGCCTTCACACCAACAGATGTATGCACACCCGTGTTTATTGCAGCTCTGTTTACAATAGCAAAAAGCTGGAAGCAACCAAGGCGTCCATCAACGGATGAATGGGTAAATAAATTGTGGTATATTCACACAATGGAATACTACGCATCAATAAAGAACAGTGACGAATCTGTGAAACATTCCATAACATGGAGGAACCTGGAAGGCATTATGCTGAGTGAAATTAGACAGAGGCAAAAGGACAAATATTTTATAAGACCACTATTATAAGATCTTGAGAAATAGTATAAACTGAGAAGAACACATATTTTTGTGGTTACGAGGCGGGGAGGGAGGGTGGGAGAGGGTTATTTACTGATTAGTTAGTAGATAACTACTTTAGGTGAAGGGAAGGACAATATTCAATACAGGGAAGGTCAGCTCAACTGGACTGGACCAAAAGCAAAGAAGTTTCCTGGATAAACTGAATGCTTCAAAGGTCAGGGGAGCAAGGGTGGGGGTTTGGAGACTATGGCTTAACGGGACTTCTAAGTCAAGTGGCAAAATAATACTATTATGAAAACATTCTGCATCCCACTTTGAAATGTGGCATCTGGGGTCTTAAATGCTAACAAGCGGCCATCTAAGATGCATCAACTGATCTCAACCCACCTGGATCAAAGGAGAATGAAGTACACCAAGGTCACACGATAACTATGAGCCTGAGACAGAAACAGCCACATGAACTAGAGACTTACATCATCCTGAGACCAGAAGAACTAGATGGTGCCCTGCCACAACTGATGACTGCCCTGACAGGGAACACAACAGAGAACCCCTGAGGGAGCAGGAGAACAGTGGGATGCCAGACCCCAAATTCTCATAAAAAGACCATAATTAATGGTCTGACTGAGACTAGAAGAATCCCGGTGGTCATGGTCCCCAAACCTTCTGTTGGCCCAGGACAGGAACCATTCCCGAAGACAACTCATCAGACATGGAATGGACTGGATAATGTGTTGGAGAGAGATGCTGATGAAGAGTGAGCTACTTGTATCAGGTGGACACTTGAGACTGTGTTGGCATCTCCCGTCTGGAGGGGAGATAGGAGGGTAGAGAGGGTTAGAAACTGGCAAAATTGTTACGAAAGGAGAGACTGAAAGGAGGGAGCGGGCTGACTCATTAGGGGGAGAGTAAGTGGGAGTACGGAGTAGGGTGTATATAAGCTTATATGTGACAGACTGACTTGATTTGTAAACTCTCACTTAAAGCACAATAAAAATTATTAAAAAAAAAAAAAACCAAACTCATTGCCGTCGAATCTCTTCTGACTCGTAGCGACCCTATGGAACAGAATAGAACTGCCCCACAGGATTTCCAGAGAGCAGCTGGTGGATTCAAACTGCTGACCTTTTGGTTACCAGTCAAACACTTAAACCACTGTGCCGTCAGGGCTCCATATTTGCTATGGTAGAAACAAATTTTTAAAGTGACATAATTTTATATCCAGATAAAATGAAACAGCAACAACTAAGTGAAGCACAAAAATGAAAATTCACAGAAGATAAAAAGAAAAGGATTCGTGAATCTCTAAAGGCAATACCAAAATTAATTTCCTTTTTAAAACGTAATGAATCAGAAGAGACTTCTTTCATTTAATGCTCGAGTTTAATGAGTGCAAATCGTTGTACATGTGCTGCTAGTGCTGAAGTTACTAATAGCAATCAATACAAATATAACAGAATTTGTTTCAAATTCTGTGCCCATTCCCTGCTGTAGTAAAAAATAATAATAATAATGGTGTAAAAAGTGAAACAATTTTAGAACCTGAAATTGTCAAATCTACAGACCCCATTAATAACAGAAATACAGATCCTACTTTGTGGAATGATTTTTCTTTTAATGATGCAAATCATTGGATCAAAAGAGGGCCAAGTGATTGTCAACATCAGTTGTTGTTGTTGTTAGGTGCTGTCAAGTTGGTTCCAACTTGTAACGACCCTATGGACAACAGAAGGAAACACTATCTGGTCCTGCGCCCCCCTCACAATCATTGCTGTTTGAGCCCATTCCACTGTGTCAATCCATCTCATTAAGGGTCTTCCTCTTTTTCACTGACCCTCTACTTTACCAATGCCAAGGAACTCCCAGGGCTATCAATAAGGAACAACGTCCCTTAGAGCTGATGCCCTGGTTGGGACTTCTGGCCTCCAGAGGCATAGGAAGGGGGGGCGGGCAGAGGGAGTCACTTGGCCCCAGGCACAAGTCCAAGGGGGTGCCAAAAGAGACACGGAATGACATTCCGAGGCACCACAAATATGAAAGGCACTTGACTGAGGCAGCCAGACAAGAGGGGGGAAGGCATTTCTGCTGATGCGTGGCCACTATTGAAGTCTATTAAGCTTAAAATGTGGGGGAGAGGCACAACTTAGACATTGCACCTGGGTGCTCAAATTGGGAGGGGAGCCGCAATTTAGCGATTGTCCCTGAGTGCTTGTTACCCTCGCTACGCCCCTAACCCAAAACCAAACCAAACCCATTGTCGTGGAGTCGGTTCCAACTCAAAGCTACCCTGTTGGACAGAGTAGAACTGCCCCATAGGGTTTCCAAGGAACAGCTGGTGGATTCGAACTGTTGATCTTTTGGTTAGCAGCTGAGCTCTTACCCTCTGTGCCACAAGAGCTCCTCACCTTTGCTAGCCTCTAAAACTGTGAGACAATAAATTCCTGTTCTTTAGAGCCACCCATGCGCGGTATTTGTGTTACAGCAGCACTGGGAAACTAAGACAAGTGAGCATCAGTGGGTTTGGGCACTAGTCTCCCAAATGATCTATATTCCCTACAGCCACAGGCCTCCTGAAATCGCAGTATCTCATGGCAGAGCAGGACTTCTAGGCGCCTCCAAAGAGACAAGGAGGAAGGCATTTTAAGGGAAATCAGCTTGGGAACGGCAGCTCTCCACTTCCCTCAAACTGACCTTCAGCAGGACTGCCCTGAGTGTCACTCTCGAGTCAGAGGACAAGAAGGACACCGCAGACAGAGTGGGAAATGGGACAGGAAGGAAAGTCAAGTGCTGGTTTGAGCTGAAAGGAGACAACAGATTGGGGCAAGAATCATGTTCATTGCCAGGGCCTCCAAGGGAAATCGTAAGTGGTTCAGTCTAGCCAAACCCACAGGCGTTTTATTCCTGCTTCTGATCACTGTCTTGGAGGGCCTTGCCTTTTACTTACCAAGTCAGGCTGCATTGGTGCCAGGACGAAAAGCAGCATCCTCTAGGTGGGAGGTGGCTGGGTACTGTTTGTGTTAAGGGAATCATTCACTTTAAGTGCCAAGCACTCCCGCTTGGATTTTTATATTTCAATTAATTTTTCCTCAAGTGTGTTCTTAGGTGGGGTCACAGGGCAATAAAACTCCACAGCAGCTTCGGGCTCAGCACTGTCTGGGAGCTTAGCCTGCGAGAGGCAGCAGTGTGTGTTATGTGCTAGAGTCCATGGTGCAACCCCAGCCAAGAAGGAAAAGCTGGGGTTACTCTTGGTCATCGGCACTTGGCTTCCTTGTGTGTTGAGTGACGCTTGCTATGGGCATAGCAAAGGCATCTGTCCTACAAGTCAAGTCCTGTCAAAAGAAGGACTAATTTAATGAGCATTTTCTGGGCACCCGAAGGCAGGGATTTTAGGATTATGAGCACTGGGATGACAGTGCCTGAGATCTGGTATGAAATACTCTCTCTTCCCAGCCCCAATTAATTCAGCTGGTTTGTGCCATACCAATATCATTCACCCCACCCCCAGCACACCTGGGCTGGCTCCAAACCAGTTGCCACGCAGTCGACTTTAACTCCTGGCGTCCCCATGTATGGTAGAGTAGAACTGTGCTCCGTAGGGTTTTCAGTGGCTGATTTTTTCAGAAGCAGATAGCCAGGCCTTTCTTTCAAGGCACTTCTGGGTGGATTCAAACCTCCGACCTTTCAGTTACTAGCTGAGTGCTTAACCATTTGCACGCCCTAGGGACTCCCAAGTCTCTCAGAAAGAGAGACAAAGGATAGTACTGTTAGTTGAGCACTTGCTATGTGCTAGGCATTGTGCCAGGGCCTTACATAAATTGCCTTAATTCTCCTCCAAACTCTGCGAGTAGTATCCTTAATACCATTTTACAGTTAAGAAGAGTAATATTCAGGAAAGCAAAGTAATTTGCTGTAGGTGTACACAGTTGATAAGTGTGCACTGCATCCTTGCTATTGTACACCATGGGGGCAGGTCCATTTTACTAACAGTCATTTTACTATTAACTCCTAGAGGGCAGGGGCTAGGTCTGCTCCACCCCTGGGCTGTTTTATGCACATCGTCTCATCCAGTCTTCTCAATACTGGCATTATCTTCATCTTCAGATGAAAAAAGTAAAGCTCAGAGAGGTTAAGCAATTTGCCTAAGATCACAGAGATAATATATGGTAGAGCTAGGGTTCAAACAGTGTGACTGCAAAGTCTTAATTCCTAATCGAGTGGCCATTCCTTAGGTTGTGGGTGTTTATACATGATGGTCCAATCGTACCACCTGAGAAGTGATGGTGGTGGTGGTGGTTGTTAGCTGCCATTGAGTCAGCCTCAACTCGTGGTGACACCATGCACAACAGAGTGAAACACCATCTCCATGACTGATTGTGGACCAGCCGCTGTGATCCATAGTGTTTTTAATGACTGATTTTAAGAAGTAGATCACCAGGCCTTTGTTCCTAGTCTGCCTTAGTCTGGAAGCTCTACTAAACCTGTTCAGCATCATAGCAACACTCAAGCCTCCACATACAAACGGGTGGTAACTGTGCTGGAGGTGCACTGGCGGAAAATTGAACCCAGGTCTCCCACATGGAAGACGAGAGTTCTCCCACTGAACTGCCACTGCTCCTGGAGAAGTAGTTACCAGTCAGGAAAGGAACTCTCTAAAATCTTCTTGGAGCCACAATAGACAACGAGACCTCTTAAAGACACATGACCTTGTTAACTTCCACATCTACGGCAACCTTGAAGCTTTAAAAATACTTTGGGAATGGACTCTACCCTCTCATGCAACTGTGCCAACCCAGCTCTCTGAGCTCACCTTTTGAAACCCTGAGAATGAAAACAATGACAAGAATGAATTTGAATTCCACTTCCTGGAAAAGAAACAATATTGAAAATGTATTCTAAAGGGTAATTTCTCCCCAGACTGAAAATTTCCAAAAATGGAGATAAGAGAGAGAAATTGGAAGAAGCAGAAAGAGGTTTGTTTGATGACAGCTTTTCCCCCTTTAACCCATTTCTTCATACGCTCAGAGAGAAGCACGCAAGGCATTTCCACGTGGACACATCAGGCTGTCTGAGCACATGACATATAGGTCCCCGGGTTGCACAAGTAGCCTTTCAAGTGCCAGACCCTATACCAGAGATGGGAGACAGGCTGGTGATTGTGATTTCTCAGGGACTCTACCACCTGGCAGGGCAGACAATGAGACAAGCAGATCATTGTAACCCATCTGAACAACATGGCCAGTGTCTGCTCCACTGTGTCACTGTGTGCATTAAAGGGCAGTACATGTCATAGTGTGTGACAGCCATCACACATTCACTGCACTGGGGGCTTTTCTAGGCCTTGTTTGTAACCCTGTTCACAGCCGTGAAAGGTGGATTGTCCTGGTTATTGCCTGGTGTGTAACAAACAACAACCATCACGCATCTGGAGGTTGACTGGACTCAGCTAGGCAGTTCTTGCTTAGGTCCCTCGTATGGTTGCAGTCGGATGGTGGCTGAGGCTGGGACCATCTCAAAGGTTTATTCACTCACCTATTCCCCTAAATCCGGGCTGAGAAGGCTCAAACAGCTGGGGGCTGGAAGAGCTGGGCTCCTTGGACATCTCTCTCCCTCTGTTTTCTCTTTACACGGTGTGTCCACACGGGGGCCCCAGAGTTCCTGGGTTTCTTGCATGGCGGCTGAAGGTTTCCAGAGCTTGTGTCCCAAGAGAAATTGGCAAAAGCTACATGGCCTTTTCTACCCTAACTTTGGACATCACACAGCAACACTTCTGTCACATCCTTGCTTTGGAGTATCACAAAGGCTCACCCAGGCTCAAGGGGAGGGGACATTGATGCCATCTCTTGAAAGGAGCAGTATAAAAGGATTTGCAAACATGTTTTAAAACCACTACATGGCTACCCTACAGGACAGAGTAGAACTGCCCCATAGAGTTTCCAAAGAGTGCCTGTTGGATTCAAACTGCTGACCTTTTGGTTAGCAGCTGTAGCACTTAACCAGTACGCCACCAGGGTTTCCACTACATGGGTAGTACTCCTATTTTAAATATGGGAAAACCGAGGCTCAGAGAGATTAAGGAAGTTGATAAAGGTCCCCACAGCCATTAAATAAACTCAAGTCTGATTCAGCAGCATCATTAAGGGGATGTGGTGGGGAGTGCAGACCACACCCCTGACACTGTTGGAGGGGGTGACACCAAAGTGACCCCAGAGTTTTCAGCAAAGGCCACAGTGCTGCTGGGGGAGGGGCCGCCAAGGCAGTGGAGTCACTAGGGTTGGTGTCACCTGTCACCCAGTGCAGTAACTTACACACAAAACCTGGGGGCACAGTGGTTAAGAGCTAAGGTTGCTAACCAAAAGGTTGGCAGTTCAAATCCACAGGCGCTCCTTGGAAAGTCTATGCAGCAGCTTTACTCTGTCATATATATATATATATGTATATGAGAGCCTCTTGCAACTAACAACAATGAGGTGGCAGGGGATGAGAAACTTTTGTTTTAAATTACAGGTAGTAAGTGTTCATTACATTATTAATAGCTGTACTTTTTAGCGTGTGTCATGAACCAAGAATCATTAATTCTGTGAAGCTGAGGACTAATGACAACAACACCACGAATAACAGTTCCTTCCTGAAAGGAGTGCTGGAGGATTCAAAGTAAGTCGCTCAGCTCCTAGGCAGCGCATATCACTCAATCATAGTTGTTAGCTGCCCTCGAGTCAGCTCGGACTCATGGAGACCTTAGGTATAACTGGACAAAACATTACCTAATCATGTGCCATCTTCACGATCACTGTTTGGTATGCTTGAGTCCATCCACCCTTGTGGCCATTGTGTCAGTCCATGTCAAGGAAGGTCTCCCTTGCCTTTGCTGGCCCCCCACTTTATCAAATATGATGTCCTTCTCCAGTGATTGGTCCCTGCTGATGACCAAAAGTAAGCAAGTTGAAGTCTCAGACAACATTCTGTGATCCATAGGGTTTTCATTGGCTAATTTTCAGAAGCAGATCACCAGGCCTTTCTTCCTAGTCTTTCTTACCTGAAAGCTCCATTGAAACCTGTCTTTCGTAACGGACTCTGCCGATTTGTTAAATGCTGGTGGTATAGCTTCCAGCAAGACAAAAGCCACCACAGTCCAACAAACTGACAAATAAGTGGTGGTAGCAACCACTAGGTCCATAATAATAGGCAGCTATGGAGTGATTATGAGTCGGAATCAACTCGACGGCACTGGGTCTTTGGTTTATGGAGTGATGGTTGTTACATGTGTATGTGTGGCTTGAAAATAGCTTGAAATGGATAAAAATAAAATAAAATTCCTTTTATTTCAACCCCCTCTGCCTAGGTGACGCGACTGGTTTTATGAATAAGTCCAACCTCACCACTCTCTTGGGGCCCATGTTTTCAAAAGCCAGTAGCTCTTGCCTGGTACAAAACAGGGCCCGGTTACTTCCAAAATCCACCAAAAAAAAAAAAAAAAGGCAAACCAAACCCGTTGCCATCGAGTCCAACTCATAGTGACCCTACATGAGTCCAAAATCCACAGCAGATTATTTTTGAAGAGTGAGCTCTTCAAGGTGTTGCCATGTGTCTATTCTGCCCCTCTCTTCATAAGGAACTCTCCCAGTTTGGTCTCTGACCCTGTCCTTTTGATGGATTTCACCTGGCCTGGACTTGGGGTTTTAAAGAAACGAGCTTTCAGCAGAGGGCGGGGTGTCTTGTTGACTCTGCTTTCCTGCCCAGCTGTGGGTAAGAGTTTTCTTTTTCCTCTCACATGACACAGGAACAGAGAAGTCATTTAAGCCTTATAAATACTGGCAGGCTCAAAAAGCAAGTTGCCAGCCTTAAAAACATGGCTCTGTTTCCTTTGGCTAATTTGCAACGCCAGTAATATTTTCAGATAAGAAGGTAAACAGAGGAGATTAAGGGGGCCTATCTTAGGCCCATATCTTTATAGAGAGACTGGGAGAAGAAATGTTACTGAAATCTTTCCCTTTCAGGGTAAAGGACAATAGCCAAGCCCGTAATAACTTCAAAGCCCAGGAAGGTGGTAGAAGTAGGCAGTTCTCGCCATACTTTCAAGAAGAAATGGGAATACCGGTGAATAGGGTACCGGACATGTTTGCACCGGAGCTCAGCAGGGGCTTGGAGATGAGGAACAGGGTCAACAAAGGCATGGTATATTCTGTAGTCAGAACTCCGGGATCGAATGAGTTGCCTTGAGAGGGAGCAAATTACAAAATCCATGCCTAGATGCTACGTCTTTCTTCGCGAGGATCTCAAGGAATGTTCTCGAGAAGATATAGCCAGATCAGAGATTTTAACCTGGGGCTTAACACTGAGGACAGAAAAAACTCCCCTGAAATTGAAAGCAAACGTTTACATAACTCTGGAGAGGGTTCACAGTCCCAGCATGTGACCTGGGTGGCCCAAACAGTTAAGTACTGGGCTACAAATTGAAAGGTTGGTGGTATAAACTCACCTAGAGGCACCTCAGAAGAAAGACCTGGCAATCTGCTTGCAAAAGGTCACAGCCATGAAAATTTTATGGTGTGCAGTTCTACTCTTCACATGTGGGGTCACCGTGAGTCAGAATCAATCCACAGCCACCGGTGTTTTGTTTTGCTTGGAGAAGGTTCACAGTCTCTATATATCCCCAAAGAAGCACATATCCGAAGAAATATAATGAACTAAGGTATTAGATGCTCTCCAAGGTTCCTCCTCCCACCATACCCCAAGACCTGGAATTCTTCATGTCCCTGAATTCAGGCTGAGGCACATAGAGACTGTATAAGACTCAAATGTGTATTCTCCTAATATGTGGGCTCCATGAAGCCAAGGATTTTATCTGTTTCATTTACTGCAGTATCAGCAGCACCTAGAACAGTGACTGGCACACACCAGGTACGAGGAAAACAGTTGTCAAGTGGATGAATGAACTCTAGCCAAAGCCTGTATTTCTTTTGCTTACTGTGACCAACAGACAAATGATGCCTCACGTGACAGGCAGTGGAGGAGGCTGGGGAAGCCAGGGAAGAGGGTCACCAATATGAGCCTCAGAAAATACTGACACTTTTGGACCCTATCTGCACAGAGTCAGGGAGTATCCCCCATAATTCTATTGCTAACCATATCTGGAATCAAACACCCAGCTCCTGATTGGTCAACCTACAGGCACAGCTCAGAAATGCCTCCCCTCCCCTGCAGCAAAGCAGCCCTTCCCAGTCCAGAAGGGAAGGTGTTAACTGTGGCGCTGGACACCAGATTTAGAAAAGGCTTCCCCTGCCCTTGACTTCAAACCTTCCCTTGTTGTTGATATTTGAATCTAATTGTGTTGATGTTGGTCTCCAAGGTAAACAAAGCTTTACAGGGGAAATGTTTGGACCTCGAAATTCCTGTTTGCTCCAAGTATGGACTAGAAAAAAAAAATGGCCGGAATAATGAGCATTTCCATCCATTTCCTTTTAAAGGGCTGCTGATAATTCAGCTAAGTGGACAGCCCCAAACCATTGTTATTGGTCAATTATCAAAAACAGGCTCTGGAATACAATCAATACTTCCCTCTTCTGTGGAATTTAACTTAGAGAAAACACCAAGAGTTGTATTTCTACAAAGACCTCAAGATCCTGAGAGTAAGAGTGAGGAGAGAGGAAAGAAGAGAAGGGAGGGAAGGGAGAGAATGACAAATAGTTATTGCTAATCTGAATGCTTGCTACAGACCTGGTACACAAGTAAGCCTTTTAAATACACTATCTCGTTGAACCTTTTCAACAGCCCTGAGAGAAAGGTATTATTTTTCCCACTTACAGATGTGAAAACTGAGGCCCAGAGACGTATCCAAGGTCACACAACTGAGATGTGACCAAGCCAGGACTTGATGTGGAAGCCTACTCTCTTAATCACTAGGTTGAGCTACATTTCTTTATGCCTCTACCTCATCCCCTTCCCTCCTCACCATATATATCATTCCTCGTAGTATGAGGAGAGTTTCTGGATTAAACAGTGTCTCCTCAAGCCAGGAGAGAACAGAAAATGAGGAAAAAGAAACAAAGAGCTAATGGTGGTTCAGCATGGGGGGGTTGTAGAAAGCAGGGGGGTGGAGACAGAAAGACTGGAGATGGCAGTGGTGCTTTGTGGGTAGACCAATGAGTGTGGACCATCTCCTGAGGGCAGTGGGGGTCAGGGTGGGGTTTGAAGTGGGGACCGAGCGTGGCCAGGGCTGTGTGTTAGAAACCGCACGCTGACTGGTGAGCCAGCCCTCATGGGGTCCGGTGGGAGGCAGACACCATGGGCTGAGGAAGTTGTCTAGCCCATGATTGGCACTCGGAAGGGGCGATGCTGGCAAACCTCAGCCTGTAACCCAGACTGGGAAGCTGGCCCCTGTTGTGTTTGGCAGAGACATTTATGAGCTCAGCCATAGGGAATGCAGAGTGTCAGTGGTTTTAGAGAGGAAAAGGACCTGCTGAACCAAGACCACAGCTGAGCCATCATATAAAGGGCTTGGCAGTACGTCTGGGGCTGCCTTTGTCTTCTGACACCGCTAGTACTGAATCCAAGCTGGATGCAGACACATCCTTGGCACGTGAGGGCTTACAGCCCTGAAAACCATCCCTGTGAACCTTGCTACTCCAAGTGTGGTCCAGGACCAGCATCACCAGCATCTCCTGGGAGTTTGTCAGAAATGCAGATTTTCTGGCTCCATCCTAGACCTGCTGAATTAGAATTTGCACTTTAGCAAGTTCACTAGGTGATGCAGTTTGAGAAGCACAGTCCTAGACCACGTCCCAAAGTACTGAATCAGAATCTCTAGAGCCACGTTAGCAGAATCGGCATGTTTTGTAAGCTTTCCAGGTGAATCAGATGCACAGTGACATTTAAGAATCAGTACAGAAAACCTCTGAACTGTCCCCAAAAACATCAATATTGTGATATTCAAACTACATCTTTCAGATGCCTCCCACTTCCAGAAGTGTCACCAAAATCCCCTTCTAAATGGCATGGAAAGTACAGTCAAGTAATTTGTGGCCCACCTATTTCTAAAAAAAGATTTGCGGCAGCTTATAAACAGCGGTCGGTCAGCTAAGCACCACCTATCTGTCAGTTTATCCTGTTGCGCTGGCTTTCATGTTGCTGTGATTCTGTAAGTTATGGCACTGGTATTTCAAATACCAGCAGTGTTACGCATGCTCAGCAGGTCTCACCAGGACTTCCGGACTAAGACAGACTAGAAAGAAAGGCCTGGCAATCTACATCCAAAAATTAGCCAATGAAAACCGCATGGATCACACCCCCCTCGGTTGGAAGGCACTCAAAATACACAGTGGCCACAACAATGAACTCAAGCATATGGATAATTGTGAAGAAGACGCAGGACTGGGCAACGTTTCATTCTGTTGTACATGGGGTCACCACGAGTCAGAGCCAACTCGACAGCAACTAACAACAACAGGTAGTTAAGCAACATCACAGGATGGGATCTAGAACACTCCGCAACGCACAAAGCATCTCTCTCCACATCTGGGGTATTACAGTGCCTGAAATGCCATCACTGGGTGATTGCCATGCTTCTTTTTAAAATCATAAGTTTCCCTTCAGAGAAAAAGTACATTTACACCCAGGGTAAACGTGATAACTTTTCAGAGCCCTCTTTTCCCAGTGTCAATCTATCAGCAAGTCTTGTCATTTTGTCTCCAGGGAAAATCCTTCCACTTCCCTCCACCTTCACGGCTACGTCATCCCTTGTCTTCGAGCTGCAGAAACCTCCCAACTGGTCTCTCTGCTTTCACTCCTGCCCCACTCTAGTCTCTTCCCCACAAAGCACCCCAAGGGGTCACAGAAAGATGGAAATCAGATCATGTCATGTGGTCGTGTTTGCTGCCATCGAGTTGGCCCCCAATTCATGGCTACCCTATGTACAATGAGTGAATCGCTGGTACTAGGCCATCCCCACGATTGGCTGCAAATTGGACCATTTTGATCCATAGGGTTTTCATTGACTCGTTTTTAGAAATAGATTACCAGGCCTTTCTTCCTAGTCTGTCGTAGTCTGGAAGCTCCCCTGAAACCTGTTCAGCATCATAGCAACATGCGAGCCTCCACTGACAGACGGGAGGTGGCTGTGCCTGAGGTGCATGGGCCAGGAATCCAACCCCAGTCTCCCACATGGAAGGTGAGAATTCTACCGTTGAACTCCAGCCTAAGATGAAGAACTGCCTCTATCGGTTTCCAATAGCTGCTGTAACAAATTACCAGAGACTTGGTGGCTTAAAACAACAGATATATATTTTCTCAAGGTTCTGGAGGCCTGAAGCCTGAAATCAGTTTCACTGGGCAGAAATCAAGATGTCAGCAGGGCTGTACTCCTTCCCGAGGCTCCGGGGGAGAATCCCTTCCTTGCTTCTTCCAGCTCCTAAACGCTGCCAGCAATCCTGGACTGTGGAGTGGCCGCATTACTCCCGTCTATGCCCCTATGGTCGCTTTGCTTTCTTCTCTTCTGTGTAATCTCCCTCTGCCTTCCTCTTATAAGGATACATGTGATTGCATTTAGGGCCCACCTGTATAATCCGTTATAATCTTCCTGTCTCAAGAGCCTTAACTTAATCACATCTGCAAAGTCCTTTTTTGGTATATGAAGTAACATTCCTAGGACCCAGGGATTAGGATGCTGGTATCTTTTGGGGGTCATTATTCAGCCCACTGCACTGCCTTCCATTGCACTTAACAAAATCCAAAATCTTTATTGTGGCCAGTAAGGTCTGTGGTCTGACCCCCATCCAAATCTTGGACCCTATTTTGTTCCTCTTTCTGAACCCCTCTGGCCTGTTTTCAGATCTTCAGGTATTTCTTGCCCCAGGGCTTTTGCTCTTGCAGTTTCTTTTACTTGGAATGCTACTACTCTGGGCCTCATTTGATGAATGAATGAAAGTTCCCAAGAACTCTGGAAACAGGGTAACGGGAAAAGGAGAAGCAGAAATGTGGGCAGAAATTAACTTTGCCTACTCCTCACCTTTTTTTTTTAATTGTGGTAAATACATAGTGGTTTTACTTGCCACTTCAACAATCTTCACGTGTACAGTTCAGCGACATTAAACATGTTCACCATGTTATCCAATCATCACCAGCAATCATTTCCACTCCTCACTTTTACCTCAGGAGTTTTCTAGTTAAAGATGTTGCCACCCGATCTTTTCAGTGGCCAAATGCCTCACATATCCACAGCTCTTAGTAATCTGCAGACTTCTCTGGAATGGAGCCACTTCAGACAGTTGTAACAAAGTCAGAACTGGGTACTGAAATAACGTCACATAGAACCATCTCCAGTCTCTTTGTCCTTGGAGAAATAAGACAGTTCAAGATATAGAAACTAATTTTGGCTTCCAGCAACAATTTTGACGATACTTCTTCTAGTGGCCAATTAATGCTCATCACTGACTTGGTGGCGATTTTACAAGACCACTGTTAATAGACTGCATCCTGCATGGGAGGTAGGAGCCCCGTCCATAGTTAAAATGACCTTTTATCATCCCTTTGACTCTCTGAGCCGGGGGCTATCATTAAAAGGAATTTCCGGTGTGGTATGATAATGAAAATATAAATACGTAGAAGTTATGAATTGCTCCCAGAAAGGATTTCCTGTGTGGTTCAAATGCTTAAGGTGCTCAGTTAACCAAAAGGTTAGGGTTTGAATCTATCTAGAGGGACCTTAGAAAAAAGTCTTGGCAAACTACTTCTGAAAAATATGCCACTGAGAACCCTACAGAGCACAGTTCTACTGTGACACACATGGGGTCACCATGAGGGGGGGCTGACTCAATGGCAACTGCTTGGTAACCTACACACAGTTATGCAAATCAATAGCAGTCACCGTGTTATAGACAGTGGGTAGTCTAGAGTGACCAACTCATTCTAGTTTGCCAGGGACTTTCTTGAATAGCACTGAGAGTCCTGCATCCTGGGAAGCCCCTTTGTTGTTGTTGTATGCCATCAAGTCAATTCTGACTCGGAGAGACACTACGGGACAGGAGGGTTTGAACAGCTGACCTTTTGGTTAGCAGCTGAGCACTTAACTACTGCACCACCAGGGCTCCTTAAAATCAGACCCATTGCCTTTGAGTTCAACTTATAGCGACCCCATAGGACAGAGCAGAATTGCCCCATAAGGTATCCAAGGCTATAATCTTTACGGAAGCAGGCTGCCACATCTTTTTCCCATGGAGCAACTGGTGGGTTCAAAATACTGGCCAATTCGTTAGCAACCAAGCACTTAACCACTAAACCATCGGGACTTCTTTCCTTGAAACTCCTTAGTCCCAAATAAACCAGGACAGCTGGTTTCCCTATTGGTAGCTAGCAGCCTGCCCCTAACACTTAAAATGTTCCAGAACATAAAGGTAAAGTGGGGGCCATATAGTTTACATCTAAATATATAAAAGTTATATATCAAGCTAACATGCTATCAAATAAAAACAAGGTCCATCCTCTTACAATGACGTATTTCTCCAAAACAACCTAGAAGGCCAGGTTTGAATTTCGAGCTCTTGGAGTCCTTGGGTTAGTCTCTGGCTTCTTATTGGTCCCCACCTTCTCCTTGCTCTGTCTCACACCTCAAGCACATGAGCAAATACTTAAACTCTGTCCACAGCCCCATGAACAGCCACCTTTTGGTTACTCCTCAGGCCTCAAGGTGCACCACCTGTGTGAGGTCTGTCCTTGGAGGATAATGGACCACAGAGAGAGACTCAATCTGTTCTTCGAGTGGGAGTGGGGTCCTCAGGCTAGGAATTCTGGGGTCCCAGGTACCTAAAGACTGGCCTGGGAGGGTGTTAGCATCCATAGGAGGGGCACAGTGGGGCCCTCAGAACACTGGTAGTCAACCTTCACTGGATGTCCCTTGCAATTGGAAATCATGGGATAATTCCAATTTCTAAACATACCACCAGGTCCTCCTGGGCAGAGGTTAAAGTTGTTCAACCTCGACAACCAAAGTTTGCACAAAACCTCACAGATATCCTCAGACTATTCCTAGAAAGAATTAAGGTCAACAACACAGAGGGAACGAAATTAGCACACTGTAGGGAAAAGAAGTCATTTAGCAAAGAGAAAGAACTCCTTAGAGAATGGCTCTCATGTCTGGAGATCCACAGGAAAGTTGCTGCCACAGAGATGAGTCCAGAAGCTTGACAAACTCATCCTTCAGAGTCCATGTTAACGCTAGGATTTCTGTTTTCCTTCATGGGATTTACTTTGATGGATGACGCAGACCGTGGAGGGAGCATCACTAGGTTAAAAGCACCACATGCTTAAAATGGCTCGTCTGCTCTTGCAGCCTTGTTCCCGTGAGTGGGGTGAGTGCCGAGCACCCGACGCCACATGGTGCTGGCCAGGGGGCAGCGGGGAGTCCAGCTCAGCCCAGCCTCTCCCACCTTCAGGCTTCAGGGGTCCCTGCCCACCTGCCTGGAGTCCCTGGGTGGTGCAAACGGTTAAGTGCTCAGTTACTAACTGAAAGGCTGGAGGTTCAAACTCACCCAGAGGTGCCCTAAAAGAAGGGCTTGGAGATCTCCTTGCAAAAAATCATCCAATGAAAACCCTATGGAGTACAGTTCTACTCTGACACACTTGGGGTCACCCTGCATCGGAGTCAACTCGACAGCAACTGTTTTATTTGTTTGTTTTTTGGCACGTATCTGAGCACTGAGGTAGTCAGAGCCCAGCTCCCTACTGAGAGAGGATTCCTTCTTTCCAAGTTGAAATGACAAGTGGAAGCTGTAGCCCAGGGCACTGGAAAGGAGACAGAACAGGGCAGTCATCCATATTCCTAAGATTTGATATATGTCCCTCTGCTGGTACACAGATGGTTTTAGTGGCCCATAAACTTTTTTTTTAATAGTTAGGCATATATTTTTAAAGTTATCTTCTATTTACAGTTCAGTAACACTCTTTTTCTATATATGACCATGATTAAAAAAATTCATTTCAAGATAAACTTATTTAAGTAAAACAAGCAAGATGATTTAGAGAAAAACACTAAGTCAATAACAGCACAAATGATATGAGGTGGTGAAAAATATCACGAAGGTCGAATATGTTCATGTCATGGTTAAAAGCGTAATGTCACACAACTTGGGTTCAGATGATGCCTCTGCCATTTACAGCCACTATCAGACCTTGGGCAAGTTACTTTACTACTATTGAGCCTTGATTTCTTCCCATGCAAAGTAAAGTTCCAAATAGCACCTACAATATAGGATTCATATGAGGATTAATTGAGATACAGCATATAAAGAACTCAAACGAGTGCCTGAAACATGGCAAGTGTTCCAAAAAGTCACTTAATAGAGGTGGTGACGGTGGTAGTGTACTAAATCCATTGCCGTCAAGTTGATTCTGACTCACAGTGACTGTATAGGACAGAGTAAAACTGCCCCACAGGGTTTCCAAAGAGTGGCTAGTGGATTCAAACTGCTGACCTTTTGGTTAGCAGCCAAGCTCTTTAACCACTGCACCACCAGGCTCTAGTAATATACTAGTAGACTAGTACTAGTTGTTGCCAAGCAGAGGTAGCACTGTTTTAGTAATATGGAGTGTTGGCAGCTTGGTTAGACTCTGAGGTTCACTGTTCTTGAGTTTGGAAAGGAAGGATCAGTAAGGATCAATAAGGATGATTGAGGTACTAGGTAAAAGAATCCTTCTGTAGCAGGAAATGATGCATGGACTAAGGCTTTAGTCACTGTGGAATGAACAAATAGAATAGGAAAACACATAGAAACACGAATCATTCACACCTTCATTGAGGACAAGTGGCATAAACTCAGTAGGGCCCACAATCATTCCAGACCACATGGGGGACACCAAGAGAAGCTGCCGGGGGAGCTCACCATTGTGTTCCCGGTGGTACAGGCACAGACTGAGTCATCGTAGGAACTCAGTAACATCTCAAATGACAGTAGATGGACCACCCACGGGCAAGCCTGAATCACCACCGCCACTTGCAACTGTCCCTATTCTTAGCCAAACTTAGGTACGACTCACTCGGTAGATGAATCACTTTTAAACTAAGCATGAAAACTTCCAGATTAACTCACGATCTAACATCTGGACCAAACCAAACCAAACTCACTGCCGTCGAGTCAATTCCAACTCATAGCAACCCTAGAGGAGAGAGTAGAACTGCCTCCATAGGGTTTCCAAGGATGTATATCTTTACAAAAGCAGACTGTCACATCTTTCTACCATGGAGCAGCTGGTGGGTTCGACCTACCAACCTTTTGGTTAGCAGCCAAGCACTTAACCACTGTGCCACCAGGGCTCCTCTGGACAGGAGATACACATTACTGAGTTGGAAGAAGGGGACATAAGGAGAAATAAAAAAAATAGAGAGAAGGCTATGTTCTCTGAAGAAATTTTTTTTTTTTTTTTTAATGCAGGACCTATTTTTGCAAAAATGAATGACTCACTTTATGTTTTGCTCTTTGAAAAGGAGAGTGAGTATAATGGATTGCTTTACAACCAAATAAAGATGTCATGTGGACATTAGGCTTTCTAATTTGGTTTATGTTATTCTAGCTACATTCAAAATGCACGTGAGCATAAGACTGGTTCATTTCTAGGCTGGATTGCCTAAGGTCTTTCTATTATTGCAAGTAACTTCCTGCAAAGCTTTCTCATTTCTTCTGGGATAAACTAAAAAAAAAAAAAAATGCAGGAACATAACTCAACCCAAGATGTTCCCTGGCCTGGTCACCCCAGGTTCTTCCCCTCATTCCCATGGGCTGTGAACCTCACTACAGGGCTCTTGGAATTTGTGAGTAAACTAGGAGGGTCCAGAGGCTCTCTTTGCCCTGAGGTCTCAGTGCCTTTTTTATAGGTTTCCCAGTCCCAGGGCATGTGAGGGTGGGGGGCATTCATGGTTATTACCACGAGCTCTGGAATCAGACAGACCAAGGTGCAACTCCTGGCTCAGCCACTTGCGTTGTGTGACAGCAAACAAGTTGCTTAACCTCTCAGAGCCTCAGCTACCTCATCTGAAATGAGGGTACTTGGAGGCCCTAAGTCACAGGATTATTGGGAGGATTAAGCATAACCATCTTTGTAAAGGGCTTGTCTTAGTGCCCGCCACATGGCAAGAGCTCCACAAATGTTAGCTCTTATTCTTTCTAATGGAGTTGTGTTTGGAGTTATTTATTTAGGCACCCTAGAAGTTAAGCCACTGGAATCTGATGATTTAGGTAATAAAAAACCATACACTCCAGCCAAACTGAACTTCTCCTGCCTTAGGGCCATTATTTTCCCTGTCATAACGCTCCTCATTCATCACCTTTTGTTGTAATTGTTTGCTTAACATCTGTCTTCTCCCTGAGAGTGGATCTTGTGTTTTCTCACTGCTACATCCCAATGGCCAGCAGAGCTATTGGTACAAAAAGAGATGTGTAATAATGATTGTTGAACAACCAAAAGGTTGAACAATGAATGAACTGATGGAATGACATACTGAACGACTGACTGGACCACTGACTCAATGACTGACAGGAAGACTGGCTGACTAAACACGTGACTGACGGAATGACTGATGACCAAATGAGCGACTGAATTACTGACTGATAGAACAACCACCAACTGAACACACAACTGACTGAATGACTGATGACCAACTGAATGACTGACTGAACCATCAACTGAATGGCCAGCCAATTGACAAACCAACAGACTGACTGACAGAACAACCAACCAACAGAATACATGACTGACTGAGTTACTGATGACCAACTAAATAACTGACTGAATGACCAACTGTCTCACTGAATGAACAAATGAGTGACTGAATAAGTGAATGGGTGAACTTTTGAATAAATGATTGAAATGGGTCATCTAAATTTAACAAGATGAAAGTACTTTTCTGCCATGACAAAGATGAGAATACTATCAGCCGGTAAAAACTCTATGGATCACAACAGTCCAGTGCTTTTGTGTATGGGGTTGCCATGAGTCAGGGGCCAACTTGACAACAGCTAACAACAACAACTAAATGCTAGATTTTAGCTTGGAAAAATAAGGTTTTTGGAAGGATATATGATAACTATTTTTGAATGTCTTGATAAGCTCAATGATGGGCTGGGTGATAATACCCTACTGGAAAGCATTACTCACTTCACACTTGCGTGGCCCTCAAATTGCCCATTCTGTCCCACCCTTCATCATAATGCAGGTTCTGTTTGACAGCTCCTGGCCTCAGCATGTCTATCCTTGTCAGATGACATCATGGCTAAGCCATGTGTTTTAAGATGTGAGAGCAACTAGGGGAACCAACAGGAAGCTCCAGATCTTTCACTGCCTAATTTCTGATAACTAAGAAACTTTCCTGAAATCTCCCACCCACCCCTTTCTTCTGGATGAGCTCATCCGGTCTTTCCAGGAAGGCTGATCAGGGTCAAGGCATTGCTGGACTTCATAGGGGGATTTGGTGTCTTCATACCTTGTTCATCAGGCACAGGACATGCTCATCTTTCAGAAGCAGTCGGTGATCAACTTGTTCTGGAATTCTGCCCAGGGCCTCCTGAATATGCCCCTGCATCCCCCAGAGGCCCACAGGACATGCCCAGTGTGTCACAGAAGATCCAAATTATGTTTCTAAACTATAATCTGCCTTGAATTAACATACTTAAAATAGTATTTTCAATACCATATCCTCCTTCTAAGAAGCCATGAATGAAATGAAATGAAAGAAGTGAACACTTATTTAATGTCTTTTTTCCTATTAAGAGGGAGGAAAGGACTTCCAAATCCAGGCTGAACAAAACCTCAAAGGTCACTGGGAAGATTTTCTAAGAAACCGAAGCATGATAACTACCTACCTGGCAATTAAAAAAAAAAAAAAACAATTAGTGAATAACAATTACACAACTACCAGGTATCAAATATCTTCTCCAAGCCAGGCACCAGACTACATGCTTTATATACATCAGCACACTTAATCTTCATAACAGTTCTATCAGGTTGGTATTATTGCCTCCATAGATAAACTGAAGTTCAAAGCAGGGATTTGAATCAAATTTGTCCAACTCCAAAACTGGTGCTTCTACCCCTCAAGAGGTTGCACTACAGCCTTCAGGGTATGAGGGAAGAATGATTGCTGACAAAGTGGAATAGAATGTTTTTGTTGTTAGGTGCCATTGAGTTGGTTCTAACACATAGCAACCCTTTGTACAATAGAACGAAACACTGCCTGATCCTGCACCATCCTCACCATCATTGTTATGCTTGAGCCCAATGTTGCAGCCACTGTGTCCATCTGTCTCACTGAGGGTCTTCCTCTTTTTCGCTGATCCTCCACTTTACCAAGCATGATGTCCTTCTCGGGGGACTGGTCCTGATAACATGTCCAAAGTACATGAGACGAAGTCTTGCCATTCTCACTTCTAAGAAGCATTCTGGCTATACTTCTTCCAAGACAGATTTATTTGCTTTTCTGGTAGTCCATGGTATATTCAATATTCTTCGCCAACACCGTAATTCAAAGGCCTCAATTCCTCTTCAGTCTTCCTTATTCATTGTCTGGCTTTTGCATGTCTATGAGGCAGTTGAAAATACCATGACTTGGGTCAGGTACACCTCAGTCCTCAAAGTGATATCTTTGCTTTTTAACACTTTTTATACTAAGGGAATGTGAATTAGTGGAATATGCTAATACCTAGAACCTGGAGAGGAGAAGACCTAAAAAGATAACCACAGTTTTCTAATAGATCAACTGTCATCATGTGAGAAAGGAAGAATGAGAGACCTTCCAACAGATTCTGAAGGCTGGAAAAGGACAGATGGGTGATAACTCTAGGAAGGCAGGTGTCAAAGTAATAAAAGAACCTCCTAACAATGACACCTGTCCAAAAAATGGCTTGAGCTCTCTGATAAGAGAATGATTATTCTGACAGAGAAAGCATGCAAACAGAAGATAGGAAACATTCTGTTGGTGTAACTTCCATGGTTCTGTTCAACTTCCAGTCCCTATGTTTGCTTTGGGTACAGCCTCACTGGTCATCTGAGAAAGTTTACTCTCAGCTGCCCCCAACCATTATCTGTCCCAGGCATGTATGTAAAAAAACTTTGCAGAATCAGTCCATTAAGACAGCTTTATCTCCCTGGGGATAGTAACAGCAGCAGGGGAACTGCTTTTCTGAACCTACTTGTGAAGAACAAGGAAGAATTGGGTGGACATTAGGAAGGAGAGGAATCTTAGAACAAAGTGGAAGGAAACTATGGTTACTGTGTTCCAAACAATGGGTTCAGCGCTTTATAGACAGACATTCCCTCATTTAAGACTTGTTTGGTAAAAATGGCTAATACGCTCAACTGCTAACCAAAAGGTTGGTGGTACGAGTCCACCCAGAGGTTCCTCTGAAGAAAAGCCTGGCAAAAAATCGGCAATTGAAACTCCTGTGGAGCACATTTCTACTCTGACACCCATGGGGTCCCCATGAGTTGAAGGTGCCTCAGTGGTAACTGGTTTTTTTACCACACTTTGAGGTCGGGCTTATCATTTCCATTTTACAGATAGAACAGCCTGACAGAGAAATTAATTTGCTCGTGACTACATAGTTCCTAACTAGTAGAAAAGAGTTTAAACTCAGATATGCCTGAGTTCAAAATTTTTACTCTACTAACTGAAACCAAAATGAGATGCCATGGCACATCTATTAGAATGGCTAAAATCCGAAACACAGGCAACACCAAACACTGGCAAGGGTTTGGAGGAACAGGAACTCTCACTCACTGCTGATAAGCATGCAAAATGGTACAGGCACTTTGGAAGACAGTCTGGAAGTTTCCTACAAAGCTAAACATAGTCTTACCTTATGATACAGCAGTTGTGCTTCTAGGTGTTTACCTAAATGAATTAAAAACTTGATATCCACACAAAAACCTGTACATGAATGTTTACAGCAGCTTTACTCACAAAGGCCAAAAATTGGAAGCAGCCAAGATACCCTACAATAGGTGAATGGATAAACCAGCTGTGATACAGCCACACAATGAAGTATTACTCAGTGATAAAAAGAAATGAGCTACCAAACTATGAAAAGAGATGGAAAGCCTTAAATGCTCACTGCTAAGTGAAAAATCCCAGTCTGGAAAAAGCTACATACTGTATAAATGCTAACTATGTGAGAATGTGACATTTCAGGAAAGGCAAAATTATAAAGACTGTAAAAAAAAAAAACTTGACAGCTGCCCAGGGTTCAAGGGAAAAAAGGGACGGATAAATAGGTAGAACACAGTGCCTTTTTTTTTTTTTTTAATTGTGCTTTAGGTGAAAGTTTACAGCTCAAGTTAGTTTCTCATACAAAAATATATACACACATCGTTGTGTGACCCTAGTTGCTATCCCTATAATATGACTATATATTCCTCCTTTCCACCCCAGATTTCCTGTGTCTACTCAGCCAGCTTCTATCCCTTTCTGCCTTCTCATCTCACCTTTGGACAGGAGCTGCCCATTTAGTCTCATGTATCTACTTGAACTAAGAAGAACATGCTTCACAAGTATCATTTTATGTCTTGTAGTCCAGTCTAATCTTTGTCTGAAGAGTTGGCTTGGGGAATGGTTTTAGTTCTGGGTTAACAGAGAGTCTGGGGGCCATGTCTTCAAGGTTCCTCCAGTCTCAGTCAGACCATTAGGTCTAGTCTTTTTACTAAAACTTGAGTTTTGCAACCCACTTTTCTCCTGCGCCATCAGGGACTCTCTGTTGTGTTTCCTTTCAGGGTGGTCATTGGTGGTAGCCAGGCACCATCTAGTTCTTCTGGTCTCAGGCTGATTGAGTCTCTGCTTTATGTAGTCCCTTATGTCTTTGGTGTTCTTCATTCTCCTTTGCTCCAGGTGGTTGGGACCAATTAATGCATCTTAGACGGTCGCTTGCTAGCTTTTAAGACCCCAAGTGCCAATCACCAAAGTGGGATGCAGAACATTTTCTTAATAAGCTTTGTTATGCCAATTGACGTAGACGTCCCCTGAAACCATGGTCCCCAGACCCCTGCCCCTGCTACACTGTCCTTCAAAGTGTTTGGTTGTGTTCAGGGATCTTTTTAGCTTTTGGTTTAGTCCAGTTGTGCTGACTTCCCCTGTATTGTGTGTTGTCCTTCCCTTCACTTAAAATAATTCTTGTCTATGATCTAGTTAGTAAATTCCCCTCTCCATCCCTCCCCACCCTCGTAACCATTAAAGAATATTTTCTTCTGTATTTAAACCTTTTCTTGAGTTCTTACAATAGTGGTCCTTTTTTGATTGACTAATTTCACTCAGAACAATGCCTTCCAGATTCATCGATGTTATGAGATGTTTCACAGGTTGATCGTTGTTCTTTATCATTGTGTAGCATTCCATCGTATGAATATACCATAATTTGTTTACCCATTCATCTGTTGATGGGCACCTAGGTTGTCTCCACCTTTTGCTATTGTGAACAGTGCTGCAACGAACATGGGTGTGCATATATCTATTCGTGTGACAGCTCTTATTTCTCTAGAATATATTCCAAGGAGTGGAACTGCTGGATTGTATGGTAGTTCTATTTCTAGCTTTTTAAGGAAACACCAAATTTATTTCCAAAGTGGCTGTACCATTTTACATTCCCACCAGCAGTGTATAAGTGTGTCAGTCTCTTCACAACCTCTCCAACACTTATTATTTTGTCTTTTTTGGATTAATGCTAGCCTTGTTGGGGTGAGATGGTATCTTATTATAGTTTTGATTTGCATTTCTCTAATGGCTAACGATCATGAGCATCTCCTCACGTATCTGTTAGCCACCTGAATGTCTTCTTTGGTGAAGTACCTGCTCATATACTTTGCTCATTTTTCAATTGGGTTGTCTTTTTGTGGTTGAAGTTTTGCCGTATCTTATGGATTTTAGAGATTTGAACCTGATCAGATATGTTATACTCCCAAATTTTTTTCCCAGTCTGTAGGTTGTCCTTTTATTCTTTTGGTGAAGCCTTTGGATGAGCATAAGTGTTTGATTTTTAGGAGCTCCCAGTTATCTAGCTTGTCTTCTGGTGTTTGTGCACTGTTAGTTATGTTTTGTATTCTGTTTATGCCCTGTATCAGGGCTTCTAGCATTGTCCCTATTTTTTCTTCCATGATCTTTATTGTTTTAGATTTTATATTTAGGTCTTTGATCCATTTTGAGTTCATTTTTGTGCACGGTGTGAGGTATGGCTCTTTTTTTTTTTTGCAGATGGATATCCAGTCATGCCACACCATTTGTTAAAGAGGCCATCTTTTCCCCATTTAATGGACTTTGGGCCTTTGTCAAATATCAGCTGCTCATACGTGGTTGAATTTACGTCTGGATTCTCAATTCTGTTCCATTGGTCTATGTTTCTTTTGTACCAGTACCAGGCTGTTTTGACTACAGTAGCAGTATAATAGGTTCTAAAATCAGGTAGTGTGAGGCCTCCCACTTTGTTCTGGAACATAATGCATTTTAAGGGCAGTGAGCTATTCTGCATGATAGTGTAATAATGGATACACTATTATTTTACATGCATTTGTCAAAGTCCATAGGTCTGCACAAAGAGTGGGCCCTAATGTAAACTATGTACTTCAGTTAATAATAATGTATCAACATTGCTTATCAGTTTTAACAAATGTACCACATACAAATGCAAGAAGCTAGTAATAGAAGACACTGTGTACAGTGGGGAGGAGGGGTTTATGAGAATTCTCTGTACCTCCAGTGCGATTTTCCTCTAAACTTAAAACTGCTCTAAAAATAATGTCTATTGATATGGAAAAAATTGTGTCCCCCCGCCCAACTATGTATGTTGGAATCCTAACCCTACCTATACCTGTGAATGTAATCCTGTTTGGAAATGGGATTTTCTTTGCTATGATAATGAGATAATGCTCGAGTAGAGTAGGTTCTAAATCTAATCACTTCTGAGCCATAAAAAGAGCAGATTAGACACACACAAACACACGGGAGAAGATAGAAACCACCTGAGGATCATCTACAAGCCAAGGAAACAAGGAACCGCCCAGAACTACCTACAAGGAAGGAATTGACAAGGCAGAGACCCTGATTTGTGCCTCCAAAACTGTGAAAAAATAAATTTCTGATCTTCAAAGCCACTCGCTTGTGGTATTTGTGTTGCAGCAGCACAAGAAACCTAAAATATTTATTTAAAAACAAAACAAACAAAAAAAAACTTGCTCTTTTCTCAACAGTTTGCTGCCAAACCCAGCGAGGGCAAGGCTGAACAGGTCGCAGAGAGAACAGTACTTAGGAGGGGTAAGTGTCGAGGGGCAGGAAAGAAATAATAAGGCTACGTCATCAAGTATGATACCAGAAAGTAAGTTAAAGTGGGATGCTCAGGCAGGTTTCAGCAAACGGCCAACTTCACCATTGAGGAAAGACAAGAAACATGGAGGAAATGGATCAACGCCAGGCACCACCTCCTTCACAATTCAGGCTAATTTTGGTTTTGAGCCCACACCACAGAACTGTTTCCAAATCACAGATGATCCAGGTTTATAGATAGGACTTTGGAGGCTTCAAACTGAACAAAGCCCACATATGTCAACTTTGCCCCCAAAGAGAACATACAGAAGCATCTTCACACCATTTTTTCCAAAGAACGGAAAAATTTCAGTATTCCATGAGGAGATGCTAAAAGGTAACACAGTTTCATAAGGCTTTGGAAAATTAAGATGTCAACTTGGCAAAACCGAATGGAAAATGTGGTAATGAGAAAAGATGCTAATGGCGGCTTTAATTATACTGATTTTTATCTCAAGTGGGTGAGACAGGGGAACTGCAATGCTCACATCTCATTACAGATTCCCTGTGGGTTAAACAAACCTACTTTTTCCCTATTATCTGATGTGTAGAGTCTTATTTTAAAATTAAAAAAAAAAGTCTCATAATTAGGTTGTTGAGGGCCACCTACAACTAGACCACAGGTGCTAATTAAATGGGGGAGGGAGAAAAACATGAAATGTATTTCTATGCCAGGGATCCAGACCCTATAGCATAGGGATTAAACATACTTAGTGTGCCTTGGCACATGGCAGACACTCAAGAAAAGGTTGCTGGTGCTAAAGTTATTGTTGTGTAGTTTTTATCAGTCTCAGCTTTGGAATCTGACACATGTGGGTTCAAATTCAGGCTCTGAAACCAGATATGTGACTTTGGAAAAATTACTTTACTTCCCTAGGGCTCAGTTTGCTCTTTTGTGAAATGGGATAAGACCACCCGCCTTAGGGAGGTTTGGGGAGGATTCATTAAAATAACGTGTGGATGAAAAACCAAAACCTGTTGCCATCAAGCCAATTCAAATTCATAGTACCCCACGTGTATCAGAGTAGAACCGTGCTCCATAGTGTTTTCAATGGCTGTTTTCAGAAGTAGATCACCGGGCCTTTGTTCTAAGGTGCCTCTAAATGAACTTGAACAGCCAACCCTTTGGTTAGCAGCCGAGCACATTAACTGCTTGACCAACCCAGGGACTCCAATGTGTCCACACTACCTGAGAAAGTCACGTTGTCGGTGGCTCAGAAATGACACTCGGTACCAATTATCCTAAGCGTGCCAGTTGAAGTGAACAGTCCTCTTCAAATTCATCCGCCCCACCCCTATCCTCCCCAAGGATCAAAATGATTCTCAGATTAGGAACTTGGAACTGCAGCATTGTCCCTTAATGATATTCAATAAGCTATCTCCTTAGTGAGTCATATCAACACCTCACTCCCATGCGCCACATAGAAGACAACAAGTACTTTACTACATCTTGGCTACAAACTTCATACAGGTCTGCAAATTACGGTCATTTGAGCTCAGTAACAGGGTCCAGCTCAACAATTGTTCCAAGTTCCCCACTGTCTCACACTCAAGTCTGATCCCCAAAGAATCAAGACTAGATTAACAGCTGGCCCTTCTGGCACAGGAATGCTTTACATTGGGAAGGTTCATCAAGGTTTAAAACATGTTTTTGCATATAGCTTCACATTTACTCCTCACAATAAGCCCCCTTTTTAAAGATGAGAAGACCCAGGCACAAACTGCTTCTGCCTAAAATCAGTAGTTAAAGGACAACTCCACCGTCAGTTTCCTCTCATTACCCAGGAGCCACTGGCAGACCAGGCCTAGGAGGGGGCCCCAAAATTTCTTTCTTTCCTTTCCCAGCACCACTGTTGTTTTTTTTTTTAATTATTATTTTTAGTCTAATTAATTGACCAGTCCCAAATTGTTTTAATTAATTGACAAACTGATAGCTGGAGAGAATATATAAGAACATATCAAAAAAACAGAAACAAAAAACCGTTGCCATTGAGTTGACTCTGACTATGGTGACCTCATGTGTGTCAGAGTAGAACATGAGGTTTTCAATGGCTGGTTTATCATAAGTAGATCACCAGACTCTTCTTCTGAGGCACCTCTGGGTAGGTTCAAATCACCAACGTTTTGGTTAGTAGTTAAGTACTTAAAGTTCACACCACCACCCAGAGACTTCTAGGAAACGTACAGGGCAGTCTGTATCTCAACAATCTAATGAAGCCTGGACTAGGGTCATCTCTAAAACTCATATTCGCTTCTGTAGGGGTCAGGGCCCTGGTTGGAAACAAATGCACACTACAAGGAGTAATTTGAGGTAATGGATAAGGGAGTTGAAGGGGCTACTTATAAAGGAGAAATCAGGGTTAAAGAATCAATAAGGGAGGGTGAAGTATCCCAGGGCCAAGGAAGAGAGTTGTCACCAGACTGACATGAGCTGTGGTTGTAGGTGGGGAAACACAACCACCTCCAAAACTCAGCCCAAGAGGGAGGACTGGGGAGAATAATTACATAGCCTGAGATCTCTTGCCCATGCCTTCCACCGATGCTGTCCATGGGTCGGCCTCCCAGGGAGGAGCTGGGGGAGCAGTGTGAGGAGTGGATTTGGATAGGCAGACGGAGAACATCAGGCACTGTTTCCAAAGGCTGGGAGACTGGTCTCTCCACCCTTGTCCAGGCAGGTCTTCATCCTCAAGCCGTGAGTCCCCAGCTTAGGTTTGGATCTTAACTAGCTGTGAGGCCTTTAGCAGCTTAATTAATCCACTTGAGCTTCAGGTTCTCCTTGTGACTAGGAATAACAATACCTGACCTAAGGTTGTTTTAAGGATTCAAATCATAAAGCACTGCTGGCAATAGAAAATACTAGGTGCGTGTTCACTTCCTTCCTGCTACCCAGGGGAGGGACCACACCAATCCTGCTGCAGGAAACAAGGGGATCTGCTTACACACACACTCATACAAACACACATACACACACTCACACAATGAGAGAACGTAACAGAAATACCACAAATGGGCAGCTTTAAAGACCAGAAATTTATTTTCTCACAGTTCTGGAGGTTAGGGTGACAGCTGTGTGGATTCCTTCCTTGTCAGAAGCCCCGGGTGTTCCTTGGTTCTTGGTGATCCTAATATGTCATCAGTTTCCCAGTTTATGCCCACCTCTCTTTCTAATTTGCTTTTTATAACTCAGAAGTGATTAGGTTTAAGACCCACCCTACACTGGTATGCCCTCATTAACATAAGAAGAAGAAAACTCTATTTCCAAACAGGATTACATCCACACAAATAGGGGTTAGGATCCCAACACATATTTTGTGGGGACACAACTCAATCCATAACCGATGGCTAGGCTGAATGTATTATAAAATATTATACATATTTACATGTGTATGTGCTGGTTAAGGCTTATTGGAATAGGCACTTACTCTGGGTATGGATTTGCCTTTCTTGCATTTAATGCTTCTGCCAAAACTACCATCTGTGGACTTACAGGATGCCTTGTCCACCTTCATGATATCCCACACAGCATCACCTCAGATCAAGGGACCCACTTCGCAGGAAATGAAGTGCGGCAATGGGTCCATACTCATGGAATTCACTGGTCTTACCATGTTCCCCATCATCCTGAAACAGCTGGATTGATAAAATGATGGAAAGGTCTTGAAAAGACACAATTACGACATCAGATAGGTGGCAATGCCTTGCAAGGTTGGGGCAATGTCCTCCAGGAGGCTGTATATGCTCTAAACCAGCTTCCAATATATGGTGCTCTTTCTCCCTTAGCCAGGATTCACGGCTCCAGGAAGAAAGGGGTGGAAATGGGAATGGCACCACTCACTATTACCCTTAGTGACCTGCTCACAAGGCTTTTGCATCCTCTCCCCATGGCCTTATGTTATGCAGGTCTGGAGGTCTTAGTTTCAAAGGGAGGAGTGCTCCTACCTGGAGACACATCACTGATTCCACTGAACTGGAAGCTAAGAATGCCACCTGGCCACCTTGGGCTCCTTGTGCCTCTGGATCAATAGACAAAAAAGGAACTTATCATACTGGTTGGTGTGATTGATCCTAATTACCAAGAGGAAATCATATTGATATTGCATAAAAGAGGCAAAGAAGAGTATGTCTAGAATGCAGGAGATTCCTTACGGCATCTCTTAGTACTGCCATGCCCTGTGATTAGTCAATGGAAAACTACAGCAACCCAATTCCGGCATGACTACTAATGGCCCAGACCCTTTAGGAATAAAGGTTTAGGGTCACCTCAGAAGGCAAAGAACCTTGACCAGCTCAGGTGCTTGCTGAAGGCAAAGAGAATACAGAATGGGTGGTGGAAGAAGAAGGTAGTTCTAAATACCAGTTACAACCACGTGATCAGTTGCAGAAGCAAGGACTGTAATTGTTATAAGTATTTCTGTTTTGTATGTGTACATCAAATATTTTTGTGCTCTTATAAAATATAAAATGTAAACAGGGCTAGTACATTTTCAGTTGTATATGTATCCATTGTATCATGTTAGGTGTAAGTGTGGCTTTATAACTGTCTTTACTCAGAGATTATGTACGGTTTAAGAAGATGTGTACAGTTGACAAGGGGTGGACTGTGATGGTTAAAATTGTGTGTCAACTTGGCTGGGCTATGATTCTCAGTGGTTTGGCAGCTATGATGTAGTTTGGCAGTTGTATGATGTGCTCACTACCATAATGAGATTTGATATAGTGTGATCACTTCCATGATGGGATCTTCTGTGACCAGCCAATCAGTTGAAAGGGAGTTTCCTTGTGGTCTGCATCGAATATAAGTGGACATTCTGGCAAGACTCATATCGGTCTTCATGGTCTACAAGGGCCCTGCTGTCTGACATGCCGATCTTGGGTTTGCCAGCCCCTGAAGCTACGTGAATCAGGAGAAGCCTCTATCTTGACCCATGGACTTGGCATGTTCCAGCCTCTAAAAACATGTGAGCCATTTCCTTGATATAAATCTCTTTATTTATACATTTATATGCTTACTGATTTTTGCTTCTCTACAGAACCCAGCCTAAGACTGTTAAATACTTCAGTACCATTATAGAACCCTCTCGTCAATACCAGCATGAGAGTAAATACTGCTTTAATAAGGAGATATTCAACTTATGTAACTTATTGACCTAGAGGAGAAATACTTTTTTTGAAAGGAGATACCCAATTTTTTCACCTCAAGAAGTAGCAGAGAACTAAATCTTTAAAAAGATCCAAGAATGGTGGGAATGATAGTGTGTTAGTTTTTTATGCTGTGCAACATTACCACAAATTTAGCAGCTTAAAACAACACTCAATATATGCCTCATAGTTTCCATCAGTCAGGAGTTCAGACATGGCTTAGCTGGGTCCTCTGTTCACGGTCTCAGGTGTCAGCCAGAACTGGGGTCTAATCTGAGGCTCAGGCTCCTCTTCCAAGCTCATGTGGTTGTTGGCAGAATTCATTTCCTTGCAAATGTAGAACACAGGGTATTTGCTTCTTCAAGGCCAGCAGGACAAAAAGAGAGACTTCTTCTGTCTCTCGCTTCTAGATCCTCTTTTAAAGGGCTCATCTGATTAGGTCAGGCCCACTCAGGGTAAGCTCTCTTTTGATTAACTGATTAGGGACCTTAATTACATTTCAAAATCCCTTCACCTTTGCCATAAATGCAACATAATCCCAGGAGTGGTACCCCTTCAGCTTTGCCATATTCTATTGGTTAGAAGCAAATTATAGGTCCTGTCTTTACTCAAAGGCCTGGGCCATGGGGCCCTGACAATTCTGCCTACCACAGAGAGCAACAGATGAACATGTGCATACGGCATTACATTTTACAAAGGCCATCACATACCTCACCTCATCTCTTACAGTAATCTTGTGAGGCAGTTGGAATAAAGATCATCATCCTGTTTTTTAGGCAGGAAACAGACACTGAAACTCTTAAGTATCTTGACCAAATCACTCAGCTCCAAACCTCCCCTAGAGATGGAGGTAAAACATATGCACAGATTTTCTGGGTCTGAATCTTGTGCTCTTTCCACTGCACCACGGGTGGGATGTGTACCTGATGCTCAGGGAAGATTCCTCACTCACTCCCAGTACATTAGAATGCATATGAGTTGCAAATGGCCTTGCAGATTATGATTATCCATGTCATCTTTAGCAGAACAAAGACCAAACTCTGGGGCTCCGGACTCCTGATCCAGTGCTCTTTTACAATGGGAAGTTTCACCTCGTGTTTTTTGGTGGTCCTGTCAAAGATAGACTGACTGGAAGGTAGGAGGATGCTTGGGTTCAACCATCATGTTTTGTTTTTAATCCAGATGTTTGGTGCTATAGGCAGAGCCTTTCTTGATCCAGGAGGCCATCCAAAAATCTGGAGAAAATTAGATGCAGTTACTCTAAAATTAAGGTTTCTGTAGAGAGGCAGGAAAAAAAATTAAGTTGTAAATGATTCATGTATATGTGGCCCAAGTGATGGTCCAAGTTGATACAAATGAAAATATGCTATATAGTTCCTGGATTATTTATATCTACCTACCCTAAGCCTAGCAGCGCAGTGGCTAAGCACTTGGCTGCTAACCGTAAAATCAGCAGTTTGAACCCATCAGCCATTCTGTGTGAACAAGCCGTGGCAGTCTCCTTCCATAAAGATCACAGCCTTGGAAACCCCATGGAGCAGTTCTACTCTGTCCTATAGGGTCACTTTGAGTCAGTTTCAACTCGATGGCAATGAGACCCTTAAGCGTTGGATATTTTGATTGAAGACCTACATCAGTTGTTGTCAACTGTGACTCATGTTGACCTCATGTTTGTCAAAATAAAACTGTGCTTCATAGGGTTTTCAATGGCTGATTTTTCTGGAAGAAGATCACCAGGCTTTTCTTTCAAAATGTCCCTGGATAGATTCAAACTTCCAACTTTTCTGTTGGCAGCTGAGCATGCTAACCATTTGCACCACTCAAGAACTCCTCTGAATAAATACGATATGTAAAAAAATAAAATAAAATTATAAGCAAATAGAAGCCATCACTCACGTCTATACGTTAAATCAACTTGAACCATGCCTGCTACATGGTAACAATAAAAACACTGTTGTGAGCCATGATTCCTGGGGACTTATGAAAGTGTGTGGCATGAAACCAAAAGATTTGGGTTCAAGATCTTGCTCTGCCTCTTAGTTGTATGCCTTTGGGCAAATCATCTCCCCTCCCAGCACAGTGCTTGAAGCACATAGTATACTAGATACTGTTGGCTCCCACCTCCTTAGTTTCTTCATCTGATAACGTTGTTGTTAGGTGCGGAAAGAAACGTTGCCTAGTCCTGCATCATCCTCTTTATCTTTGGTACGTCTGAGCCCATTGTTGCAGCCACTGTGTCAGTTCATCTTATTGATGGTCTCCCTCTTTCTCTGACCCTTTACTTTACCAAGTGTGATACCCTTCTCCAGTGATTGGTCCCTCCTGATCATTTGTCCAAAGTAAGTAAGACTAAGCCTTGCCTCCCTACTGAAGAGCATTCTGGCTGTACCTCCTCCAAGGCAGATCTGTTCATTCTTCTGGTAGCCCACGGCATATTTAATATTCTTCGCCAGCACCACAATTCAAATGTGTCAATTCTTCTTCAATCTTCTGTTTTACGTTGTCCAGCTTTTGCATGCATGTGAGGCAACTGAAAATACTATGCTTTGGATCAGGCACACCTTAGTTATCAAAGTGACATCTTTGCTTTTACTGAGGTGTTGTTAATTACCAACTAGGTGTCTATTAGTACCTCTTAGGTGTCCTTGCTGTGAGTCAAATAGTAAATCAGGCACCGCCACTCTCCATCCTAAAAACCTTCTCCAACTGCAGTCACTGTCCAATATGGTAGCCAGTAGCCACATACAGCTATTGCACACTTGCAATGTGGTTATTCCGATTGGAGATGTACTATAAATGTAAAATATACACCACATTCCAAGACGTAGCATGAAAAAAAAAAAAAGTAAAACATCTCAATAATTTTTGTCTTGACTATATGTGGAAATAACATTCTGCATATACCATATTAAATAAAATATAAAAATTTCATGTTTCAGAGTCCTAGTGGCTGAACGGTTAAGTGCAACGCTGCTAACCAAAAGGTTGATGATTCTAACCCATTTAGTGGCTCTGTGGGAGAAAGACCTGGCGATCTGCTCCTGTAAAGGTTACAGCCTAGACAACCCTGTGGGGCAGTTCTACTCCATCGCATGGGGTCACTATGAGTCAAAATCGACTCAACGGTACCCAACAATTATGAATTTTAAAATTACATATGTGGCTCACATTATATTTAGTTGGACTGCATGATCTACAACTTCCCATTGTTTTCAGAACAGAATTTATACTCTGGTTTAAGCGTTTCACTGGGTTTGGGTTTAAGCGTAGTTTACAGGGTCCAACGTGATCTTATCCTGCCTACCTCTCTCAGTCATCCTCCCTGTCCCTCGGTACCTTCCAGCCATACTGACCTTACTGCTCTCTCAGACATACCAATTCCTTACCCTCCTCAGGACCTTTGCATTTGTAATTTCTTCCTTCTGGAGTGTCCTTTCCATGGTGACTCTCTTCATAGCTGACTCATTCTCCTTCAATTCCACTGTCACCTCCTGAGTCAAGTCTCTCTGGGCCACCTGACCTAAAGAGGCCACATCTAGTGCCTCTCTCCTTCACTCTTCCATTTATTTCCTCCTTAGCACACTTTCCCAACCTTAATTTTCTTACCTAACTATTTGTTCACCTGTTCAATACCTGTTACGCACCTTACTAGAAAAGAAGCTGTGTGAAGGCAGGGACCTTCCCTGATTTACTCACCATCGTATCCTCAGCTCAAAGACTAACCCATAGCAGTTGTCAATGAAATATTTGTTGAATGGATAAACGAATTAATGAATGAGTATGAGTCTCAGAGTCAAAAATCTCAGTTCAGAAAAACCCAGTGATAATGATGACAATGACTTCATCCTAAAGTGCTGTCTTCTTTTTCCTGTAACAAATCCTCAACAGTCATTATGGGAGGCTGTGTGGTACAATTGAAAGGACAAAGTGTAGAGTTGCTTTTGTTAGCTGCCATTGAGTCAGCCCCGACTCATGGTGAACCCAAGCACAATGGAATGAAACACTGCCCGGTTCTGCACCATCCCCATGATCATTTGCAGATCAGAC